>NC_071090.1:12329582-12929582 GCF_027358695.1 Spea bombifrons
TTTGGGATATTCCTGCTTGCTCCAAATGGCCACAACTCTCTATACTTAGATTCGTATTATGCATTTCCGTTGAATCTAAAGTTATGTCTTGCATTATAGTTGTTTTTGTTATTTTCTGAGGTTGTGGGGAGAATAAATTATCAATTTTCCTTACATTTTTTGAGGTTAAATCGGCTTTTTTCCTTTTATCTTTCACCATCTCTTTTTCTTTTATAGCAGATAAATTATGCTCTGTTCCTTTCTTAATTGGCATTCCCACTTCAACAGGTTATTTATATTTCTGATTAAATCACTCCCTTGATTATCTTATTACTCAGACCAATTTGTTAATTAGTTCATAATTACATAGATAAAATTTTAAATTAGTAATTGTTTCATAAATAAATAATTCAGATATACAAATAATCTATAAATAATTTAAATTAAATAAATAACTTTCTAGGAATTCATTGGTGTATTACTAATTCATAATATGTTTAGAGGGAAAAAATTCATAATATATCACTCAATAGCAGATAATCAATTAGATGTACAATTCATTCAATTCAAACATCTCTCCATCAATAGATTATATACGTTTCACTCCAGTCTTAAGATAGAGAGTTAACCATTATCTGTTTAATATATATAGTTTTCTAGCTGGAATCAATTGTCATATGTCCTTATGTCCAGTAGTCCATGATTTTAAAAGTCTCTTCTTGAATTTTCTTGGTTGAGAGAATATATAAAGTGCTAAGGAATAAATATATAAAGTGCAGAAGTGCTGTAAGTGATAGTATTAAGTCTATTTGAGGTTTTGGATCATGATCGTAAGTGTCTTAATCAATAATAATTGTCTTTAAATTCATTCTTATTATCCATATAATTTTAAATCACTTATCTCTTCCGTAGATGGGATCTTATATACTTTTATATCTTTTCCAATCTTAAGATGCGAGCCCCCGCCTTTTTTTTATCTTTAGTCTGCTCCTCTTCAAACACGCCGAAAGTTGATTATCTTCGCCTTCCGTGTCTCTTCTCAGAGCCGATAGATCTCCTCCAAAAGTTCTGATTAGAATTCTCCGGGACGTTAGTTTGGCGTGATATTCATGTAGGTATTCCGTCCTTATCCTCTCAGAGCGGATAGATCACCTCCATCCGCTCCGATTAGATTCTCCAGACGTTGGTTTGGTGTTGTAGCCGCGTATGTCATGCAGGCATGCCAGGAGCTATACAACCGATCTCCGAATTGCCGGGGCCGCAGAAAAATCGAACTCGAAGCTCAAGACTCCATCTGCAGCATCGCCATCACCAGACGCTCCTCCCAATCGGCGTCTTATGTCATTTCCCCGCTCTGGATGACCTTTTTTTGATCGATAGTATGTTTATTTAACCTTTACAAGATCATCTACCAATATTTGTAATTGGCATGTTTACTTTACTTGACGTGCTGGCATTTTCAGACATTTACATTTGAATTGTAACAGTCTCTATTTGTAGTCTTGCATCAAAAGCTACATTGTTATAACATATTCATATGAACACAGAAAGAATATTATATAAAAGTTTTGTTTTTCTTCATCTGAAAGGAATGATATTGTCAAATATTTTATTGGCAACTTTAACATAGCAGACTGTAATAAGTTGTCAGCCCACACTTTCAAACCTAATAAGGAATAATGCATAATGCAGGATGCTGATAAACATAGACCATCAGATGTGCTTGCAATGGTTCTTTGTGACTCATCTAATGAGACTCCACACTATATGACCAAAAGTGCCTAGGCACCTGTCCATCACCCCTATATGAGGTTGTTGGACATCCCATTCGAAAAACCTGCACCTTTTGCGGCAGCCTCCACTCCTCTGGGAAGGCTTTCCACAAAATTTTGAAGTGCGTCTGTAGCAATTAGTGTCTATTCAGTTAAAAAAGCATTTAGGAGGACAGTCACTGATGTTGGACAAGAAGACCTGGCTCATAATTGGCATTCCAATTGATCCCAAAGGTGTTTAGTGAGGTTAAGGTCAAGGCTCTGTGCAGGCCAGTCGAGTTTCTGCACAACAAACTTGTCAAACCATGTCTTTATGGACCTTGCTTTGTGCACAGGGGCAAAGTCATGCTGGAACAGGAAAGGGTCTTCCCCAAACTGGTGAGCAAAGTTGTAAGCACCCATACAAAATGTCTTTGTATGTTGTAGCATTAATATTACCCTTCACTGGAACTAAGGGCCTAGCACAGATCCTTAAAACAGCCCAGACCATCACTGGCGTAACTACAGGGGTCGCAGCTGCGATAGGGCTTGTGCCTCTAGGGGGCACGGTGCGACCCCTCTCTCCTCATACCGATTTAGCAGAAAAGCTGAACTAGCGTGTGTGTGTTTTAGCATGCATGTGTACCTGTATGTGTGATGCATGCATGTGTACCTGTGTCTGTGTGTGATGCATCCACGTGTACCTGTGTGTTTGTGAGCATGCATGTGTACCTACCACAAATGTTGACAAAGGCTGGTGGCAGAATCTCATGCATGGAAAGGGTTAAAATCCCGCCATTTGAAATACCTTGAGGTGTCTAGTTTTCAAAAATCTATGGTTTGATGGGGTAAACTGCATTGGCCTGCTTAAAGATACCCGAAATAGCACATGGGGAAGAATGACCAGATTTGAGGAAAAAAATGGTTTTGAAATGCTACTTGTACTTATTGCCCAATTAATTGCAGACAAAAGCAACAAAAAAAACCCAAAAACATACAAATATCGGGTATTTCTAAACTTAGGGCTAATAGTAGAATCTATTTAGCAGTTTTTTTCATTAGCTTGTTTAGATGAGAAAGATTGAGATATTAGATATGAAGATTTTTCAAATAAAAGTGAGAAATTAGATATGAAGAAAAAAAACCTGAAAAAAAAAATATATAACTTGAGGGGATTCGCTAAATGCTTGCTAGAGAGGAGAAAATTACTGCTAAGTATTAACCCCTTCAGGACCGGGTTTTTGTTACTAAGGTTGCGCTAAAAGACCGGAGCCATTTTTGTGTTTTTGCTATGTCTTTCTTCAACTGTAATTTCTCTCTTCTCAATTAGTGCACCCACACAAATCACATATTGTTTTTTTAGCACAAGTAATTTGAAACCATATGAAGCTGGGTAGTACATTGTTTTGTTTGAAATAAACTTGAAAAGGTGGGGGAAAAATGAAAAAACTTGTACACTGTAAGAAAATATATAGGGCCAATACAAACTTCGATAATTGGATCAACACATAAATATGTATGTGCATCAAAAATAGGCAGAGTCACTTAGATGCAAACGAAGGTGAAACATTTAATACGAACAAAAATAGACGAAGAATATAAAAAGAAGATAACAAAAATACGAAACAAGTCTTACAAAACCTTGGAAAGGAATTTAGTTCATGACATCTGTCCTACGCATTCCTGAGGATGGAGGGAGGGAATGTTGGGACGTGAAGAGTCCGTGGATGGCAAGTACATCTTCACTCGACCTCTCTTCCCATGCCTCTCCATGTCTTACACAGGCCTAGCTTATATGTGCCTTGGATAGTGATGTCAGTCTATTGGTCTTCACCTAATTGGGTAAACATGCTCACTAAGATCTTTACGTCTAAACCCTATTTTAGGTGGTCACTGTAAGCCTACTGTTATGCCCTTTTACAGTTACAACTATCATGCATTAACAAGTTACTATCCTATCTATAGACTGCCTGTTCAGCAAATCCTTCATTCCATAATTAAGGTCAAGGAAACATTGAAACCTACCATTGAAACATTAATATATCTTAATTATCATTTATTTATGCCCAATAATTACATATCTTTGACTATTGCCTATACTAATAATTATATATGGTCCATTTCTTAATTGAGGTTAGAAAATGTATTAGAATATTTTACATACACACATTGAACCAATGGGAAAAAATTATCCAAAATATATTCATTAACTTGTCCTGATTTGGAAACCCCCCAATATGGCCATTATTTTCATCAATTTTGACCAGTATAGGGCAAATATTGCAAGGCATGCATCACGTTTTTAAAATGTAATTTTTTTCAAACTTGACATGGTAGGCTAATAACTGCAACAGTTGTCACAGATACTGATTATCCCCCCAAAATTATATGTTTATGAACAGTAGATAAGTTAAGGTGTACAACTAGGGTCATTTTGACACTTTTCAAACAGGGATTTTATCACCGACTGCTGCCAAATTTTGAGGTATTTTTATATATATATATATATATATATATTTTTTTTTTTTTTTTGCATATGTTGCAATGTTGCTTTAGATTTCATATTATATTTTGTATAGAACATGTGCAATTGCAGAAAAAAACACCAAATTGTGTTCACCAACATCCCCCGGTTTCAACAAGGCATCACATGTATGGTTCATGCATTTTTTTGAGGAAGCTATGAGTGCAAAACTGGAACATGCGCATTTTAGTTTTCAAATTTGGAATTTTCAGAAATTGGTTTACTGGGCCCATATCCCATTTGGGACATTTTGGAAGCCCCCCACTGTAAATTACCCCATAAAAGTATATGTTTATGAACAATAGATAAGTCAAGGTATTCAACTAGGGTAATTTTGACAGTTTTCAGGCAGCCATTTCTTCACTGATGTCCGCCAAAGTTCACGGAAAATGCATTTTATTGTGTTTTTAATGCATAAATTTCAATGAATTTCATTGAATTTCTTGCAACAGTGAAGGACCACATTTTGTTCACCAACATCCCCTGATTCCAACAAGGTCTCACATGCATGGTTTAGGCATGTTTTAGGGAAGCTATGAGGCCAAAACTGGAACATGGGAACTGAATTGACCCAATTAGGAAATTGTAAGCTGAAGAATATGATATTAACCATAAGAAGTGAAAACCTCAAAATATCTAACAACATTAACAGTATGATTGGGGAAAAGAGAGTATATTAACCAAAGAAAAAATGAAATTATTTTTTGTAACTGGCAACTGTATGATATTCCTTAACACAGTTGCCAATGCACAGACCGGGTTTACCAGAGTGCCCCATGATATGCCTTTTCACCCCCTTTATGCCACTCTGCCTCCAGAAATGCCTTATACCCCCCTATATGCCACTCTGTCCCATGATATGCCTTTTAAACCCCTATATGGCAGAGTGGCATATAGGGGGTTAGAAGGCATATCATGGGACAGAGTGGCATATAGGGGTATAAGGCATTTCTGGAGGCAGAGTGGCATATAGGGGGTTAGAAGGCATATCAGGGGGCAGAGTGGCAAGCCTGGGGCAGAGGTGCATAACTCGGGGGTAGGTTGTCAAATGAAAGGAAATAAAAACCAAACATGTCTCAATCATAGCTTTTATTAAATATGGAAAAAAAATAGTCTACATGAATTAATAAAGAAATAAAAGTTTCTTACCAGAATATCGTGAAGAATAATGTGATCAGTGTTTTGTTCCACTGAATAAAATGGAACTCTTTCATCTAAAAATGTTCGCAGTAGCAAATGTTTTGATCCCATTATGTCTAATGTATTTAATTTATTAGGGCCTTTTAACACTTTTGCTTTCTGGCATTTTAATACAAATAATGAGATAAAAAGAATGGCACATAGTGTGACTCGGGTGTGTATAAGGGGTGCGTGTGGGTATAAGAGCTTCACCGTGAGACTAAACTATATGGGGCTGGTCTCCAAATTTTTCCAGGGATGCTTTTCAGTCCCAGTCCGGCCCTGGCAACCAGAACAGTAAAATATTGTGTCCTTCATGTGCCCTTTGGCATAAGACACCCTGCACCGTTTCTGTGTTTTAGATTTATTGGAGGAAATTTGAAAGGAAAATGTTCTTCCTGAATTATCGGAGACACTGAAGGGCCTTGTTCAGCTGGAGCCAAGATTTCCCTGAGTAACTTAAGATGAAAAGATAACAATGTGTTTTTTGTGGAAGGGTACCTGACTAAACATTAATTGGCAACAACAATGGAAACAAAAACACAATAAACAATTCAGCAGCCTGACTAAATCTCATAGAATACAATGTTGCATTGAAACCATAGAAAATGCTTCCCTGAAAGTGATTCATGAGATGGCAGTTTGTACGAACACAGTAATTAGTAACATTGACTTGCTCCCTACATCCTGTATACCAGGATCTGAACAGTTGGTCTTTATTTTCCAACTTCTGAAATCTAGAAGTTCTAAGATCTACTCGTTCATCTAGTCAAACCAAAGCCCAGCCTCAGGTGGTTCTCTCCCGAAACCAAACCACATATGCAACACTTCAGCATAAGAAAATCTAAACCCCATATGCAACACTTCAGCATGCCAATGATAAATGTTGAAAGGCTGGTATAATTATAGCTATAATGTCCATTTACATGTTTAGTCTACTATTTTTAAAAGCAATGGATTGAGAAAAATACCATAAAATAGTATCAGTAAACTATTTGGCATGTATACAGGATTAGGGGTTTCAACCATAAATGTTTTATATTTTTGGGGTATTTTCTCAAACACTGGTACAAGGGACTGAAGCAAATAAAGTGACTATGCAGATGTAAAAGACTAAGCCTTTGTGAACACTTCCAAAAGTTCAAATAAATCAATCACATATTTTCCCTGTTTGGTGCTTGCAGCTATAGATTAGCACATATACCATGCACATACAGAGACCTGTGAAAGACTCCTGGCAGATAATATGCGATGCGCTGAATACACACTATGTCAATGCTTATTTAGCAATATAAAAACACTGATAGTATGTTTATTTAACCTTTACAAAATCATCTACCAATATTTGTAATTGGCATGTTTACTTTACTTGACGTGCTGGCATTTTCAGACATTTACATTTGAATTGTAACAGTCTCTATTTGTAGTCTTGCATCAAAAGCTACATTGTTATAACATATTCATATGAACACAGAAAGAATATTATATAAAAGTTTTGTTTTTCTTCATCTGAAAGGAATGATATTGTCAAATATTTTATTGGCAACTTTAACATAGCAGACTGTAATAAGTTGTCAGCCCACACTTTCAAACCTAATAAGGAATAATGCATAATGCAGGATGCTGATAAACATAGACCACCAGATGTGCTTGCAATGGTTCTTTGTGACTCATCTAATGAGACTCTACACTATATGACCAAAAGTGCCTAGGCACCTGTCCATCACCCCTATATGAGGTTGTTGGACATCCCATTCGAAAAATGGCCCGTTGCGGCTATAACAGCCTCCACTCCTCTGGGAAGGCTTTCCACAAAATTTTGAAGTGCGTCTGTAGCAATTAGTGTCTATTCAGTTAAAAAAGCATTTAGGAGGACAGTCACTGATGTTGGACAAGAAGACCTGACTCATAATTGGCATTCCAATTGATCCCAAAGGTGTTTAGTGAGGTTAAGGTCAGGGCTCTGTGCAGGCCAGTCGAGTTTCTGCACAACAAACTTGTCAAACCATGTCTTTATGGACCTTGCTTTGTGCACAGGGGCAAAGTCATGCTGGAACAGGAAAGGGTCTTCCCCAAGCTGGTGAGCAAAGTTGTAAGCACCCATACAAAATGTCTTTGTATGTTGTAGCATTAATATTACCCTTCACTGGAACTAAGGGCCTAGCACAGATCCTTAAAACAGCCCAGACCATCACTGGCGTAACTACAGGGGTCGCAGCTGCGATGGGGCTTGTGCCTCTAGGGGGCACGGTGCGACCCCTCTCTCCTCATACCGATTTAGCAGAAAAGCTGAACTAGCATGTGTGTGTTTTAGCATGCATGTGTACCTGTATGTGTGATGCATGCATGTGTACCTGTGTCTGTGTGTGATGCATCCATGTGTACCTGTGTGTTTGTGAGCATGCATGTGTACCTACCACAAATGTTGACAAAGGCTGGTGGTAGAATCTCATGCATGGAAAGGGTTAAAATCCCGCCATTTGAAATACCTTGAGGTGTCTAGTTTTCAAAAATCTATGGTTTGATGGGGTAAACTGCATTGGCCTGCTTAAAGATACCCGAAATAGCACATGGGGAAGAATGACCAGATTTGGGGAAAAAAATGGTTTTGAAACGCTACTTGTACTTATTGCCCAATTAATTGCAGACAAAAGCAACAAAAAAAACCCAAAAACATACAAATATCGGGTATTTCTAAACTTAGGGCTAATAGTAGAATCTATTTAGCAGTTTTTTTCATTAGCTTGTTTAGATGAGAAAGATTGAGATATTAGATATGAAGATTTTTCAAATAAAAGTGAGAAATTAGATATGAAGAAAAAAAACCTGAAAAAAAAAGAATATATAACTTGAGGGGATTCGCTAAATGCTTGCTAGAGAGGAGAAAATTACTGCTAAGTATTAACCCCTTCAGGACCGGGTTTTTGTTACTAAAAGACCGGAGCCATTTTTGTGTTTTTGCTATGTCTTTCTTCAACTGTAATTTCTCTCTTCTCAATTAGTGCACCCACACAAATCACATATTGTTTTTTTTAGCACAAGTAATTTGAAACCATATGAAGCTGGGTAGTACATTGTTTTGTTTGAAATAAACTTGAAAAGGTGGGGGAAAATGAAAAAACTTGTACACACATTGAACCAATGGGAAAAAATTATCCAAAATATATTAATTAACTTGTCCTGAGTTGGAAACCCCCCAATATGGCCAGGATTTTCATCAATTTTGACCAGTATAGGGCAAATATTGCAAGGCATGCATCACGTTTTTAAAATGTAATTTTTTTCAAACTTGACATGGTAGGCTAATAACTGCAACAGTTGTCACAGATACTGATTATCCCCCCAAAATTATATGTTTATGAACAGTAGATAAGTTAAGGTGTACAACTAGGGTCATTTTGACACTTTTCAAACAGGAATTTTATCACCGACTGCTGCCAAATTTTGAGGTATTTTTATATAGATATATATTTATTTATTTATTGCATATGTTGCAATGTTGCTTTAGATTTCATATTATATTTTGTATAGAATATGTGCAACTGCAGAAAAAAAACACCAAATTGTGTTCACCAACATCTCCCGGTTTCAACAAGGCATCACATGTATGGTTCATGCATTTTTTGAGGAAGCTATGAGTGCAAAACTGGAACATGCGCATTTTAGTTTTCAAATTTGGAATTTTCAGAAATTGGTTTACTGGGCCCATATCCCATTTGGGACATTTTGGAAGCCCCCCCATAAAAGTATATGTTTATGAACAATAGATAAGTCAAGGTATTCAACTAGGGTAATTTTGACAGTTTTCAGGCAGCCATTTCTTCTCCGATGTCCGCTAAAGTTCACGAAAAATGCATTTTATTGTGTTTTTAACGCATAAATTTCAATGAATTTCATTGAATTTCTTGCAACAGTGAAGGACCACATTTTGTTCACCAACATCCCCTGATTCCAACAAGGTCTCACATGCATGGTTTAGGCATGTTTTAGGGAAGCTATGAGGCCAAAACTGGAACATGGGAACTGAATTGACCCAATTAGGAAATTGTAAGCTGAAGAATATAATATTAACCATAAGAAGTGAAAACCTCAAACTATCTAACAACATTAACACTATGATTGGGGAAAAGAGAGTATATTAACCAAAGAAAAAATGAAATTATTTTTTGTAACTGGCAACTGTATGATATTCCTTAACACAGTTGCCAATGCACAGACCGGGTTTACCAGGGCAACCAGAACAGTAAAATATTGTGTCCTTCATGTGCCCTTTGGCATAAGACACCCTGCACCGTTTCTGTGTTTTAGATTTATTGGAGGAAATTTGAAAGGGAAATGTTCTTCCTGAATTATCGGAGACACTGAAGGGCCTTGTTCATCTGGAGCCAAGATTTCCCTGAGTAACTTAAGATGAAAAGATAAAAATGTGTTTTTTGTGGAAGGGTTCATTTTTTTTAAACTTAAGGCATTGTGAGTTGTAATATGCTTTAAATAAATGGTTACCTTCTTATACCATGTATTTGTTTTCCTCATAAGGAGGTATGGCTGCAATAACTGATCGGCCAAATCCACTCCCCCCATATGCCTATTGTAGGCCTTAATGCAGGTCGGCTTTCTCTGGACCTGTGTTTTGCCCCGGACAGGAACGGTGGCATCATCATAAATTGTGCTTAACATGCACACACCCTTCTTGTCCCTATATTTTACATCCAAAAGTTCTTCTTGGCGCAAAGCTAAGGATGCCCCAGTTTTTCATTTGGTTTCCCTAAGCTGTTTTGGGAGCCCTATTCTGTTCTGCCTTATGGTGCCACAGGCCAAGGTGTCCATGGAAAACAGTAACTTGAATAAAGGGACACTTTTGTAATAGTTGTCCAAGTGGTACTCTTTGTTCAGTAAGGGGCAAGCAAGGTCCCAGACATTTTTTTTCACTTATGCCCAGATGGTCTGGGAAACCTGGTGTGTCAAGCTTGGCATCTTTCCCCTCATACACCGGAAGGAATATGTGTAGCAACTACTGCTCTCACATAATTTGTAAAATTCAACCCCATACCAGGAGCGTTTAGAGGGAATGTATTGCTTGAACCCTAACCAGCCTTTAAATTTCATGAGGGACTCATCAACACAAATTTCTCGGAATTGGCAGTGAAGGGGGGGGCATCTGGGAAAGTGCCAGCTGCAGGGATCCACTCTTCAGAGGGATAAGGAGTAGTTAAAGCAACACGGCTCCTTTTAACTGGGGGTGCAGCATCACTAGAGCTGCTGGTAAACTGGCCCACATCAAAATCTGACGTAGTGTCAGTGGCAGAGTCTGATGCCAAAATGTTATGTCTCTTCCACTGTATGGACACCTATCAATATTTATATATATATATATATATACATATACATATACATATACATATATTTAGTTTTTTTGTTTTTTAGTCCTACCTAACCCTAGACTAAACCCTAACCCTAATCCCTACCTACTCAATTCCCCACTAACTAAACATCTACTCACACTAAAATAATTTATGAGGGAAAAAAAAATTAACCCCTTAGGGTCAAATACTGTTGATCAGCAGTGAAAAAAAGATATAATTTTTTTTTTTTTTTTTTAGTCAGTAGCAGCCATGCCCTTGTGATCCCAGCGTGCAGTGCGACGCAGGACCCCTTATCATCAATGGCGTACCTGGTACGTCCCGGTCTGACGGTGACATGTGACCAGGAAGTACCAGGCACGTCCCGGTACGGAAGGTGTTAAAACAGCCTTGGCCACAAAGGGTACAAAAAAAACAGCCTGGTCCTTAAAGGGTTATAGATCTAAATGGGTCTAACCTGCCCCAATGCACAGCTAGCACCACTCCCTTATTGCTGCCACACCACCACAAGGGGGGGCACCTTGTACCCAACCTTTAGAAGTTCCCAGTATGGGTATTATGTGGTGATATGCCAACCTGTCAAGTGTTTATACTTCTGGCCATCAGTAAAGTATTATGTTGGAGGGCATACAGTGGGCTGTTATTTTAATCAATGTCAACCAAAACAGATGTACAAATGAATTTGAGATTTATGAGAAAAACAACAAGATATGATGAATATGCAGATTTTTATTAATCAAATTTGTAATTACCAAAATCTTAAACTATAGTCTTGTCATTGTAAAATGAATCTTCCTTATTGTAAGCTGTGTTTATACAGTGTTTTCCCCAGTATCTGTGGAAAAAGAATAGAAAAACATGAACTGATGCTCAAAATACACTATACTATCATACAATACAATATATATCAATACAATATACTATCATTACTTTGTCATAAGATCATCGCTGTAAGTTAGGCATAGGTCAAGAGAAAAAAAATGTATAATGTTTACTGCCCCTATTTAGTGCTATATTGAATATACATGAATAAAAAGACTAGCTATGCTTTTTAACAGACTTTTCTATGATAATCCTATAATAAGGTTATTTAAAACTGTATCTCAATTAAATGTATTATGTTCTAGTTTACAAATCTGTTGCCGATTCTGCCAGTTAAGTGCTGACAAGTTGCTTACATTTTGCACTGAACTGTTTAATAGGACTATGCTTAACTTTAGTGTCATTTTTGTAAAAAGACAAATTGCTATACTTTTTATAGCAACTTTCATGAGTTTGCAGTCAGGTACTACTTGGCTTGGCAGTCAAGTTCAGTTTAGTAAACAGGCCGGACGCTCATTTTACAACAAGCTCTGTTGTGGTTAAATACATTGCAAATTAACAGTAAACATGTTTTAGAGCAACATTTTGTTTTTTTTCATTGACCCTGGTAAGATGATAAATCATTTAATGTCGTTTTTTTATTAAAACCAGAAATAAAAAAAATAATATAAATACCTTGCTTATTTTCCAAGTAATGTACCGCCAAAGAATCCACCATTAGCAGCCTGTGGTAGGCCACGTGTAGGAAGTCTTCCAGCAGAATTAAAGTCCGTGCTAAGATCGCTACTGAATATGACACTTTTTTGAGACAGTCCACCATTACCTAAAAACCCATCTGTTGGTTCACTTGATTGAAGCCCATGGAGCAGCGCAGCTTAGGCGGAGTGGGCCTTGACAGAGCTAGGTGGTGTGCAAAAAGGAAGGATTTAATTTAATTGGCTTAGAGTTGTTATGGGTGGGGTTATTAAGAGGGTATATAAGTGGCAACCATTTTGTAACTGTCACTTAACTGCTTATCCAAATCCTGGTTGTCCCACCCTCCCTCCCTTTAAGGTGGGTTGTGGGGGGTGACTACCCCGTTTTGTCACAGCGGCGGGGTTAGTCGGGGATTATTGCCTAATACGGCGTTTTGTTATGTTTTTGGTTAATAATTTGACTTGGTTCAAGTTATTGGTGTAGGTTTCGAGCTGGCCTGTGGCTCAGAACCTGGGGTGGTGTAGGGGTGTCTCGGTATGCCCCTGCATTGGTGTGTGGTTAAATTGGTGGTGTGGGGGTATCTCGGTATGCCCCTGCAGTGGTAATTTGGTTAAATCGGTGGTGTAGGGGTGTCTCGGTATGCCCCTACATAATTATAATTTGGTTAAACGGTCTGGTAGGGGTGTCTCGGTACATCCCTATTGTGGTCAATATGTTAATATGTTAATATGTTAATGTGGAGGCACCTGGTATGTGTTGGTGCCATTATATGGTTAATTTATTGGTTATGTGAGGTCATTGTCAGTGTTAATAAGATGTAAACTGTTAATAATGTTAACCGGGGTGGCTGGGTTGACAATGACCTCTAAATATTGTATATATGTTAATAAAGCTGTGGACAAAATATTTTGCACCCAAGTAAAGTGTCTGAGTCATTATTTGGGTATAGGGGTACGATCTTCCTGGGGCACAAACTCAACTATGCGCTTGTCAAGTCCTAATGTCCCTCTACCTGTGATTTCTCCACTCACATCTGTATCAAATATATCTCTATTTGCAGTACCTGTAGCACCTCTATTAGCCCCAGCTTTATCCTCCCAAGTGAGTCCCCCATGTCCCTGGGTGTTTTCCCCAAGCCCTCTAGTAACATCTCCAACAATTCTGCCAGAACCACCATTTCCACTTGTGAGCCCTCTAAGAATTCCTGTCACTCCTCCAGTAATTCCATCTACTCCAGTCAGCCCATTAGCAAGGTCTCCAACACCTTCTGTCACATGTCTAAGCAGGCCACCAATTCCACCTTGAGTACCCCCTGTAAGACTTCCAACAGTGTCAATCACCCCTCCTAAAAGACCTGGAGTCCTCTCTGGCAATGCACCGGCTATTTGTTTTCCTCTTATTAAGCCTCCAGTCTCCCCATATCTATTCCCAGTTGCGTATTTAACTCCGCCAAGATTTTGACCACTGAAAAGAAGCTAAATAAATAAAACAAAGAACACAAAAAAGTAGTTATTACTTCATAATATTTTTTTCTGACTGTAAAACAGAGAATATTTAAAGAAAGATATATTGTTCTGTATTACAAGATTCGTTCATAAATGTAATTACATAGTTTAATAGTTTAATTCTCCTTTGATCATATTTATTTGCATAATTAAATTCAGTGTATTCACTTTCTGAATTACAAACTGTTTTTTACACTAGGCTCACATTTCTATCTATGAATATAGTGGATATGAATATCATGGGAAAATGTATCTTAAATAGCAGTTCTCTCACACTGCATGCATATTTCCTCCTATTAACCTTATTTCTGTTTAAACGTGAATACTCTTTCTGCAATAAATTATTTTAAAGTAACCATGAATTATTGTAATTTTACACACACACACATATTTCAAACATTTATAATTTGGTATTACTGTCCATTTTAAGTGTCTTTTCAATGTTTTTCCACAATGTACAGCACAATCGCTAATTTTGTAAGTATATTCACTGTATATACAGATACAATGCATCTCAACTGCCTCTTTCAATAAGCACATGTGTAATAATGTCTTAATATCTTTTTAAAATTAGAAGTTTCGGTATTTGTATAGTTAGTGATCAAAGGAGTGTTAAAATCCTTTGTTGTAGATTCCAAATTAAGCAAAAGATAAAGTGCAGCGCTCAGTTTGTAATAATTCTATATTAATAGTGTTATGCAATACTTGAACATGTCCGTCCTTACAAAATAACACCCATCGTGCATAAAAAAAAAAAAAAAAAAAAAACAGGTATACTTAGATTCAAATCACATGTGACGTCTTCTATGAGACTCTCAGCAGGTTCACATGAAAAATAAAAGAAACATATAGATAATAGTATAATATTGTTTATACAAAAGATATTAACCTTCCTATAAGATTGGTACTCACAATCTTTTGAGCAACCAAGTTTGCTCAAACTATAGGGCGTCTGTGTAGGAATATCATAGGATCCAATAGTTTCTGGAAAACAGCAGCTTGTGGTGTTCCACTCAATGTTGTTGTTCCTCAATGAGTATCAGCTCAAGATATACAGGAGGTCAAAATGAAGAGGAGGATTTGAAAGTAAAAATAGCAATTTATTAGTAGTAAAATCTAAAAAATTATATGCTTGCAACAAGCAAACAAAGTTCCATGCTTTGCCTGTGTAGTTTGTGCTACTTCCAGGTGGGCGTGTCGCCAATTTGCAAGCTTTGTAATATACACTTTCTAAGCTCATCACTAAGAAAACAGAAAATCAAATATAATACCATATGTGCTCAATTATAAGACAACCCCCCAAAATTTGAATATCAATTTAGAAAAAAAAGAAAAAGCCTGAATATAAGACTACCATATAGGAAAAAAAGTTTTATTAGTAAATATTAATTCACATGTAAACTATTTTTCATTTAATAAAAACTATGATTGAGAAAAATGCATTTTTTATTTTTATTTCCTTTTATTTGCCATCCTGCCCCACAGTTTGCTACTCTGCCCCAAGATATGCCTTATACCCCCTACATGCCACTCTGCCTCCCTGATATGCCTTATACCCCCCTACCTACCACTCTGCCCCCCAGTTATGCCTTATTCCCCCCTATTTGCCAATCTGCCTCCCCGATATGCCTTACACCCCCTATATTGCCCCCGATTTACCGATGCATCCCTAGACTTGTCCCCCGTGCTTCAGACTCCCTGGTGTCTAGTGGGGGCAACTTCCGCTGCTACCCGGGACTTCCGCCAGGGCTTCTATGGTGGAGCACTGGAAGGTCATGTCATGCTGACGCTCCATCATAGAAGCTCTGGCAGAAGTGCCAGAGAGGAGGATCCAGGTCTCCTGCATCGCTGTGGGGGATCTGGATCTTAGTCTTGTAGTCAGACATCTATTTGAGGTCTGATTATAAGACAACCTCAAATATAAGACGAGCATTTGCTCTGAAAAAAAACTTGTCTTATAATCGAGCAAATTATTATTAATAATATATGTATATTTATAGATATATATTTATATTTACCAGTACCCTGGATATTTTTGTTAGAAGTGGACCCTTAAAAAAAGAGAACATTTTATATAAGCAAAAGGTGTATGCAATATTATTAAAAAAAATGTGTGTAATATATACAAACAACTTTTCAAACATCATAATGGAAACATTAGGCAATTTACTAAACTTAAACCTAGTGAAAAATCACCTGATAAAAATGTTACATTAATCATGAGTATGATTAAAGTATGATTTAGTAAAATATTTTAATAGCATGCAGGTAATTCCTGGTTTTCACAACTTGTCCATGCTTCAGCAAAAATGCGAGCATTGCCACATAACACAGCAAATTATTTTTTAATGATTTTCTGTTGATCTATGTAAATGCATTTTTTTTAACCCATCAGGGATATTTTTCATATACATTTTACTGGACATTTTATTGTTATATATATAGTTATAACATTTTCGAATGAAATTGATACATCTTTTAAAGCAAAGGATTATAAAAATAAGCTTTTATTCTTTGTCATACTGCATTTCCTTATACAAAGTTTACCAAAATGTTGTGCTCGTTTTCCTTCCTAAGAAGGGATATTACATGTCTGATTAATGCGAGTTTGCAAATAAGTATCTATACCACTTAATTCAAAAGTGCCAGGATGCCAATATATGTAGGTGTAGTCCCTCTCATTTAGAATAATGGCACAGCATTATAAATCTATAAATTGAACAGTTGGAGGGTTGCCTGTTGGCTACTTCTGTACTAACTAGAGATTATAATATTAATAGTAATACAATTAAATAAATAGCATTATCTCAATAATGGTGCCTGCATGATACATTTTGTTTTTAGAAAATGTGAATGTTCAAAGCATTATGGGATATTAATGTGAATGTTCAAAGCATTATGGGATATTAGTTAGTGCACCAATGAGTAACATGCAAAATAAGACTGAATGCAAGATAGACTGAAGAACTATCTTGACAGACTGTCACATCTGTCATTGGTATGCTTCTATATAATTGGCATACAATAATAGAGGTTTATGTGTATCATTATACAATAGCCAATTTTAGATTAATTGGGGAATATCACAAGTGCTTTTAAGGGCATTATAATATATTTTAATTCATGTTATTTGCAGTTTAGAAGTGTTACTTGATTAGCCCATTCACGTCTGTTGACATACCAGGTACGTCATGCCCAAGTGGACTCATTAGTTCTGTGACGTACCTGGTACGTCATGTGAAAAAAATGCCCCCGTGTCACCATTATCATGGTGACCGCGTGGGCACTGCTGCTGCTGTCTGCTCAGGTGTCTGCTTCCAGGCAGACCAGCAACAGCAAAAGACAGCCCCCACAAGCCCTTTGATCACTTCTGTAAAGAGGCTCCATTGAGTGCAAGCTGCCAGGGAAAAAATGTCTTTGTGTAGCGTTAACCCCTTCAATGCCGCGATCGTGTATGACACGATCGCGTCATTGCAGGGGTTATATTTGTCCCCACAAGCTTGTGGTGACTAAATATCAGTCAATGTTGTGCTCCTATGGAGCATCAGCATTGAAAGAGTTAAAATTATTTTTACAAAATTATTGATCGGTCTCCCGTTAAGTGATCAGTCAAAATTCCAAGTTTGAAAACTGAAATGTGCATGTTGAATGGTGAAACTGCAAACTGGATGTTTTCTTTTTTTGTCAGACTAACTTTGGAAGGTGCTGGTGCGGAATCAGCTGCATGGGACAGGCCAATATGCCCCTAACTAGATTCCCTGAGCTCCCTACGTTTTGGAAATATATAGTTTTAGGGGTTTAAAATGAAGTATGGGGCCTCTACTGTGTCTCAAATGAGACATGGACCCAGCAAACCGATCTGTCAAAATTCCATGTTTAAAAACTGTAATGCGCATGCCCTACCCATGTATATTTGGTATTCCTCTACTCAGGGGGTGTTTCTGAATACAAATCAAAAGTTGTTTAAGTCATTTCATGTACCCAGGGAAATAAATGTACTGAAATACTGTGTTTGGATAGAATGGGTTTGTTAAAAATGAAAAAAATGAAATTTTACTGCAATGTTTAAAAAATATATACTTTTGTTGAGCAGTTTTTCTTTTTCTGGCCGCTACTGGGGCGCTGGTAATATATAGAGTTAATAGGTGAAACTGTGAAAATGGCTCCTTTTTTTCCTAATTTCCCTACTTGTGCTGAAAAAACTATATCTAATGTGGGCATCAGAGTTGAATAAGGACATAGCTAAAGCACAAAAACAGCTCTGGTCATTTAGTGCAAACATCGTAAAAAAACTAAAACGGTCCTGAAGGGGTTAATATTGTTAGCATTTCATACAATCTTTACCAAAGAAATCTTACCAGTAATCCGCACAAAGGTGTATTAAGTGATCCTAGATCGAGAGAACTCTAAAAAAAAAAAAAAAAAAAAAAAAAGTCTTTATATATTTATAAAATATAAAAATAAAATTATAAAATATATATTATATACTAGAAATATTTATAGGTCTTTTATTGGTTTATGTAAATGTATAAATATTTTTTTATTGTATTTAATATATTGCTACTTACATAATTATCTCAGTCTCATTTTTTCACATCTTCTAGACTTTCTCTTATTACCTCATCTTTATCTAGAAATGTTATCTCTATCTTCAAGTTTTTAGCATTCATCAACAATCTCATCCGAATCTTTATATACCTTTCACTCACTTTTACTCATCTGCTTTTCAACCATTTTTCTAAGTGACATTCTTGTTATAGTTATCCTTATATCTTTTCTGCATTCTCAACCATGTACCATAACATAAGGTATTATTTTAGGTACTCCCCCTAGCAGTAGTGTCATGGGTATACCTTGTATCAATCTACTTATGTGCAGGGGTACACAATAAAGTAACATATTGTAGATGTTTGATACCTGATTGGTGAAAAGAAAAAAGTCCCTAGTGTATGCTTGAACACACCATCTCTCATTTTGCATTGTTTATATCTTTACGTAAAATAAATACATATTACCAGTAACTGTACTACTGTCCTTAACAGATGCTCTAGTGTACCGTCCACATCCATGAGAAGATCTTCCTAAAATAATTTGAAAAATGGAAGTAAATGGTGTTTGTTTCACAGACTACAAGCATCAATAGGTTTTAAAATTGTTTGATTAAGAGTTTTTCACAAACTACCTGTAACTTTTTAAAATGTTACAGGAGTGAATACCTCTACTGTTGTAGTGGTGGACATTAATACAGTGGGGTAATTAAAACATGCATGGGACAGACATATGGATATCCCGAATAAAAGATAAGACCAAGGACAGGTGAAAGTTTGAGTCTTTATAGCAGAAATATGGAGCAAATTGGATGGGCCGCGAGGTTCAAAGTTTCTTTGTTTCTTTGAAAAGTTAACTTGAACATTTAAAATACAGTAAAGGAGTGTAGAACTTACAACTGTTGTACCAGTTCCCAAAAGGTTCCCTGATGTGCAGCCAGTGACATCCTGAAATTGAAAGGTAATATAAAAGCTGTACTCTTTTTACATTGACTTAACTTACAGTAACTCACACTTACATAATTCTTCCATTATAGGCCTTATCTCAAGATACATCATGGCAAAATTGTTTTTTTTTGTTAAAGAGACACTTGCACTTTAATGCACATCATAGCTGAGTGTTCCCTTTGTACTATAATTTCCCCCATTGCAAATGTCCCCTTTAAATTATGTTATCCCTCTCTTCATTTCAACTTAATGCACCTTTTCCTGGGACCTATCATGATATAAATGTTTGAACAACATGTACACCTCTTTCTATCTAAGTTAGTTTAACCCCTTGAAGACAATTCACTTACCAGCCACGTCACAGAAAAACATACCAGAGGTGACAATTTAAGTGCACATTAAGGACACATCATAACTTAAAACAATAGCTTTCTTCTCCTAATGTCGAGGCATTCAGTATCACACGAGATCTGCAGCAGGGGCCCTGCGTGGCTCCTCCCTAGATGTCAACATACACCTTTTATAATATGCGGTCAGACGCCTGATTTAAAAGTGCTTAGGAGGCGATCAACAATGTAAACGGTGGCGCTGAAGTGCCTCGATAGAGAGGCATTCAGCAACAGTGAAAACCCACCCCAAAAAGACGCCACTGAGAGATATTTTGTTTTCAAGAGGGTCTCTCTACGCAGGTTGAATACAGGTACTACATTCAACAATGCTAGTCAATGGAACCCAGCTTTATAATCACAATGTGATTAGTAAAATACATTTTTTTTAAAGTTAAGCAAAAATAAGAAAAAATTGGAAAAATCTGAGGAACCATCCAGTTCCAAAAATTAAAAAAAAAACAGTCAAAGATGTCCCAAAAATGGGCACAGACTGACCAGATGTTGAAAATCCATAAAAATGCACAACTCACAAAGGTGGTCTTTTACCTTCCAAATAAAGGTACAGTGAGGGTATGAAGATGCTGCTAAACACATATTGTTGTTTGACAGTAACATATAACAGGAACTGTAAATTCATACCTAAAGTAGAATGTGTGTGGAAAAAATACACAAAAAAATGCTACAACAAACTTTGACAAAGACTCGTTGTGAAACGTGTTCATGAAAAGTGTTAAAATACCAGCACTTGAAACACCCTGGGCGTCTATATTTCAAAAATATATAAATCAAAATGTCCAGCTTTAAAGAGCTCCCAAATAGGACATAAGGGCAGGCTAAAACAGAGCTTAGGAACCAGGAGCGATAAATTCATACCTGCAGTAAAATGTGTTTATAAAAAAAAGCAAAAAATTTACTACCACAAACTCTGACAACACATGGTAGTAGAATTAGTGCATGGAAACATCTAATTTTTTAAACATATATATGGTTTGATGGGGATAAATTGAAGTGGCCATCTTCAAATGTGTGTCAAAAATAGGATATGGCCATTTCTGGAAAAAAAATGGTTTTGAAATAGCAATATGCAACTTGTACTTATTGCTCTATAACTTGCAAAACAAAAGCAAAAAAAAAAAACTAAAAACATTTGATATTTCTATTGCAGGACAAATATTTGAATATAAAAAACAAAATACTGTCTGCGCTTCTCACCCTAATAAAGTTGGCAACAAATATATAAACATAATATAAATGAGAGGTTTTGGTTATATGAATTGGCCAAAGCATAATTAAGCTCACCCGCCACGTCAAGGCACACTCTCAATAGGGTGAGATCCTACTCTCACCTCCTACATAGTGGGCACACAAAGCAGTTTATACTGCTACCAAAACCTGTTTGGTAGGCCTCATATTATACATTTGTATTTTTTGAGCCTGAGACTAGCTTAGCGCACCGACATTTTTTCTTTTCCCTGTTTGCACATATTTGAGGTTGTTGGCTCCTCATCAGTCTGGTTGCAGCTTGCTGTCCAGGGGTTAATAGGGAGGAGGTTTAATTGCACCTCCCCCAACACATTAATAAGGTTTTGGTAGCAGTATAAACTGCTTTGTGTGCCCACTATGTAGGAGGTGAGAGTAGGATCTCACCCTATTGAGAGTGTGCCTTGACGTGGCGGGTGAGCTTAATTATGCTTTGGCCAATTCATATAACCAAAACCTCTCATTTATATTATGTTTATATATTTGTTGCCAACTTTATTAGGGTGAGAAGCGCAGACAGTATTTTGTTTTTTGTATACATTGTACAGCCAACACACTGTATTTGCAGCATGCTCACACTGTTTGGTAGGCCTCATATTATACATTTGTATTTTTTGTGCCTGAGACTAGCTTAGCGCACCGACATTTTTTCTTTTCCCTGTTTGCAAATATTTGAATATATTTAGCAGTTTTTATTAGCTTTTGTAGATGAGTAAACAATTTTTCAAGTTAAAGTCAGAAACATACTTTTTTTTCAATTTTCACCATTGCAATTTTATAGCAGTGTTTCTTTTACTGTTCATAGATAATAAAAATTAAATAAATGACATGGGCAACATGGGTCTACCACAGTGCAGCTCTTAGAGACTTACCATAAGATTTGTAAGGGATCTCAGAAGTTCACGTTTGTTATTCATGTTCTAAAATAAATATGAGAATAGTAAGGCTTGTATGGATAAAATTATGTAAAGGCACCATTCTAAATCTCATGATTTACTTTTCTTGACTCTATACTGTAGTTTTTTATATGTAGCTTAGCTGTAACCATACCTTGCATCTGTCGTAGGAACATAGGAAGTGAGCCATGGCATTAACAGTGGCTGGCAAGTTTGAGGCCTATAGAAAAAAAAATGTGTGTTTACTTAAATCATTTTCCTGTGATAAAATGTGTTGCCTTAACATTTTTTTTAGTCAAAAAGTTGAGATTTTTTGTAATTAGTGTAATTGGTACTGCCTGATATCCCTATTCCAGCTCAGCCTATACATCACGCGCAAATAGAGAATATAAATTGCATTTTCATCCTTCTGTTCTATTTACTGTTTTGGAATATTACAATGATTAGGTTTTCCTACCACATAACAGTATTTCTAAAATTAAGTATATCTATGGTTTTATATATATAGAAAGATAAAATTTGACAGCCGATGAGAACTATTTGACCAATTTAGTTTGCCCATTTTTCATGCTGTGAAATCTTTTAGCCTCATTCCATTCTTTGTCTGATATTTAGGATAGCCTATGGGTACCTCAAGCATGTTCAAATTCCTCATTGTATTACATGCCTTCTCTCTTCTCCTTCACACTACAAATATTAAAATTCTTCAGAATTTCCTGATCATTTTTTTTTCCTCCAGAATGTCTATATCCTTCTAGTGACAGGCCACCAGAACTGTACAATATATGCTGTATATTATAACTTTATTGTAAATAAAATTTGCTTTGTGAGGCAAATAAACAAATACTCACCATAGCCATCTGCATACAAGATAGATTAGCATTGGAACGGGACTCGCAACTTTTAACATATTTTCTGATAGTTAGATGTGCTGGAGCTAGAAATTAGGTAGGTAAAACAAAGTTAAACCCTGGGGCAAAATAATTTAATCAATGAAAACATGCACACTGATAGACAGATTAGATAGATAGATAGATAGATAGATAGATAGATAGATAGATAGATAGATAGATATACAGACAGCAACTAAAGATACACTTATCTGTTGAATAGAATAACATGAATAAAGAAAAAAAAACATGAGCTACACAAGAACAATCTCAAGAACACTAGAACGGGGATTTAAGCTCAACTTACTGAAGAAGCAGCTTATAGCTACTAGCAAAAAACAACCTGTGATCTTCATATTGTAGAATTATAGGTAAATGTTCAACTACCACTCAATTTATACCATCAGAGATAAAAGGATTGTAACACATTAATTACGATGGCATTATCAACTAAAGAAAGCAAAAAAATTAACTGAAATATTAGAAGCATAGCCGAGGTAAATTGATAATGATGATCTCTTGTCATGGCTTATTTCAATGGGTTCAAATAAATATTACCCAATGCTTGTTTTTGGGAAGTAGAACTAATCTATAAAATCAAATAAATGATTGTAGATTAGAGGAAATGTCATGAATTTAGAGTACCATTCATAATCCTCCATCTATAATTATGTATATATATATATATATATATATATATATATATATACATACATACACTTTGTTTTATGGTCCAACATCATCCTAGCGTTAAATCATAAGGTGATAACTGCCATGTTTCTTGGAGATATGTGTTTTGCATGTAGAGTAGGGTGACCAGACCCCAGATTGAGGACACTATGTCCCTCGACATGTCCGCAGGGCCCCTGCTGCTCGCGCAATGTATGCGAGCAATGACTTTTGAATCCGCCCTGGGAAAGCAGGAACCTGTCAGGGTTTCGGCCTACCTGCACCGGCTTTCCTCCTCATGGCTCTCTGTTCGCTAGGCCGCGCCCCCTTCCTCTTCCAACTTTATGCCCAAGTTAACCCCTCCTCTTCCTGCAGGCTGTGACTATATTCACCAGCTAGTTCAGTTGCTGGTTGCCCTTTCGTGATTCCGGACCTGTGAGTGCTTCCCGGCCTGTCTGACTCCCATTCTGGTGCTGACTCCTGCCTGCTTTTGGACTACGTGGATTTCTGGACTCCTGACCTTGGCTCGTATGACTACCCGTTCTGGCTCCTGACCTTGGCTTGTTCTGTGACCACCCGCTTGTCTTATGTTTTGGATTCTTGTTATTATTTTATTTTAATAAACATTTTGACCAGTACCTTTTTGCCTCCGTCCTGATTCACTGGCACCCTGACAGAACCTAGCGGAGTCACATGAATTTACATCACGTCACGTGAACCCACTCCGTTCCTGCAGCCACTGGGCGGTACAAGAGAAGTGCTCACACAGTGTGCGAGCAATGCAGAGGGAAGCAGCGCCCCCTGCGGAAGGCTGCAAGCAGCACAGAGCTATCTGCAGTTCAGGTAAGGGGGGGGATGTATGAACGAGTATGCGTGATTGAGGGAATG
The DNA here is from genome assembly GCF_027358695.1 of Spea bombifrons. Classification (NCBI taxonomy): domain Eukaryota; kingdom Metazoa; phylum Chordata; class Amphibia; order Anura; family Pelobatidae; genus Spea; species Spea bombifrons. The sequence goes on from NC_071090.1 coordinate 12,353,886, forward strand.
AATGGGTATCTGTGATTGAGTGAATGAATGTTTGTGAATGAGTAAATTAATTAATGTGTATGAAAGCATGCATGGCACAGGGAGGCTGTTTGAGACTAGGATGACAAGTCCTATACTTCCAATCTGGGTGTTGGGCAGGTCCTTCTTCCAATCTGAGTGCCATGGCTCACATGATACTAAAGGGGGGCAATATGCAAGGGTATGGGGGCATTAATTCACAAGAGGGTGCTGGCTGGGGGAATCACATAAATCAATACTAAAAGGTGGCTGGGTGTGGGATAAATATACAATGTGGGGCTAGCTGGGGGCAATACATAAGGGTGACCACATCAGCCATATTTTCCAGGCTACATAACTTTTACTTATTGCTGACCAACCAATATAAAATGTTGCCATGCAGTATGTCGGATGTATAGACCCATGGAAGGGAACCAACTAGTCAGATATACATCCCCCATACTGCAGGGCAGTATTTTCTCTGGGCCAGTGGCATCAATACACAAGAGGGGCAGCTGAGGCCATTACATGCCGGCTGGGGGCATAAATACACATTGTGCTGGCTGGGGGCAATAAACAAGGGGCAAAAACACAAAAGGGGAGGTCAAAGTCAAAACAGTGTAGATATTTTTTTGTAGCTTAACCCATCCAGATGTGGGTGTCAGTGCGGCAGAGCCTGTCCTGGTGTGTGTTTGGGTGTTGGTGTGCAGAGCCTGTCCTGGTGTGTGTACTTGGTTATCTGTTTCCTGGCATATTACTTACTGTAGGAATACCGTATTTGCTTGATTATAAGATGACTCTGATTATAAGACCAACCCCCAAAATTAATATTAATTTAGAAAAAAAGAGTAAAGCCTGAATATAAGTCTACTCTATAAGAAAATTAGTAAATATTAATTCACCTGTAGACTTTTTCATATTTTTAATAAAAACTATGATTTTTATTTCCTTTTATTTGCCAACCTGCTCCCCAGTTATGCACATCTGCCCTGATGCTTGCTACTAGTGTATGAATCGTGCAATATCAATGAGGACATATATTCATTTACATAACACATATTCAAAGTTGCAGTCAGACATTTTTTGTCAGTGAATAAGCAAATGTGTAAGAGTGAAAAACACTTTTTCCCCCTCCTGAAAGAAGTGAATAATGATGGGTAGCATACCCGGCAACTTTCATGGTCTGACCTAAGTCTCCATTTTTTTGCCACAGTCTCAGGGTGAGGGGGCAGATTTGCAGGGTCATACAACCTGGAGCTGACTCATTCTTACTGTACACTGATGTCATCATATCTAAGACTCCCAACTGGTGCTTTTGCTACCAACATGTTATGCTAGATATCCCTGCTTATATGCACTCAATTGCGATCTGCATTTAAATAAAGACAAAGCTAATTTTCCATGATAACCGTTATTAGAGCCAACTCACTACATATAGTTTTCACAATGGGTCTCTAAAGAGTTAATATTTCAAGAGTCTCAAGTTCACAAGGATGATGGTTAGTGATGGTTTGTATATGTGCATGTATAAATGTGGTTTGCCTTGACCTTGAAGCACATTTCTCTGGCTGCTGACAATTATGGCTTTCTTTTTCGTGTTATTGAATGCTTGCCATGGGCTCAATGCATTTTACAAAATAATTATGGAAAGCTTAACATTTCCATTAAGTTAATCTCTTAAGAAATAGCACTGCTTGTTTGGCTCTTATGAGTGGACTAGCAATAGCATCCGCGTTGTTCATGTTGCTGCTTATTCTGTCCAATATTAAATGACAATACAAAAAGAAGATTACTAGTTTTGCTTTTAATGATTCCATTTATGTTTAAAAGGATCTATGAAATGCTCCATTTATTTTTATTTATTCTTTAAAAAAGTGATCTGCATTCATGCTAAATATTTATTTTTCAGGGGTTTTTTCCCAATATGTTGTAATCAAAATAAAGTATGGGGCACAGTAAAAAAAAAGTTTTCAGTCATTATAAACCAAATCGATATACAAATGAGAACTTATAGCCTAAAAACCAGGGGAGGGCTGGCAACAATCTGATGGCCGCATAGTGATGGAAGCAGCGTGAGGGGTGAAAGGTGAGTGCGAGGGGGTGGAGCTTTCACCCCTCACGCTGCTCCCATCACTTGGCGGCCATCGCATACGGCCGCTGGGTGCTGATGCCGCCGGCCGGCGCTGCTTTAATACTATTTTTTTTTTTCATTTAATAGCCGATCCGGCTTGCCATATTACATTTTAAAAAAAAGTATTAAAGTAGCGCCGGCCGGCGCCATCAGCACCCAGCGGCCGTTTAGATTAGATTTAGGGCGGCCTGGGGGGCAATTGCCCCCCGGCCCAGCCCGCCCCTGCTAAAAACCCACCTTATAGCCTAAAAACCCACCTTGATCACCACATTATTAATTAACTTTTTAGGTTTTTTTTCATTATCTCATAATCTGTTTGCGCACTTATGAGTAAGCCTAGTGTAAATTTTGGTGAAGAATGTATAACGGCTTGGGACTGTTTTTCAGGGTTTGGGCTAGGCCCCTTAGTTCTAGTAATGGGCATAACTAAGAACTTCTGGGCTCCGGCATCCTGGAGCCTTCCCTTGCGGGACGCGGCCAGGACTGCATACTGATGTCATCGGGCGGTCCCGTGAAGTCGATGGGAGTTCGCGCTGATGTCAAATCTTTATTTAAACCTAACGGTGACAAAGTGTTTAATTTATAAAGCCATTTAATTTCAGTTTGTCCTATCTTTTTTATTAAGTCTTGTCCACGCCAGTCATTATACACTATTTTTGTCTCCATAAATTTTAAAGTGTTACTATCATCTCCATTAACCTCTGCAAAGCGTGCCAAAACACCATGTTTTGGGCATTTCTTGTTGATATTGAGGATGCTGTTAGCAATCACACTCCTATCATGCCAAGTCATATTGCTAATTTTGTCCAATTGTGTGTTACCTACTTTTATTAAAAATGTGAGTTTTTATTATTATTTTTAAAGGTGGGGGTCATTTTCGGTTTTGGCTAAGTGAACCCTGAATGTTTTGGTCCAGAATTTTCATTTTAGTTCATCCCTAGAATAAATCTAGGGAATCCTGAATTTGTAGTCGCAAAACTTTCTAGGCCCAGAAATCAGTGAGAGGAAGAGTAAAGGTTTTGTGTCATTTTACTTTATTTTAATCTGCATATTTTTTTTTTTTTTTTTTTTTTTTATTAAACGAATAAATACGTACAGCAAATACAAAACAGAAGAAAAAAAAAAAAGACAATGGGGTATTCGGTCATGGAGAGAAGGAAAAGAGGTAAGTCTATGCAAAGAGGATTTGGCTGCCTAATTTAACTTATTTATTATTTGGAGGCATTTTTCCCATATTTGGGTTTTTTTAAATGAAGTATACAAAATTTGGGAGACCTCCTTCTCCATTATAACCTGAAATTTTAGTTGATTTATCAACTGAGACATATTAAATTGGTTATCATTTTTCCATTCCCTGGCTATCAATCTTTTGGCTGTTAAACATGTGTGAATACTTAGATTTAATTGTGCCTCAGTCAGGCTAGGTTTCCACTTGGGTTTTTGTCCGGCGTTTTTTTCTTGATGAAAAACGCCAGGAAAACTGCCAAGAAAACTGCCACTGCATTTACCTGCGTTTTGGCGTTTTTTCTGCAGTTTTTTCTGGCGTTTTAGCCTTTCTGTGGAAATTGCTTTTTTTGACCTTAGGCAGTTTTTCCAGCCTTTATAAGTTAGAAGTTTCACCCAGCTAAAATGGATTAGGATAAATGGCAAGTATCTGCCCTCTCCTGATGTCATTTACTTGGTAGACCCTTTTGTCTCTTTTCTGTGGTTTGTAAGGCATGCTTTATTTCGAATGTCTGCTCCTCTGGGAAGATTGGCCCTAAATGATGGTGCAAATTGTTTGCTGTTGCTTTTGGCACGCAGGATCCGGTCGCGTATGTTTGTTTGTAATGGCATGTTTGTTCCAAATGGTGTAAAATTCAATATGAACCAGTCCAGGACTTTGTTTTGTGTGAAACTGTTTGTTTTCAGCCTATTTCTCGTAGGACACACAGATACTGGGTCCATCCTCTGCATTGTAACTGTGGAAAAAACGCCATAAAAAACGCCAAGGCAATAAACCCACATGGCTTTTTCATGGCGTTTTTTCTCTCCCATAGACTTCTATTGGAGAAAAAAAGCCAAGATTTCTTGCAAAAAACGCCAGAGTGTCAACATGCTGCGATTTTGAAAAACTGCCACAGAGCCCAAAAAAGCAGAAAAACGCCAAAGAGGACTGAAAAAACGCCAAACAGAAAAACGCCAAGTGGAAATGGCATTTTGCGATTTCCTATTGAATTACAGCTAACATCTGGCTGCATGCGTTTTTCACAAAAAAACGCCAGGTGGCGCTATTGGCGTTTTTATAGGCGTTTTTAGCAAAAAAAACCCCAATGGAAACCAAGCCTCATAGAGGGCCAACCTAATTGAAATAACAGAGAAAGAGGAGAGTCTGGTATAATAATATTATCTATAGATTTCAAAAAACACAAAATCTCATTCCAAAAGTTATTAACCCTGGGGCAGGACCACCAAATATGTAGGTAGGACTCTATTGCCTGGTGGCAACGCCAACATACATTAGAATTATCTGAGGACATTTTTGCCAATCTAGTTGGTACTAAGTACCATTTGTTTAGGACTTTAAATTGGGTCTCATGCACTCTAGAGGATAATTTTCTAATCTCCTTTAGGCTAGGTTTCCACTTGGGTTTTTGTCCGGCGTTTTTTTCTTGATGAAAAACGCCAGGAAAACTGCCAAGAAAACTGCCACTGCATTTAGCTGCGTTTTGGCGTTTTTTCTGCAGTTTTTTCTGGCGTTTTAGCCTTTCTGTGGAAATTGCTTTTTTTGACCTTAGGCAGTTTTTCCAGCCTTTACAAGTTAGAAGTTTCACCCAGCTAAAAGGGATTAGGATAAATGGCAAGTATCTGCCCTCTCCTGATGTCATTTACTTGGTAGACCCTTTTGTCTCTTTTCTGTGGTTTGTAAGGCATGCTTTATTCCGAATGTCTGCTCCTCTGGGAAGATTGGCCCCAAATGATGGTGCAAATTGTTTGCTGTTGCTTTTGGCACGCAGGATCCGGTCGCGTATGTTTGTTTGTAATGGCATGTTTTTTCCAAATGGTGTAAAATTCAATATGAACCAGTCCAGGACTTTGTTTTGTGTGAAACTGTTTGTTTTCAGCCTATTTCTCGTAGGACACACAGATACTGGGTCCATCCTCTGCATTGTAACTGTGGAAAAAACGCCATAAAAAACGCCAAGGCAATAAACCCACATGGCTTTTTCATTGCGTTTTTTCTCTCCCATAGACTTCTATTGGAGAAAAAAAGCCAAGATTTCTTGCAAAAAACGCCAGAGTGTCAACATGCTGCAGTTTTGAAAAACTGCCACAGAGCCCAAAAAAGCAGAAAAACGCCAAAGAGGACTGAAAAAACGCCAAACAGAAAAACGCCAAGTGGAAATGGCATTTTGCGATTTCCCATTGAATTACAGCTAACATCTGGCTGCATGCGTTTTTCACAAAAAAACGCCAGGTGGCGCTATTGGCGTTTTTATAGGCGTTTTTAGCAAAAAAAACCCAAGTGGAAACCTAGCCTTAACCAGTCATCGGACGAGATTGGAGTGTCTAATTCCTTTTCCCATCTTGTTATCACTTTTTTAATTGCCTTATTTCCTTCTTTTAGCCTCATTAACTCTAAACATTTGGAGAAGAGTTTTATTGGGGGATTTGGACAAAAAATTTGGGCTAATTTCTGAAGGATAGCATCTTGTGATCCAACCAAATGTTTATTTATACAGTTTTTAACTCTTAAATAATTGAAGATAGTTGTTTTCATTAACCCAAATTTTTTACTAGAGTAGGAAAAGGAGACATCTTACCATATAACAAGATATCTGAGATTACATTAACACCAGCCTGTGTCCAGTTTATCAGTGAGATGTCTTCTATAACATCTTCAAGTAGCTTAAAATTTAAGGAATCAATTAATCTATCCTTAATACCCAATCGCTTTTTGATTTTTAGCCATTCTGGTATAATATTTTGTAGCACTATATTTTTATCTTTAATATAAATTGTTATGTCTCTATCTTTAGAGACCAAATAAATTTGTTTAAGCTACTAGTTTCAGTAGTTTTTTGTTCTATTTTATACCAAACCTCTTGCTTAGATGATTCTTGATAGGTTTTAGTGATATGGTACACTATGCTGGCTTCATAGTGTTGCTTTATTTGAGGAAAACCCATACCACCATCTCTGATTCGAGCTCCCATCAATCTGCCATTGGTTCTTGGAACCTTTCCTCTCCAGACAAAGTTGATAAAACACGTATGTGCAATATCAAGCCAGTTTTGGGGGAACTTTAATGGGAGCATTCTAAAGAGGTAAATCCATTTCGGCATCAAATAAGAATTGAGAGCATTGACCCGGCCCCACCAAGAAAGATTAAGTTTACGCCATTCTCTGATGGCTTCATTTGATGTTCTTAAAAGACGGAGGAAATTTTTCTCCACAACATTTCCAATTTTTTCAGGGATAAGGATTCCTAGGTATTCGAATTCCTTTTGATTTAAATTTAAAGAAAAACATTCGTGTAAGTTATCAATAGTCCCTCGATTAATATTTCTAACTTGAGCTATAGATTTATTTAGATTTAATTTGTAATTAGAGACTATACTATATTTATCAACTTCTTGAAGAAAGTTTTTCATTGAATTTATTGGATTGGATAGAGAGATAATCACATCATCTGCATATAATGATATTTTAAAATCTTCATTGTTAATATTAATGCCCGTTATATTCTGATTATTTCTTACTTTATTGGCAAAGGATTCAAGCGTAAGGATGTATAAAATAGGTGATAAAGGGCACCCTTGTCTAGTGCCATTTTCTAGATTGAACCAACTAGAGCATAGTCCTTGACCGACAACCCGTGCACTTGGATTTAAATAAAGCGAGCAAATAGCTTTATAAAACCAACCGGTAATTCCAAAGGATCTAAGAGTAGCTTTAAGAAATCCCCAACTGACCCTGTCAAAAGCCTTTTCGGCATCTAGTGACAGGGTCAGTAGGGGGCATCCCGCTTTTTCAGCGTAATGGAGTCCATCAATTAATCGTCTAGTATTATTGGTAGAATCTCTACCAGGGATAAAGCCCACTTGATCCGGGTGGATCAAAGTGTTTAACATGGGTTTTAATCTTTCTGCCAATATCGCAGAAAACAGTTTGATATCGACATTGATTAATGAGATAGGGCGATAGCTTTTTGGGTCCTCTGGGTTCTTATTTTTTTTAAATATTGGGATAATATTTGCCTGCAAAATCTCTTTAGGGCAGTGGCCTACTTCCGTAATTTCCTCAAACATTCCCAGTAGATGATCTATTATATCTGTTTTTAAGGTTTTATAAAAAAAGTTAGTAAATCCATCCGGACCTGGAGTTTTATATTTTTGGAGTTTATCAATAACCCTACTAAGTTCTTTTTTATCAATTGGTTTATACAATGTGTCTTTCTGGATGTCTGTTAGAGCTGGCAGATTCGCAGATTCCAAATATTCCTCTATAGCTTTATCATTAGTTGTTGTTGGGATGCTATACAGTTTTTCATAGTATAATCTAAAGCCATCTGCCACTGTCTCTGGGGTCGTTCGTATAATGTCATCAGACACAATTTTAATAATTTTATCGTTAGCTCTTTTTTTTTTAACTGATTAGTCATTATTTTATCGGGTCTGTTGCTTTTATAATAATATTTTACTCTCAGTTTTTGCATGGAATACTTAGTTTTTTCTAATTCTTTTTGATTAATTTTTTCTCTGAGAAGTTGAAGCTGATTTCTATATTCTTGAGTGGGGTCAAGCTTTGCTTTTGTGGCTAGGTTATAATATGAAATATATAGATCATTCAATGGTTGTTCATTAGTCAATCTCATCTTTTTTTTTAATTTGATAAAATGTCCCCTTATAACCGCTTTATAAGCACACCATCTAGTAGCTAATGATGTTTGTCCTATTGTATTTTCTACAAAGAAATTCTTAGTAGTCTCCGAGATGTATTGTCTATTTTCCTCAGAGTAGAGAATAGAGTCATCTAGGCGCCAAGTTGTAAAAGGGAGTGGATCCCACTTGTCCTGGAGTTCGAAGTGAATAAGACTATGGTCTGACCAGAAGTTCTCCCTCATATTAATTTGTACTAGTTGTTTTAGTGTCTTATCATCTCCAAAAACCATATCAATTCTAGAAAAAGTATTATGAACTCTTGATAGATGTGAATAATCTCTTGTTGTAGGATGATGAATTCTCCATAAATCATAGAGATTAGCTCTTTGTATTATTTTACAAAAGGACTTGGCTCTATTCTTTAAACTTTTGGTGATAGATTTAATTCTACCTATTTCTTTATCCATTTTATCATCAAGAAAGCAGTTATAATCTCCGGCCACTATAAGGGCCCCTGTTTTCACTTTATCAACTCTATCCAAAATATATTGGAGATGCGAGAGAGGCTCTGTATTAGGAAAATAGATATTGACTAAAGTATATTTTATATCATTTAGTGTGCCAACCCAGATAATGTAACGACCTTCTTTGTCTTGTTCAAAAAACTTCATTTTAATTTGTATCCTATTGGAAAATGTAATTGCCACCCCTCTTTTTTTCTTATTTGGCATTGAGGCTTGAAATGTGTGTGGGTATAGTCTACCGCCCCATCTAATTTTATCAGTATCCCTCCAATGAGTTTCTTGGAAAAATGCGACATCAATTTTTTCTTTTCGTAAACAGGCATAAACCCTATTTCTTTTAGTTGGCGAGTTCAGCCCCTGAGTATTAACTGATATGCATTTAACCCCCATTTATATGAAGGCTATCTTTTTTATCTTTAGATCGATTTACTTCAGGAGCTGTATCCCGCACTTTATCAAAATATAAATTCTTAACCTCAAAGCTTATAACTCCATTCCGAATACTCTCGTATACAAAGGTAAACATAAAACAGACATAAAAAGGAGTTAATCTCCATATAAATAAACAAGACTTATGTATTTTAAAGATGCACATAGTATCTAAATACATACTTAGGTTCATAATGAACCAAAAGGAGGAGTGAGGGAGAGCCCCTTAGATGACATTCTTGCAGAGAGGGAGAAAGAAAAAAAAAAAAAAAAAATCTGTTCAGAGAATTAATTAGTAATTATTCTGATACATGGCTATATTAAATTATTAGCATATATAAATTCAATTATTTATAAAGGAGTGCATTGCTGTTTCAACAGTCCTCCTGACAGCCATATAATAATACTAAAATACATAGTTATAGACCAATATATTATATAGAATAACTATACATATGCTTATTGAAGAAGGAAGAAAAAAAAAAAATTCATAAAAGGTCTATAAATATATATTAAACAGACATTCAGTTTAACGCTAAGATTTTTGAACAACAATATATTCTGCATAACTTTCTCATGAAATTCTATAAATATCTTCGAGTCGGAAGCTATATCTATAACAAACATAATATAATACTCATACTCAAAATAACAATAAAAATATTACTAGCCAAAAAATATAGAAAATAAAAATTAATGTCATAGAGAAATATAAAGAATTAATATATCCATCTATAGTGTAAAAAAAAAAAAAAAAAATTAAACCACTTAATCTATAGGTGTAAGTGTATCTATATCAATATCTTGTATCTTTATATAAACTCTAATATACTGACTGATTATGATATACATCATATTCTGTGTATATAAATTCTATTCCACCTGTGATCATAGATAAATAATAAAAAAAAAAAAACATAAACCACTTAATCTATAAGTGTAAGTGTATCTATATCAGTATCTTGTGTATTTATATGAAGTCTAGTGTACTAACTGATATACATCATACTCCATGTGTGTAAATTCTAATCCACCAGTGGTCGTAGGCAGGCCCGGACTGGGACAAAAAATAGGCCCGGGCATTTAAGCCTGAGCAGCCCATATTTATTTATTTATTGTTAAAGCCCACACTTCATGTACCATCTTTGCATGTAATCATTCAGACAAATCATTAACACATTCATTAATGCAGTCTCACAAATCAAGCAATTCATCCTCACATGAATTCATTAATTGTCATACGCATTCACACAATTCATCCACACATTTATTCATTCATTCTCATACGCATTCACACTACCCCCTCTCTTCATCTTATCTGCCCCTTCTCACTATGTTCCCCCTTTTCACTATGTAACCCCCTTCCCCACTTATCAATATGTACCGCCTCTATCTATCCCCTCTCCCCCTTTCTCACTATCTAACCCCCCTCTGCCCCTTTTCACTGCACCCCCCTCCCTCACCCTACTTACCTTGTTGCCGGAGCAAGCAGCAACTGCGACCGGGCCCGCAGCAGGGCAGGATTGACTTAGGGGCTGATGGAGCTGCAGCTCCAGGCCCCCACCTTAAAATAGGCCCAGTCAGGACCGGACTGACTGGTCCTATATGGCCGCATTAACGCAGAGCCCCTTAAGCCCGCCGCAACTACCCCCTCCTAACTATCTACCCTCTCCCTCTTTGAAGTTCACTTACCTTTCAGAAGTCCTGTGGTGGGGGTGCAAGGCCTCTGCCTCCCAGCTCTGCCACTGTATGGAACAGTATAGAGTGATGGGAGTTATGATGTACTTTTAGAGCATAATTATATAATGAAACATACATTGGAAATGGTACAGCATAACACCCATCACTCTCACACCCTTACCAATCCACACATATATACCAATCCACACGTATACCAATCCACACGTATACCAATCCACACACATATACACCAATCCACACGTATACACCAATCCACACATATATACCAATCCACACGTATACCAATCCACACACATATACACCAATCCACACGTATACACCAATCCACACGTATACACCAATCCACACGTATACCAATCCACACACATATACACCAATCCACACACATACACCAATCCACACACATACACCAATCCACACACATACACCAATCCACACACATACACCAATCCACAGACGCATACCAATCCACACACACATACCAACCCACACACATACTAATCCACACATATATACCAATCCACACACACATACCAATCCACACACACATACCAATCCACACACACATACCAATCCACACACACATACTAATCCACACATATATACCAATCTACACACACATACCAATCCACACATATATACCAATCCACACATATATACCAATCCACACACATACCAATCCACACGTATACACCAATCCACATGTATACACCAATCCACACGTATACACCAATCCACACGTATACACCAATCCACACGTATACACCAATCCACACGTATATACTGATCCACACACATACCAATCCACTCTCACTTAATGCTTTCCTACCTTTCCTTTCTTCTTTCAGCTTCTTTTCCTCTTCTTCAGTTCTTCTGTCTTCTTCCGGGTCAGAGGGCACGGACAGCGGTGGGCGCGGCTTCAGTGTTGTGCGCCGGGACCTGAAAACAAACCCCGGCGCACAACAGCTGTTGCCGCGCGGATCACAAGGGAGCGGTATCGGAGGTCTTTAACAGACCTCCGGCTCCCTTGAGTGATTTTAAGCCGGGTTGAACCCGGCTTAAAATCACTCAAGGGAACCGGAGGTCTGTTAAAGACCTCCGATACCGTTCCCTTGCGAGCCTGCTCCTCCAGCGGCGGACATTACTGTCCGTCTCTGGAGGGGTGCCGGGTGCCGCAAGTTGGCACCCCCTGATGAGCGGCCGCCCCCTGGAGTGTGGCGCCCTGTGCGGTCGCACACCCCAAAGGTCGGGCCTGCCCTAAGGGGCCGGGAAGCCCCCACCAGGGCCGTCCTTACGGGTGTGCGACAGGGTTTAAATTAAAACATCTGGGTTTTTTTTTTCCAACTTTATTTATAATCCTCCATGTTAAATAAAGTAAAAAAAAAAAACCCCGATGTTTTAATTTAAGCCCTGTGCGGCCGCAGACCCGTAAGGCCGGCCTTGGTGGGGACTTCCCGGCCCCTTAGAGTGGCGGACCCGGTCGCAGTTGGTAGGGTAGGGGCCTGGAGCTGCAGCTCCATCAGCCCCTATGTCAATGCGGCCCTGCCGTGGACCGGCCCACCGGGCAAATGCCCGGTGTGCCCGATGGCCAGTCCGGGCCTGGTCGTAGGAAAAAAAAAAAAAAAAAAAATTAAACCACTTAATCTATAGGTGTAAGTGTATCTATATCAATATCTTGTGTCTTTATATAAACTCTAATAAACTAACTGATTATGATATACATCATAATCTGTGTATATATATTCTAAGTGTATTTATATCAGTATCTTGTGTATTTATATGAAGTCTAGTGTACTGATTGATATGCGTCATATTCCATATGTGTAAATTCTATTCAGAAAAAGTGAGGATTCTATCTCAGAGAATCGTGATAAAGTCCAAGTGTTGGTATTAAAGTGCTTGTATTATAAGAAGACATAATAAAGTGTTAAATATCTTCTAGTGGAGCTAAAATGTGAAGATTTCTAAAAGAAGAGAAAAAAAAAAATTCCGTGTTCAAACGTTACTGCGCCATATTTCATGTGGGTAGTATAAAAATGCAAAAATACTAATCATATAAAGATACTAATGCATATGTATCAGTTAATCATGAAATTAGTCTAACTATATCCTTGTTAAGCGGTGATAGTACTCCTTTAAGAAAGAGAGAAAGAAAAAAAAAATGCTTATATCTCTTTCTTTTTGATCCAGTCTCTCAGTTGAGTTGAATTTGTAAATGATTCGGCAGCATTGTTCCAAAAAACTTTTATCGCTCTCGGAGGAATCCAAATGTATCTAATGTTCTTATCACAAAGTATTTTTAAATCTAATTGAAAGGATCTTCTCCAGCTCCTTGTAGTCGGTGAAAGGTCAGCAAATATTTGAATTTCTGCAAATCTTGGGTCATTTGAAGTTTTATTTCTTCTGGATCTTAGTATAGACTCTTTCCAATAGGTAGAAGAAAAACATACAATAACATCTCTTGGAATTTCTTCTGCTAGCTCCTTTGGTTTCCGCAAACGATGAAATCTATCAATTATATTAGCTGGAGGATTATCTTCTATATGCATATCTTGTATTAATTCGAGTATGAATGTTTGTAATTTATTGTTGAAATAAGTCTCTGGGATATTTCTAAACCGTAAATTAAATCTTCGTGAGCGGTCCTCAAGATCAGATGTTTTAATTAGTAGAGCTTGATATTTATTTTCTAAATTGGTGACAGACTCTATGATCCTTTTCTGATTAGCCTCCAATTCCTCGTGTTTAGTTTCAATCTTTATAATTTTTTCTGTTAGAGTAGCTATATCAGCCTTAATTTCTTTGGAGCTATTGTGTACCTCTTGTTTTATATTTTGCATTAAATCATCCAAGGCATTTTTCAGAATGTCTTTCGTAACTAGTATAGAGTCAGATTTTACCGGACTAGACAATGTGTCTTCCATAGAGGATAATGACTCAGCTTGTGAATAATCTAGAGTCTCTTTTAATTGCCTGGGAGAAAAGAAGGAAGTTCCTCCTTTATTGGATTTTAGCTCTTTCTTATCCTTTTCCCGGCTTTTGGATGTCTGTTGTTTAGGAGCCATTCTTAAATAATATTGGCAATAAAGTAAAAATAAAAAAAATTACACTTTATTATGTCTTCTTATAATACAAGCACTTTAATATTAACACTTGGACTTTATCACAATTCTCTGAGATAGAATCCTCACTTTTTCTGAATAGAATTTACACATATGGAATATGACGCATATCAATCAGTACACTAGACTTCATATAAATACACAAGATACTGATATAGATACACTTAGAATATATATACACAGATTATGATGTATATCATAATCAGTTAGTTTATTAGAGTTTATATAAAGACACAAGATATTGATATAGATAAACTTACACCTATAGAATAAGTGGTTTAATTTTTTTTTTTTTTTTTTTTTTTCCTACGATCACTGGTGGATTAGAATTTACACACATGGAGTATGATGTATATCAGTTAGTACACTAGACTTCATATAAATACACAAGATACTGATATAGATACACTTACACTTATAGATTAAGTGGTTTATGTTTTTTTTTTTTTTTATTTATCTATGATCACAGGTGGAATAGAATTTATATACACAGATTATGATGTATATCATAATCAGTCAGTATATTAGAGTTTATATAAAGATACAAGATATTGATATAGATACACTTACACCTATAGATTAAGTGGTTTAATTTTTTTTTTATTTTTTTTTATACTATAGATGGATATATTAATTCTTTATATTTCTCTATGACATTAATTTTTATTTTCTATATTTTTTGGCTAGTAATATTTTTATTATTATTTTGAGTATGAGTATTATATTATGTTTCTTATAGATATAGCTTCCGACTCGAAGATATTTATAGAATTTCATGAGAAAGTTATGCAGAATATATTGTTGTTCAAAAATCTTAGCGTTAAACTGAATGTCTGTTTAATATATATTTATAGACCTTTTATGAATTTTTTTTTTTCTTCCTTCTTCAATAAGCATATGTATAGTTATTCTATATAATATATTGGTCTATAACTATGTATTTTAGTATTATTATATGGCTGTCAGGAGGACTGTTGAAACAGCAATGCACTCCTTTATAAATAATTGAACTTATATATGCTAATAATTTAATATAGCCATGTATCAGAATAATTACTAATTAATTCTCTGAACAGATTTTTTTTTTTTTCTTTCTCCCTCTCTGCAAGAATGCCATCTAAGGGACTCTCCCTCACTCCTCCTTTTGGTTCATTATGAACCTAAGTATGTATTTAGATACTATGTGCATCTTTAAAATACATAAGTCTTGTTTATTTATGTGGAGATTAACTCCTTTTTATGTCTGTTTTATGTTTACCTTTGTATACGAGAGTATTCGGAATGGAGTTATAAGCTTTGAGGTTAAGAATTTATATTTTGATAAAGTGCGGGATACAGCTCCTGAAGTAAATCGATCTAAAGATAAAAAAGATAGCCTTCATATAAATGGGGGTTAAATGCATATCAGTTAATACTCAGGGGCTGAACTCGCCAACTAAAAGAAATAGGGTTTATGCCTGTTTACGAAAAGAAACAATTGATGTCACATTTTTCCAAGAAACTCATTGGAGGGATACTGATAAAATTAGATGGGGCGGTAGACTATACCCACACATTTCAAGCCTCAATGCCAAATAAGAAAAAAAGAGGGGTGGCAATTACATTTTCCAATAGGATACAAATTAAAATGAAGTTTTTTGAACAAGACAAAGAAGGTCGTTACCTTATCTGGGTTGGCACACTAAATGATATAAAATATACTTTAGTCAATATCTATTTTCCTAATACAGAGCCTCTCTCGCATCTCCAATATATTTTGGATAGAGTTGATAAAGTGAAAACAAGGGCCCTTATAGTGGCCGGAGATTATAACTGCTTTCTTGATGATAAAATGGATAAAGAAATAGGTAGAATTAAATCTATCACCAAAAGTTTAAAGAATAGAGCCAAGTCCTTTTGTAAAATAATACAAAGAGCTAATCTCTATGATTTATGGAGAATTCATCATCCTACAACAAGAGATTATTCACATCTATCAAGAGTTCATAATACTTTTTCTAGAATTGATATGGTTTTTGGAGATGATAAGACACTAAAACAACTAGTACAAATTAATATGAGGGAGAACTTCTGGTCAGACCATAGTCTTATTCACTTCAAACTCCAGGACAAGTGGGATCCACTCCCTTTTACAACTTGGCGCCTAGATGACTCTATTCTCTACTCTGAGGAAAATAGACAATACATCTCGGAGACTACTAAGAATTTCTTTGTAGAAAATACAATAGGACAAACATCATTAGCTACTAGATGGTGTGCTTATAAAGCGGTTATAAGGGGACATTTTATCAAATTAAAAAAAAAGATGAGATTGACTAATGAACATCCATTGAATGATCTATATATTTCATATTATAACCTAGCCACAAAAGCAAAGCTTGACCCCACTCAAGAATATAAAAATCAGCTTCAACTTCTCAGAGAAAAAATTAATCAAAAAGAATTAGAAAAAACTAAGTATTCCATGCAAAAACTGAGAGTAAAATATTATTATAAAAGCAACAGACCCGATAAAATAATGACTAATCAGTTAAAAAAAAAAAGAGCTAACGATAAAATTATTAAAATTGTGTCTGATGACATTATACGAACGACCCCAGAGACAGTGGCAGATGGCTTTAGATTATACTATGAAAAACTGTATAGCATCCCAACAACAACTAATGATAAAGCTATAGAGGAATATTTGGAATCTGCGAATCTGCCAGCTCTAACAGACTTCCAGAAAGACACATTGTATAAACCAATTGATAAAAAAGAACTTAGTAGGGTTATTGATAAACTCCAAAAATATAAAACTGCAGGTCCGGATGGATTTACTAACTTTTTTTATAAAACCTTAAAAACAGATATAATAGATCATCTACTGGGAATGTTTGAGGAAATTACGGAAGTAGGCCACTGCCCTAAAGAGATTTTGCAGGCAAATATTATCCCAATATTTAAAAAAAATAAGAACCCAGAGGACCCAAAAAGCTATCGCCCTATCTCATTAATCAATGTCGATATCAAACTGTTTTCTGCGATATTGGCAGAAAGATTAAAACCCATGTTAAACACTTTGATCCACCCGGATCAAGTGGGCTTTATCCCTGGTAGAGATTCTACCAATAATACTAGACGATTAATTGATGGACTCCATTACGCTGAAAAAGCGGGATGCCCCCTACTGACCCTGTCACTAGATGCCGAAAAGGCTTTTGACAGGGTCAGTTGGGGATTTCTTAAAGCTACTCTTAGATCCTTTGGAATTACCGGTTGGTTTTATAAAGCTATTTGCTCGCTATATTTAAATCCAAGTGCACGGGTTGTCGGTCAAGGACTATGCTCTAGTTGGTTCAATCTAGAAAATGGCACTAGACAAGGGTGCCCTTTATCACCTATTTTATACATCCTTACGCTTGAATCCTTTGCCAATAAAGTAAGAAATAATCAGAATATAACGGGCATTAATATTAACAATGAAGATTTTAAAATATCATTATACGCAGATGATGTGATTATCTCTCTATCCAATCCAATAAATTCAATGAAAAACTTTCTTCAAGAAGTGGATAAATATAGTATAGTCTCTAATTACAAATTAAATCTAAATAAATCTATAGCTCAAGTTAGAAATATTAATCGAGGGACTATTGATAACTTACACGAATGTTTTTCTTTAAATTTAAATCAAAAGGAATTCGAATACCTACGAATCCTTATCCCTGAAAAAATTGGAAATGTTGTGGAGAAAAATTTCCTCCGTCTTTTAAGAACATCAAATGAAGCCATCAGAGAATGGCGTAAACTTAATCTTTCTTGGTGGGGCCGGGTCAATGCTCTCAATTCTTATTTGATGCCGAAATGGATTTACCTCTTTAGAATGCTCCCATTAAAGTTCCCCCAAAACTGGCTTGATATTGCACATACGTGTTTTATCAACTTTGTCTGGAGAGGAAAGGTTCCAAGAACCAATGGCAGATTGATGGGAGCTCGAATCAAAGATGGTGGTATGGGTTTTCCTCAAATAAAGCAACACTATGAAGCCAGCATAGTGTACCATATCACTAAAACCTATCAAGAATCATCTAAGCAAGAGGTTTGGTATAAAATAGAACAAAACACTACTGAAACTAGTAGCTTAAACAAATTTATTTGGTCTCTAAAAGATAGAGACATAACAATTTATATTAAAGATAAAAATATAGTGCTACAAAATATTATACCAGAATGGCTAAAAATCAAAAAGCGATTGGGTATTAAGGATAGATTAATCGAGTCCTTAAATTTTAAGCTACTTGAAGATGTTATAGAAGACATCTCACTGATAAACTGGACACAGGCTGGTGTTAATGTAATCTCAGATATCTTGTTATATGGTAAGATGTCTCCTTTTCCTACTCTAGTAAATAAATTTGGGTTAATGAAAATAACTATCTTCAATTATTTAAGAGTTAAAAACTGTATAAATAAACATTTGGTTGGATCACAAGATGCTATCCTTCAGAAATTAGCCCAAATTTTTTGTCCAAATCCCCCAATAAAACTCTTCTCCAAATGTTTAGAGTTAATGAGGCTAAAAGAAGGAAATAAGGCGTTTAAAAAAGTGATAACAAGATGGGAAAAGGAATTAGACACTCCAATCTCGTCCGATGACTGGTTAAAGGAGATTAGAAAATTATCCTCTAGAGTGCATGACCTCTCCCTTTTGGAGACCCAATTTAAAGTCCTAAACAAATGGTACTTAGTACCAACTAGATTGGCAAAAATGTCCTCAGATAATTCTAATGTATGTTGGCGTTGCCACCAGGCAATAGGGTCCTACCTACATATTTGGTGGTCCTGCCCCAGGGTTAATAACTTTTGGAATGAGATCATCTTGATGATCCTCAAGACTTTTGGGATAATATTCTGTGGACTGATGAGTCTAAAGTGGAATTTTTTTGAAAGACATGCTTCCTGGTAAATCTGAAGTAAATCTTAACACAGCATTCCATAACATCATACCAACAGTCTAACACGGTGGTGGTGGTAGTGTGGTGGCCTGGGACTGCTTTGCTGTTTCAGGACCTGGGCAACTTCCCATAATTGATGACACCATGCATTTTGCTCTCTACCAGAAAATCCTGAAGGAGACTGTCCAGTCATCAGTTTGTGACCTAAAGCACAAGTGCAGTTGGTTATGCAGCAGGACCATGATCCGAAGCACGTAAGCAAGTCCACCTCTTAATGGCTCAAAAGAAACAAAATGAAGGTTCAGTGCTACCAAGTCAAAGTCCTGACTTAAATCCGTAGGTAATGCTCGAAAACCTTCCAATGTGGCTGAATTAAGACAACTCTACCAAGAAGAGTCACCAATATTAATAATAATATTGCTATTTATTGCAAATGTTTGATTGTACTTTTTGCACAAAGGATGGCAACCAGTAATGGCATTATTTTTTCACATGAGTAAAAAAGGTTTTGATGAACTCTTTACCTTCAATAAATAAAATAATGATTTAAAAGCTGCATTTTGTGTTTACTCAAATTGTTTTATATTAACATGTAAATATGACAAAAAAGAGTAAATGGTCTGAAAAATATCCCTCGTCTTATATTCGTTATAATCAAACCTCAAATAGAGATCTGACTACAAGACTAAGATCCAGATTCCCCGCAGCGCTGCAGGAGACCTGAATCCTTCTCTCTGGCAGCAAGTGGCTTCTATGACAGAGCACCGGCATCACATGACCTTCCAGTGCTCCACCAAAGAAGCCCTGGCCCTTTTTATTAACAGAGCAATTCTCTCTTCTGCATGTGCTCCGGCAGCTCTTCTAACATGCTTTTCCTCTTTCTGCCTAATCTTATAGATCTGTCTGTCTTCCTAACTTTGCTTTTCTTTGTATTTACTAAATTCTTGTTTTTTACTATTCTGGCCACTTTTGCGGAGTATCACAGTGTTTTCTTTAATTTTTGCTTTTACTGACCAGCCTAATAAAATTTTCTGTTACCTTCAATAATTGAACTTTTAAATAATCTCATTCCTCCTGTACTCCATTAAATGGCACCAAGTAACTTTTTTACACATTCTCTCATTGCTTGAAATTTCAGCAAGGGTGTGGGGGCATTAGGGTGACCAAATTGGCCTTGTTTTACAGGACACATATAATTTTTACATATTGCTGACCAAACCTGCAGTATGGGGCATCATTTTATCTGTGCTGGCAGCATCAATACACAAGGGGCAGCTGGGACCATTACATAAATCAATACTTAAAAGGGGGGGTCAATGACAAAGAAGTGTGGGGGAAAAACATTGTTTTTATTGTTGTAGCTTAGCCCATCCAGATGTGTGACAGAGCCTGTCCTGGTGTGTGTGTGTATCAGGGATACTGGACTGCAACAACAGTAATGGAGCGGAGACCAGTATGCAGGAGAAACAGGCACGGAATAGATAATAAGTTCCAAAAACGAAGTCAAGGAGAAGCCAAAAATCGGTACACGGGTGAAGCAGCCGTTTAGACGCCAAGGCCAAGGAGGAACCGCAAGGATAAACGTAGGCCAGCCGGGTCTGGTACACGAAGGGTCAATCAATAGAGGAATCAAGGCAAGCCGGGTCTGGTACACGAAGGGTCAATCAATAGAGGAATCAAGGCAAGCCGGGTCTGGTACACGAAGGGTCAATCAATAGAGGAATCAAGGCAAGCCGGGTCTGGTATACGAAGGGTCAATCAGCAGGAGAGAGCACTCAGAAGGTACGTATAGGAAGCACAATAACTGAGCACTGAGCAAAGCTCAGTGCTTGGTTTTAAACTTGCCACTCGGCTACGCCCCACCCCTAGGGGCGGGACAGTCTCCGAGCGTGCACACAGTGTTCCCAGAATGGGAACAATAAAGTTAAGCTAGAGGGCGCGCGCTCGCCCCTAGCTACACACGCCGGAGGAAGAACAGAAGATGGATGTCGCGGCGATGGAACCCGTACCCGCGGGCAGCGGGTACTCCGGTGAGTCGCTGCGGCGAATCCTTCCTGCAGGACCCTGACAGTGTGTTTGGGTGTCGATGTGGAAGAGCCTGTCCTGGTGTGTGTGTGTTTGGGTGTCAATGTCCTGGTGTGTGTGTTTGGGTGTTGGTGTGGCAGAGCCTGTCCTGATGTGTGTCCCCGTGTGGCAGAGCCTACCCTGGTGTGTGTGTGTGCATCTGGGTGTAGATGTGGAAGAGCCTGTCCTGGTGTGTGTGCTTGGGTGCTGGTGTGGCAGAGCCTGTCCTGGTGTGTTTGTCGGTGTGGCAGAACATGTCCTGGTGTGTGTGTCGGGGTGGCAGAGCATGTCCTGGTGTGTTTGGGTGTTGGTGTGGCAGAGCCTGTCCTGGTGTGTGTGTTTTTGGGTGTCAATGTGGCAGAGCCCATCCTGATGTTTTGGTTGTTGATGTGGCAGAGCCTGTCCTGGTGTGTGTGTTTGGTCATCTGTTTCCTGGCACTGTAGAAATAAATTTAACTATTTAATTTTTACCATTTCAGAGATAAAGCACCCTCCTTTGTAGATCACTTCAGAGGACAAACCTTTCCAGGCTCAAAAATCCGTGAGAGGCCCAAAAATCAGAGAAGTAAATTTATTGTGTTATTTACTCTATTTCAATCTGCATATTTTATTAAAATTGATTAGTGACTTCAGGCATCCTGTGTATGATGACTTTTTTAGTGTACTGATGTACTCCCGATCCCATCACATTAGATTCTATCATATATTATCTGCCTAGCACTGATGTCATCTTATCCAGTACACATGGATGCTGAGGAGTTAAGATTCTAAGAGTCTATTGTATTTATTTCTATAAAAAGGACCACTAAAATCCTCAGCACCAGACCCACGATGATCTTAATCCAGCCCCGCCAATAACTAATACATAAAGATTTTTGTATATTGTATATTTTTCATTTTTTAGAGTCAATTACCAGCCCCTGGCAAGTATGTCTTAATGGGAAATAGGATTAAAGCGATTAAAGGGAAATGCTCTGAAAAATACCCCTCGTTTTATAATCCAACCTCAAATAAGAGTAAGATCCAGATCCCCACAGCGCTACAGGGGACCTGGATCCTTGTCTCTGTCAGCTGGTGGACATCTGCGCAATGTGCCGGGGTTTCTATGACGGAGAGGTAACGTGACATAATGTTTGGGTCAACATAGAAGTAAAGTCATGCAGTAAGAAAAAAAATGATATAGCTGTATTATTCCAAGAGAAAATGGAGCCTTTAGTCAGTTGATACACTTTATTAAGCTGAAATAGAAATACATATAAAGTAACAAAAGCTTTTAAGACCTCACTTGTCACTTATTTTGTGTGGTTTATATTTATATGAATTTCTGATGTTAAGTATTTCTTTTTCTTTCTAAATATCTTACAGGGAGGAAAGAAGAAAAAAGACAAGTATTAGAAGAACAAAAGTGATACAATGTTGCTGGAACATGCATTTAACAAACCTCCATTATACTTATTAATGCGCTTCTGCATGTGTGTTTGTAAATGGTCTGCAATGTATATACTGATCTTTACTTAAAGGTCATGGGTTTTCAGAATAAAACCTTAAACAAACTTGTTGAAGTAATCCAATATCTTATGAAATATACTGAGTACTTGTATATATACACTCTATACAACCGTCTACAGCCTAGGGCTGAAAATGGAGCAGCACAAATGCTGGTACAAATGATCTATCAAAAAAAGACTGAGGGATCTATCAGGAAATAACATGGGGGCTCAATATAGAAAACAGGGGGGGGGGTTATGGAAACATTTCCATACATAAAGGCATTTCACAATGTATCAGAGGGAAGTTTGTGAAATCAAGGAGCTGAAACCACAACTCTCCTGACGAGTCTTCTGTTGGTGAATAGCTACAAACAGCAGACTCGGGTGGTCTTTCGGGCGCTGCGGGCGGTCAGACACTGTACCTGCGGGTCCCAGTAATCCCGCGCACTCCTGCAAGGCTGCCTTCGCGTTGTTCCCTCACAACATCTATTCTCTTATTCCGCAAAAGGAAGCCAGCGGAGTCACGTGATTTTACGTCATGTCACATGACTCTGCTCAGCTCCTGGGTGGAACAAGAGAAGAGACACTGTAAGGGAGCCACATGAAGGCAGCCTTGCGGGACTGCACAGAAAATCTGCAGTACAGGTAAGGGAGTGGGTGTGATTGACCACATATGTTGCGGGAGCAGGCGGGATTGGACACATATGTTGCGGGAGCAGGCGGGATTGGACACATATGTTGCGGGAGCGGGTGGGATTGGACACATATGTTGCAGGAGCGGGTGGGAGTGGAACACACACATTGCGGAAGCGGGCGGTAATGGTCACAAAATCTTGGCCACCTAAACAGGGCTTGACTGAGGATGACCAACTGGCTCTGGCACTTGAAGGCCACCAAATAACATTTGTGCAGAGATCAGCAGGATATGTGTGGCTGCAAGTAACGTTATTACAGTTTTGGAGTGTGCGGTTGCCCGTATTCATCGGGCAGTCACACAATAGTGGGATATGGGATATGGCCGTATAGGGTAATTTGCTACCCCCACCCATTGTTTATTTTACCCTTCATTGAACCAGTTCCCCACCTTTGTGTATAGAATCTTTTTTGGGGTTGCCAACTTGCTCTCAGGTCCAGGAAAACTTTTATATTTAAAATCTGCATATTTTTAGGTATAATCATCACGCAGAAGGAAACATAACAAACCTAATGTACAATTGTTGAGTAAAGATACCACAACAATTAAATAGTTAAAAAAAAATCCCTGGCTGAATAATTTATTGGTCTTCCATCGCCATCTAGTGTAAAGAAAAATCACTACACAAAGAAACAAATTATTTTTGGAAATTATTGAAATATTTTTTATATTATTTTGAAAACTGCCAAATTGTTCCAGGAGGAATATAGAGACTTTATTGCATATCCGAGGACTTTTCAGGCAAAGTTTTTGGAGTAATTCTATCTCTTAGATCGGCAGCAGATGTTTATTCCAGGGACTTTGTTGACATTAAAGACGTAAAGCTCAGGTACAGGTAATTTATTGCAGCTAACAAATTGCAACTGGATAACCCGGGATTGTTAGGGAGTCGTTGTTGGTCCTTGTGATCACCAAATAAATAGCACTGTGGGTTGTAGTTTTGAAAGCAACTTCCGATACAGCGATGGGCGAGAGGGGCAGTAAAAGCTACTGTTCTTCCACATGTCATTTTATTTTCCAGCAGACCCTACCACTTCTCTGTGGCTTACCTTTGGAGGCAGTTGTTTTTGTTCAGTCCCACAGGCCACGGTTCCAAATAAATATTTCCGAGTAAAGGGACACTTCAGTAATAGTTGTCAATGTACATATGATACCCATAA
Source organism: Spea bombifrons (assembly GCF_027358695.1). NCBI lineage: Eukaryota > Metazoa > Chordata > Amphibia > Anura > Pelobatidae > Spea > Spea bombifrons. Next base: position 12,377,999 of record NC_071090.1, read on the forward strand.
TTAAGACGGTTTGAGATGAGGTTCCAGGCAATTTTTACCACTTATCCCCACAGAGCCGGCATAGTCTGGCTAATTTAAGTGCAAGTCACCCCACCCCCCACCCCATAAATCCAAAAAGAAAAGGAATGGCCGTCTCTTTAACAAAGCTTGTACAGCTTGACCCGTTACCTTGCCCTCTTGGAACTTTTATGTCGTTTGAATATCAGCCTTCCTTTGTATTGCTGACCGTACACTTTTGGGCAAAGGCTGTTTTAACGTTTTTGCTGTGTTACTGTTTATAATTTCCTTCTTTGTCATTTTGTGCATCCACACACATTGTATACACATTATACCACAAACATTACATATCATATATTATATATTTTTGAAAACTAAACACCCCAGGGTATTTCAAATACTGATATTTTCCTTCTTTCCATGCACAGATTTTATCACCAGCCTTTCTCAACATTTGCAGTAGTTTTTGTGCCCCCCCCCACACATTTAGGTATGAATTTACAGCTCCTGGTATATGTTACTGTCAAAAACAGTCCAATTTGTGTTCAGTAACACTGAGTACAGTGATACCCCCATGCATAGGGGTTTGTTGGGTTGCCTGGGAGGTAAAAGGCCATCTTGACAAGGTTTGCATTTTTTTTTTGAATTTCAACATCAGTCGGGCTGCCAGGCCCATTAGACTTGGTTTATTGTGAATCTAGTTTTAAGCCAATATGTGTGTAGTAGATACATGGAGCGGTTACCCTTTCAGGCAGAAATGGTACGAGGGTGGAGTGGGGAGAGTTAACAGAGTTTAAATAAGATGTGGAGTGAACCCAATCAACCGTACATGAGGTTTACTCCAGTTCATTAGTATCTTTGTGTTATTATGGGAGTCCTTTTGCCTAAACCATTCCAAGTTGGGAAATGTGACACCTCTCCTAGCCAGAAAGGCACCGTTTTGACCCTGCAAAGAACCCTCCAACAAACAAAGGCGTTACAAACTCAGCCCCTTTTCTACTAAAGGTTATATTTAAGAGATTAAATCTAGATCCAGGGATCTGGGGTCCTCATATTTATATTTGAGGTGCCCACATTTTTCCTAGCAGAATGACATCAGACAAGGTTGGGTTACCTCCAATCATTTAATAGATAAACTGAAGTCTGCAGTGTTAGATCACAGACTGACCAAGGAAGGTCATTATGGAAAGAGGGATTTCTGACAAGTCTGGATCTGAAAAAATATAACCTTTATATGATGTAACTGGATAGAAAAACCCTTTGCTAGGTGTCCCAATGGACACCTAGGTGTCCCAAAGTGGCCCAATCTCGTAGCCCCTCCTATTCTTCTGCGGACTGCAGCCCTGACATCTGACCTGCAGTCAACAGGTATAAAGTATCCTGTACTTAGATATTAAGGTGTCCTTATTTTGGTGGCCAAGATCTAATTTTGCAATAAATTGCCATTATTCTTGCCAAAAGCTCCTCCGGGAATAGAATAAAGTACTTCTGTAAGTAGGATTTCTATTAACTGTTCTCCCTTTTATTTTTATTTGCTTGGTGTGACTAAATTGTTAATATAATTGTTTGTATGTCCTGTGAATATTTTTTATTTCATAATAAATCATTCATTTATTAAGTTCCTGCCTTTGTCTGGTATAAGAACCACATTTGCCTTGAAGAGAGTTATTTAATAATCCGTAGTCTTCTTAGATGCTTGGCTAATCTGCATGTTTGGATATATAAACTATTTGGGGACAGTAGATTAAAAAGTAAGTTGAGCGTTTTAACCAGGTTTGGTGGCAGCATTACCTATCTTTATATCAGAGTGGGAGGTGTGTAAGCGGGGCATTTAATTATTATTTTCCAGTCTAGTGAAGACAGATAGTGATTTAGACCCTCTTACCGCAAAAATAAGTCACGTGCCTGCTTGGAGTAGTGCGCATTCCAGACATGTGCCATGTCAATCTACCCCATCAAATCATATTTTATTTTTAAACTACACACTCCATGGGCATTTACAACACCATTTTTTTTAACTCTTTCCATGTGATAATGTTTGTGAAGATATAGTGCTAATTTTAGGACTTTCTCATATCTGCATGTATATTTGGACTTTAAAAAAAAAAAAAAAAGATTTGTGAAACTGGATGGTTCTCCTGATGCTGACATCCGTGGCAAATTATTTTTACATGTTACACATTTTTTAAACTATTTTATTATCATTATTATGATTTTACGGATCACTTGTGATTAGTGAGCTGGGCTCCATTGACTGCGTGGTTGAATTCAGTACATGGACAGACCCTTGTGAAGTCATTAGCTGTTCAGTTGGCAGTGCCATCTTGTGAGTGGCAGCAATGGTGCTTAGAATAAAATCAGTCTGGGTGCAATGAAAAAACATTGTACAGAATTATCAGTAATCAGGTTCCCTTTATTCTCAGTGGAACTCAATGTATCAGTAAATAGTGTTCGGAAAAGACAGAATATGGAGGCAGAGAGACAAACAGTGTGCCATGCAGTATACATTTATCGGCCAATCACAGTGATTGTATGACATAGGTGGTTGCTAATTGGTTCCTACAGACTGCCTTGGTAACGAGACAGTCTCCTGCAGTGGGTTCTATACCATCAATATAGGTTTTTGGGCACACTTTTTGTGCGATAACATAGAACATGAATGATGTTTTTACTGTTTAATAACTATGGTTAATAACTCATTGTTAACTGAAATAAACAATGTGAGAAGTGGCACATGGCAAATAGATAGAAAAATAGTGGCTCTCCAGCTGTCATGGGACTATGATTTCCTTGAGTTCAGTCAGTATCTTTAAGGAAGAGAAGCATGCATATGGTCATCTGAGATTATGAGTTTTTTTAGTTCTACAACAGCCAGAGGACTGCTGTCTTTCTCAGGTAAGCATACAGCAGGGCAATGTCCTTTTCTAAACTTTGCTCATACCTCTTCTACTCTTTGTCTTCTCAAAAACTGTTTTATTTGTGTTTTTCTCAAACACTATCTTGATTATCTTTGTATTCTATAAATTAAATCCCATAATGATCAAAATCACCTGATTCCAAAATCTCAATACACAAAATAACCTCTCTTTTTAATGTAAACAAATTGAGTAAATGAGACGAATAAAACCAACATTAGACAATATAGATTTAGAAACTTCACATTTATTTAGAAAAATTAAACAGAATAAGAAACATTTTGCAGTTTCTGGATAAGAACATTAGGAAGTTAAGAGACAACATGACAGTGAGAAATATGGCCAAAATAAGGGCTACATCTGGACTCACAAAGAGTCATCCTTCAGCACTCAGGAGAGGAAAAACCCCCATTATGGAGGAAACCTCTGGGGAACCATGGCAAAAAGGACTGCCCTTCCCTCTGGGCTTAAGTAGGAAAAAGTAAAATGCCCTTAATTGTTCTTCAATTAAAATTACCTTTAACAGTGTGTTTCTTTCAAATTATTATTATTATTATACTTTAGATTCGGCAGCGCTGAAAATTTTACAGATAATGACAAGTACAATACAGCAATTGACATACAGCTACAAGAGAAATAAAGGGGCCTGTTCCCGCAGGAACTTACAATCTATGTTTTAACAGAATGGAATTATTTGACAAGTTTATGTTCCCTTACTTACCATCTGCAACCCCACCAAAAGAAACAATAATGGGAGAAATGTTGAGACCCTTTGCAAAAGATTTGTCTACACATGTTGCTGTTATAATCATTTACAACCTTGTGACATAACCACCAACTCACAAGGTCAGCAACCATGGAATGGATCTTTTCCAGAGGCACAAATGGTACATGTCAATCTAATCAGCTACAACCTCCTTGAGCTAGAACCCTCAAATTGCAAGGTAAGCACAAATAGAAAGGATGTTTGGCAGAGGCACCAGTCTTTAAAAAATGGTACATGAGTCAATCCTCTAATTAATTAGAACATTGTTAGCTAGACTGCTGAACCTCAAGGTTAGCAAACAATGTTGATACTCTTGTCAGAGGCACCATACTTAAACATATGGTACGTTAGTTAATGCTCTAATTAAATAGACCCTACTTAGCTACACCAATAAATCTCAAGGTCTTAAAGCGGCAATAGTCTTACAAAAAAAAACAATCAAGAGTTGCTACTCATATCAGATTTATCCTCCTAAAGTAAGACCTTCAAATCGCAAGGTTAGCAGCAATGGAATCAATCATGATGACAATCAATTGATGAGGCATTTGTCTCTAATAAACTACATACAAGTTCTAATTTATCAATTAGAACCTAATTTGCTACAGCTATCAAATCTCAATGTTGGAAGCAATGGAATAATTTATGATACCCTTTGTGGAGGCACCAATCTCTTACAAACAGTAAACAAGTTCATGCTCTAATGAATTAGAACCTCCTTAACTAGACCCCCAAAACTCAAGGATAGCAACGATGGAGTAGATATTGATAGCCTCTGACAGGCAGTTGCTGCTCCTATCAGGTACAACAATCTGAGCTTGGACTCTCAAATTAAAAGGTAAGCATAAATGGAAGGACTCATGTCATGCACCAAAAAATGGTACACAAGTAAGTGTTCTAGTCATTTACCAGCTCTTTAGCTAGAAACCCTTAATCTTAACGTCAGCAACAACTGAATGAAACTTGATGCCCTTTGAAAGGCAACAGTATTCTCAAAAATGGTACATTAGTTGCTGCAACGATGAGACACACATCTTGAGATTGCTTCTTAATGTCAGAAGCAATGGAACGACTCATGATACCCTTTGTGGAGGCATCAGTCTTTAACATAGGGTACACAAGTTAATGCTCTAATTAAAACCCACTAGCTAGTTGTCTAAATCTCAAGGATAGCAACAATGGAGTGGATTTTGATACCCTTTGAGAGGAAAAAGTTTCCACAAAAATGTTACAAAGGTTGCTGCTCCTATCAGATACAATGTCCTAAACTAGGACCCTGAAATTTAAATGTCAGCAGCCATGGAATGATTGATGATACCCTTCATGGAGGCATCAGTTTCCAAAAACTGGTTCAGATGTTGCTGCTCTAATCATTCAAAACTTTTTTTGCTAGAATGCCTAAATCTCAAGGCCAGCAGCAATTGAGTTGATCGGCATACCCTTTGCAGAGGCACTCGTCTCTAATAAATGGCACACGATATGCTGCTTTACTCAGACTAAACCTCCTGAGCTAGAATCCCCAAATTGGAAGATCAGTAATAATAGAAACAATGTTGATAAACACTTTTGCCTCTGCCAAGGTTAACAAGTGGTGCATGACTTAATGATCTAATCAACTATACCCTCCTTAGCTAGCCCCCGAAATATAAAGGATAGCAACAATGGATTGGATAAATGGTACCTAATTTGCTGATCTACTCATTTAGAACATATTTAGCTAGACTTTCTATCTCTCATGGTCAGAAACAATTGAGTAGATCATGATACCTTTTGGTAAGGCACAAGTCTCTAATAAATGACACAAGAGTTGATTTACTACTCAGTCTGAACCTCCTGAGCTAAAATCCCCAAATTTGCAGATCAGTAACAATAGATACAATATTAATACATTTGGCAGAGGCACCAGTCTTCAAAAAATGGTACATGAGTCAATCCTCTAATTAATTAGAACATTGTTAGCTAGACTCCGGAATCTCAAGGTTAGCAAACAATGTTGATACCCTTGTCAGAGGCACCATACTTAAACAATGGTACGTTAGTTAATGGTCTAATTAATTAGACCCTACATAGCTACACCAATAAATCTCAAGGTCTTTGAGAGGCAATAGTCTTACAAAAAAAACAATCAAGAGTTGCTACTCATATCAGATTTATCCTCCTGAAGTAAGACCTTCAAATTGCAAGGTTAGCAGCAATTGAATCAATCGTGACACCTTTTGATGAGGCATTTGTCTCTAATAAACTACATACAAGTTCTAATTTATCAATTAGAACCTAATTTGCTACAGCTATCAAATCTCAATGTTGGAAGCAATGGAATAATTTATGATACCCTTTGTGGAGGCACCAATCTCTTACAAACAGTAAACAAGTTCATGCTCTAATGAATTAGAACCTCCTTAACTAGACCCCCAAAACTCAAGGATAGCAACGATGGAGTAGATATTGATAGCCTCTGACAGGCAGTTGCTGCTCCTATCAGGTACAACAATCTGAGCTTGGACTCTCAAATTAAAAGGTAAGCATAAATGGAAGGACTCATGTCATGCACCAAAAAATGGTACACAAGTAAGTGTTCTAGTCATTTACCAGCTCTTTAGCTAGAAACCCTTAATCTTAACGTCAGCAACAACTGAATGAAACTTGATGCCCTTTGAAAGGCAACAGTATTCTCAAAAATGGTACATTAGTTGCTGCAACGATGAGACACACATCTTGAGATTGCTTCTTAATGTCAGAAGCAATGGAACGACTCATGATACCCTTTGTGGAGGCATCAGTCTTTAACATAGGGTACACAAGTTAATGCTCTAATTAAAACCCACTAGCTAGTTGTCTAAATCTCAAGGATAGCAACAATGGAGTGGATTTTGATACCCTTTGAGAGGAAAAAGTTTCCACAAAAATGTTACAAAGGTTGCTGCTCCTATCAGATACAATGTCCTAAACTAGGACCCTGAAATTTAAATGTCAGCAGCCATGGAATGATTGATGATACCCTTCATGGAGGCATCAGTTTCCAAAAACTGGTTCAGATGTTGCTGCTCTAATCATTCAAAACTTTTTTTGCTAGAATGCCTAAATCTCAAGGCCAGCAGCAATTGAGTTGATCGGCATACCCTTTGCAGAGGCACTCGTCTCTAATAAATGGCACACGATATGCTGCTTTACTCAGACTAAACCTCCTGAGCTAGAATCCCCAAATTGGAAGATCAGTAATAATAGAAACAATGTTGATAAACACTTTTGCCTCTGCCAAGGTTAACAAGTGGTGCATGACTTAATGATCTAATCAACTATACCCTCCTTAGCTAGCCCCCGAAATATAAAGGATAGCAACAATGGATTGGATAAATGGTACCTAATTTGCTGATCTACTCATTTAGAACATATTTAGCTAGACTTTCTATCTCTCATGGTCAGAAACAATTGAGTAGATCATGATACCTTTTGGTAAGGCACAAGTCTCTAATAAATGACACAAGAGTTGATTTACTACTCAGTCTGAACCTCCTGAGCTAAAATCCCCAAATTTGCAGATCAGTAACAATAGATACAATATTAATACATTTGGCAGAGGCACCAGTCTTCAAAAAATGGTACATGAGTCAATCCTCTAATTAATTAGAACATTGTTAGCTAGACTCCGGAATCTCAAGGTTAGCAAACAATGTTGATACCCTTGTCAGAGGCACCATACTTAAACAATGGTACGTTAGTTAATGGTCTAATTAATTAGACCCTACATAGCTACACCAATAAATCTCAAGGTCTTTGAGAGGCAATAGTCTTACAAAAAAAACAATCAAGAGTTGCTACTCATATCAGATTTATCCTCCTGAAGTAAGACCTTCAAATTGCAAGGTTAGCAGCAATTGAATCAATCGTGACACCTTTTGATGAGGCATTTGTCTCTAATAAACTACATACAAGTTCTAATTTATCAATTAGAACCTAATTTGCTACAGCTATCAAATCTCAATGTTGGAAGCAATGGAATAACTTATGATACCCTTTGTGGAGGCACCAATCTCTAAGAAACAGTACACAAGTTCATGCTCTAATTAATTAGAACCTCCTTAACTAGACCCCCAAAACTCAAGGATAGCAACGATGGAGTAAATATTGATAGCCTCTGAGAGGCAACCTTCTCCACCAAAAATAGTATGCCAGATGCTGCTCCTATCAGGTACAACATTCTGAGCTTGGACTCTCAAATTAAAAGGTAAGCATAAATGGAAGGACTCATGTCATGCTCCAAAAAATGGTACACAAGTAAGTGTTCTAGTCATTTACCAGCTCTTTAGCTAGAAACCCTTAATCTTAACGTCAGCAACAACTGAATGAAACTTGATGCCCATTGAAAGGCAACAGTATTCTCAAAAATGGTACATTAGTTGCTGCTCCTATGAGACACACATCTTGAGATTGCTTCTTAATGTCAGAAGCAATGGAATGACTCATGATACCCTTTGTGGAGGCATCAGTCTTTAACATAGGGTACACAAGTTAATGCTCTAATTAAAACCCACTAGCTAACTGTCTAAATCTCAAGGATAGCAACAATGGAGTGGATTTTGATACCCTTTGAGAGGAAAAAGTTTCCACAAAAATGTTACAAAGGTTGCTGCTCCTATCAGATACAATGTCCTAAACTAGGACCCTGAAATCTAAATGTCAGCAGCAATGGAACACAAGTTAATGCTCTAATTAATTAAAACCCACTAGCTAGTTGTCTAAATCTCAAGGATAGCAACAATGGAGTGGATTTTGATACCCTTTGAGAGGAAAAAGTATCCACAAAAATGTTACAAAGGTTGCTGCTCCTATCAGATACAATGTCCTAACCTAGGACCCTGAAATCTAAATGTCAGCAGCCATGGAATGACTGATGATACCCTTCATGGAGGCATCAGTTTCCAAAAACTGGTTCAGATGTTGCTGCTCTAATCATTCAAAACTTATTTAGCTAGAATGCCTAAATCTCAAGGCCAGCAGCAATTGAGTTGATCGGCATACCCTTTGCAGAGGCACTTGTCTCTAATAAATGGCACACGATATGCTGCTTTACTCAGACTAAACCTCCTGAGCTAGAATACCCAAATTGGAAGATCAGTAATAATAGAAACAATGTTGATAAAGACTTTTGCCTCTGCCAAGGTTAACAAGTGGTACATGACTTAATGATCTAATCAACTATACCCTCCTTAGCTAGCCCCCGAAATATAAAGGATAGCAACAATGGATTGGATAAATGGTACCTAATTTGCTGATCTACTCATTTAGAACATATTTAGCTAGACTTTCTATCTCTCATGGTCAGAAACAATTGAGTAGATCATGATACCTTTTGGTAAGGCACAAGTCTCTAATAAATGACACAAGAGTTGATTTACTACTCAGTCTGAACCTCCTGAGCTAAAATCCCCAAATTTGCAGATCAGTAACAATACATACAATATTAATACCTTTGGCAGAGGCACCAGTCTTCAAAAAATGGTACATGAGTCAATCCTCTAATTAATTAGAACATTGTTAGCTAGACTCCTGAATCTCAAGGTTAGCAAACAATGTTGATACCCTTGTCAGAGGCACCATACTTAAACATATGGTACGTTAGTTAATGCTCTAATTAATTAGACCCTACTTAGCTACACCAATAAATCTCAAGGTCTTTCAGAGGCAATAGTCTTAGAAAAAAAAAAAAACAATCAAGAGTTGCTACTCATATCAGATTTATCCTCCTGAAGTAAGACCTTCAAATCGCAAGGTTAGCAGCAATGGAATCAATCGTGACACCTTTTGATGAGGCATTTGTCTCTAATAAACTACATACAAGTTCTAATTTATCAATTAGAACCTAATTTGCTACAGCTATCAAATCTCAATGTTGGAAGCAATGGAATAACTTATGATACCCTTTGTGGAGGCACCAATCTCTAACAAACATTACACAAGTTCATGCTCTAATTAATTAGAACCTCCTTAACTAGACCCCCAAAACTCAAGGATAGCAACGATGGAGTAGATGTTGATAGCCTCTGAGAGGCAACCTTCTCCACCAAAAATAGTATGCCAGTTGCTGCTCCTATCAGGTACAACATTCTGAGCTTGGACTCTCAAATTAAAAGGTAAGCATAAATGGAAGGACTCATGTCATGCTCCAAAAAATGGTACACAAGTAAGTGTTCTAGTCATTTACCAGCTCTTTAGCTAGAAACCCTTAATCTTAACGTCAGCAACAACTGAATGAAACTTGATGCCCATTGATAGGCAACAGTATTCTCAAAAATGGTACATTAGTTGCTGCTCCTATGAGACACACATCTAGAGATTGCTTCTTAATGTCAGAAGCAATGGAACGACTCATGATACCCTTTGTGGAGGCATCAGTCTTTAACATAGGGTACACAAGTTAATGCTCTAATTAAAACCCACTAGCTAGTTGTCTAAATCTCAAGGATAGCAACAATGGAGTGGATTTTGATACCCTTTGAGAGGAAAAAGTATCCACAAAAATGTTACAAAGGTTGCTGCTCCTATCAGATACAATGTCCTAAACTAGGACCCTGAAATCTAAATGTCAGCAGCAATGGAACACAAGTTAATGCTCTAATTAATTAAAACCCACTAGCTAGTTGTCTAAATCTCAAGGATAGCAACAATGGAGTGGATTTTGATACCCTTTGAGAGGAAAAAGTATCCACAAAAATGTTACAAAGGTTGCTGCTCCTATCAGATACAATGTCCTAACCTAGGACCCTGAAATCTAAATGTCAGCAGCCATGGAATGACTGATGATACCCTTCATGGAGGCATCAGTTTCCAAAAACTGGTTCAGATGTTGCTGCTCTAATCATTCAAAACTTATTTAGCTAGAATGCCTAAATCTCAAGGCCAGCAGCAATTGAGTTGATCGGCATACCCTTTGCAGAGGCACTCGTCTCTAATAAATGGCACACGATATGCTGCTTTACTCAGACTAAACCACCTGAGCTAGAGTACCCAAATTGGAAGATCAGTAATAATAGAAACAATGTTGATAAAGACTTTTGCCTCTGCCAAGGTTAACAAGTGGTACATGACTTAATGATCTAATCAACTATACCCTCCTTAGCTAGCCCCCGAAATATAAAGGATAGCAACAATGGATTGGATAAATGGTACCTAATTTGCTGATCTACTCATTTAGAACATATTTAGCTAGACTTTCTATCTCTCATGGTCAGAAACAATTGAGTAGATCATGATACCTTTTGGTAAGGCACAAGTCTTTAATAAATGACACAAGAGTTGATTTACTACTCAGTCTGAACCTCCTGAGCTAAAATCCCCAAATTTGCAGATCAGTAACAATACATACAATATTAATACCTTTGGCAGAGGCACCAGTCTTCAAAAAATGGTACATGAGTCAATCCTCTAATTAATTAGAACATTGTTAGCTAGACTCCTGAATCTCAAGGTTAGCAAACAATGTTGATACCCTTGTCAGAGGCACCATACTTAAACATATGGTACGTTAGTTAATGCTCTAATTAATTAGACCCTACTTAGCTACACCAATAAATCTCAAGGTCTTTGAGAGGCAATAGTCTTACAAAAAAAAAAAACAATCAAGAGTTGCTACTCATATCAGATTTATCCTCCTGAAGTAAGACCTTCAAATCGCAAGGTTAGCAGCAATGGAATCAATCGTGACACCTTTTGATGAGGCATTTGTCTCTAATAAACTACATACAAGTTCTAATTTATCAATTAGAACCTAATTTGCTACAGCTATCAAATCTCAATGTTGGAAGCAATGGAATAACTTATGATACCCTTTGTGGAGGCACCAATCTCTAAGAAACAGTACACAAGTTCATGCTCTAATTAATTAGAACCTCCTTAACTAGACCCCCAAAACTCAAGGATAGCAACGATGGAGTAAATATTGATAGCCTCTGAGAGGCAACCTTCTCCACCAAAAATAGTATGCCAGATGCTGCTCCTATCAGGTACAACATTCTGAGCTTGGACTCTCAAATTAAAAGGTAAGCATAAATGGAAGGACTCATGTCATGCTCCAAAAAATGGTACACAAGTAAGTGTTCTAGTCATTTACCAGCTCTTTAGCTAGAAACCCTTAATCTTAACGTCAGCAACAACTGAATGAAACTTGATGCCCATTGATAGGCAACAGTATTCTCAAAAATGGTACATTAGTTGCTGCTCCTATGAGACACACATCTTGAGATTGCTTCTTAATGTCAGAAGCAATGGAACGACTCATGATACCCTTTGTGGAGGCATCAGTCTTTAACATAGGGTACACAAGTTAATGCTCTAATTAAAACCCACTAGCTAGTTGTCTAAATCTCAAGGATAGCAACAATGGAGTGGATTTTGATACCCTTTGAGAGGAAAAAGTATCCACAAAAATGTTACAAAGGTTGCTGCTCCTATCAGATACAATGTCCTAAACTAGGACCCTGAAATCTAAATGTCAGCAGCCATGGAATGACTGATGATACCCTTCATGGAGGCATCAGTTTGCAAAAACTGGTTCAGATGTTGCTGCTCTAATCATTCAAAACCTATTTAGCTAGAATGCCTAAATCTCAAGGCCAGCAGCAATTGAGTTGATCGGCATACCCTTTGCAGAGGCACTCGTCTCTAATAAATGGCACACGATATGCTGCTTTCCTCAGACGAAACCTCCTGAGCTAAAATCCCCAAATTAGAAGATCAGTAATAATAGAAACAATGTTGATAAAGTCTTTTGCCTCTGCCAAGGTTAACAAGTGGTACATGACTTAATGATCTAATCAACTATACCCTCCTTAGCTAGCCCCCGAAATATAAAGGATAGCAACAATGGATTGGATAAATGGTACCTAATTTGCTGATCTACTCATTTAGAACATATTTAGCTAGACTTTCTATCTCTCATGGTCAGAAACAATTGAGTAGATCATGATACCTTTTGGTAAGGCACAAGTCTCTAATAAATGACACAAGAGTTGATTTACTACTCAGTCTGAACCTCCTGAGCTAAAATCCCCAAATTTGCAGATCAGTAACAATACATACAATATTAATACCTTTGGCAGAGGCACCAGTCTTCAAAAAATGGTACATGAGTCAATCCTCTAATTAATTAGAACATTGTTAGCTAGACTCCTGAATCTCAAGGTTAGCAAACAATGTTGATACCCTTGTCAGAGGCACCATACTTAAACATATGGTACGTTAGTTAATGCTCTAATTAATTAGACCCTACTTAGCTACACCAATAAATCTCAAGGTCTTTGAGAGGCAATAGTCTTACAAAAAAAAAAAACAATCAAGAGTTGCTACTCATATCAGATTTATCCTCCTGAAGTAAGACCTTCAAATCGCAAGGTTAGCAGCAATGGAATCAATCGTGACACCTTTTGATGAGGCATTTGTCACCTAATAAACTACATACAAGTTCTAATTTATCAATTAGAACCTAATTTGCTACAGCTATCAAATCTCAATGTTGGAAGCAATGGAATAACTTATGATACCCTTTGTGGAGGCACCAATCTCTAACAAACAGTACACAAGTTCATGCTCTAATTATTTAGAACCTCCTTAACTAGACCCCCAAAACTCAAGGATAGCAACGATGGAGTAGATATTGATAGCCTCTGAGAGGCAACCTTCTCCACCAAAAATAGTATGCCAGATGCTGCTCCTATCAGGTACAACAATCTGAGCTTGGACTCTCAAATTCAAAGGTAAGCATAAATGGAAGGACTCATGTCATGCTCCAAAAAATGGTACACAAGTAAGTGTTCTAGTCATTTACCAGCTCTTTAGCTAGAAACCCTTAATCTTAACGTCAGCAACAACTGAATGAAACTTGATGCCCATTGAAAGGCAACAGTATTCTCAAAAATGGTACATTAGTTGCTGCTCCTATGAGACACACATCTTGAGATTGCTTCTTAATGTCAGAAGCAATGGAACGACTCATGATACCCTTTGTGGAGGCATCAGTCTTTAACATAGGGTACACAAGTTAATGCTCTAATTAAAACCCACTAGCTAGTTGTCTAAATCTCAAGGATAGCAACAATGGAGTGGATTTTGATACCCTTTGAGAGGAAAAAGTATCCACAAAAATGTTACAAAGGTTGCTGCTCCTATCAGATACAATGTCCTAAACTAGGACCCTGAAATCTAAATGTCAGCAGCCATGGAATGACTGATGATACCCTTCATGGAGGCATCAGTTTCCAAAAACTGGTTCAGATGTTGCTGCTCTAATCATTCAAAACCTATTTAGCTAGAATGCCTAAATCTCAAGGCCAGCAGCAATTGAGTTGATCGGCATACCCTTTGCAGAGGCACTCGTCTCTAATAAATGGCACACGATATGCTGCTTTCCTCAGACGAAACCTCCTGAGCTAAAATCCCCAAATTAGAAGATCAGTAATAATAGAAACAATGTTGATAAAGTCTTTTGCCTCTGCCAAGGTTAACAAGTGGTACATGACTTAATGATCTAATCAACTATACCCTCCTTAGCTAGCCCCCGAAATATAAAGGATAGCAACAATGGATTGGATAAATGGTACCTAATTTGCTGATCTACTCATTTAGAACATATTTAGCTAGACTTTCTATCTCTCATGGTCAGAAACAATTGAGTAGATCATGATACCTTTTGGTAAGGCACAAGTCTCTAATAAATGACACAAGAGTTGATTTACTACTCAGTCTGAACCTCCTGAGCTAAAATCCCCAAATTTGCAGATCAGTAACAATAGATACAATATTAATACCTTTGGCAGAGGCACCAGTCTTCAAAAAATGGTACATGAGTCAATCCTCTAATTAATTAGAACATTGTTAGCTAGACTCCTGAATCTCAAGGTTAGCAAACAATGTTGATACCCTTGTCAGAGGCACCATACTTAAACATATGGTACGTTAGTTAATGCTCTAATTAATTAGACCCTACTTAGCTACACCAATAAATCTCAAGGTCTTTCAGAGGCAATAGTCTTAGAAAAAAAAAAAAACAATCAAGAGTTGCTACTCATATCAGATTTATCCTCCTGAAGTAAGACCTTCAAATCGCAAGGTTAGCAGCAATGGAATCAATCGTGACACCTTTTGATGAGGCATTTGTCTCTAATAAACTACATACAAGTTCTAATTTATCAATTAGAACCTAATTTGCTACAGCTATCAAATCTCAATGTTGGAAGCAATGGAATAACTTATGATACCCTTTGTGGAGGCACCAATCTCTAACAAACATTACACAAGTTCATGCTCTAATTAATTAGAACCTCCTTAACTAGACCCCCAAAACTCAAGGATAGCAACGATGGAGTAGATGTTGATAGCCTCTGAGAGGCAACCTTCTCCACCAAAAATAGTATGCCAGTTGCTGCTCCTATCAGGTACAACATTCTGAGCTTGGACTCTCAAATTAAAAGGTAAGCATAAATGGAAGGACTCATGTCATGCTCCAAAAAATGGTACACAAGTAAGTGTTCTAGTCATTTACCAGCTCTTTAGCTAGAAACCCTTAATCTTAACGTCAGCAACAACTGAATGAAACTTGATGCCCATTGATAGGCAACAGTATTCTCAAAAATGGTACATTAGTTGCTGCTCCTATGAGACACACATCTTGAGATTGCTTCTTAATGTCAGAAGCAATGGAACGACTCATGATACCCTTTGTGGAGGCATCAGTCTTTAACATAGGGTACACAAGTTAATGCTCTAATTAAAACCCACTAGCTAGTTGTCTAAATCTCAAGGATAGCAACAATGGAGTGGATTTTGATACCCTTTGAGAGGAAAAAGTATCCACAAAAATGTTACAAAGGTTGCTGCTCCTATCAGATACAATGTCCTAAACTAGGACCCTGAAATCTAAATGTCAGCAGCAATGGAACACAAGTTAATGCTCTAATTAATTAAAACCCACTAGCTAGTTGTCTAAATCTCAAGGATAGCAACAATGGAGTGGATTTTGATACCCTTTGAGAGGAAAAAGTATCTACAAAAATGTTACAAAGGTTGCTGCTCCTATCAGATACAATGTCCTAACCTAGGACCCTGAAATCTAAATGTCAGCAGCCATGGAATGACTGATGATACCCTTCATGGAGGCGTCAGTTTCCAAAAACTGGTTCAGATGTTGCTGCTCTAATCATTCAAAACTTATTTAGCTAGAATGCCTAAATCTCAAGGCCAGCAGCAATTGAGTTGATCGGCATACCCTTTGCAGAGGCACTCGTCTCTAATAAATGGTACACGATATGCTGCTTTACTCAGACTAAACCTCCTGAGCTAGAATCCCCAAATTGGAAGATCAGTAATAATAGAAACAATGTTGATAAAGACTTTTGCCTCTGCCAAGGTTAACAAGTGGTACATGACTTAATGATCTAATCAACTATACCCTCCTTAGCTAGCCCCCGAAATATAAAGGATAGCAACAATAGATTGGATAAATGGTACCTAATTTGCTGATCTACTCATTTAGAACATATTTACCTAGACTTTCTATCTCTCATGGTCAGAAACAATTGAGTAGATCATGATACCTTTTGGTAAGGCACAAGTCTTTAATAAATGACACAAGAGTTGATTTACTACTCAGTCTGAACCTCCTGAGCTAAAATCCCCAAATTTGCAGATCAGTAACAATACATACAATATTAATACCTTTGGCAGAGGCACCAGTCTTCAAAAAATGGTACATGAGTCAATCCTCTAATTAATTAGAACATTGTTAGCTAGACTCCTGAATCTCAAGGTTAGCAAACAATGTTGATACCCTTGTCAGAGGCACCATACTTAAACATATGGTACGTTAGTTAATGCTCTAATTAATTAGACCCTACTTAGCTACACCAATAAATCTCAAGGTCTTTGAGAGGCAATAGTCTTACAAAAAAAAAAAACAATCAAGAGTTGCTACTCATATCAGATTTATCCTCCTGAAGTAAGACCTTCAAATCGCAAGGTTAGCAGCAATGGAATCAATCGTGACACCTTTTGATGAGGCATTTGTCTCTAATAAACTACATACAAGTTCTAATTTATCAATTAGAACCTAATTTGCTACAGCTATCAAATCTCAATGTTGGAAGCAATGGAATAACTTATGATACCCTTTGTGGAGGCACCAATCTCTAAGAAACAGTACACAAGTTCATGCTCTAATTAATTAGAACCTCCTTAACTAGACCCCCAAAACTCAAGGATAGCAACGATGGAGTAAATATTGATAGCCTCTGAGAGGCAACCTTCTCCACCAAAAATAGTATGCCAGATGCTGCTCCTATCAGGTACAACATTCTGAGCTTGGACTCTCAAATTAAAAGGTAAGCATAAATGGAAGGACTCATGTCATGCTCCAAAAAATGGTACACAAGTAAGTGTTCTAGTCATTTACCAGCTCTTTAGCTAGAAACCCTTAATCTTAACGTCAGCAACAACTGAATGAAACTTGATGCCCATTGAAAGGCAACAGTATTCTCAAAAATGGTACATTAGTTGCTGCTCCTATGAGACACACATCTTGAGATTGCTTCTTAATGTCAGAAGCAATGGAACGACTCATGATACCCTTTGTGGAGGCATCAGTCTTTAACATAGGGTACACAAGTTAATGCTCTAATTAAAACCCACTAGCTAGTTGTCTAAATCTCAAGGATAGCAACAATGGAGTGGATTTTGATACCCTTTGAGAGGAAAAAGTATCCACAAAAATGTTACAAAGGTTGCTGCTCCTATCAGATACAATGTCCTAAACTAGGACCCTGAAATCTAAATGTCAGCAGCAATGGAACACAAGTTAATACTCTAATTAATTAAAACCCACTAGCTAGTTGTCTAAATCTCAAGGATAGAAACAATGGAGTGGATTTTGATACCCTTTGAGAGGAAAAAGTATCCACAAAAATGTTACAAAGGTTGCTGCTCCTATCAGATACAATGTCCTAAACTAGGACCCTGAAATCTAAATGTCAGCAGCCATGGAATGACTGATGATACCCTTCATGGAGGCATCAGTTTCCAAAAACTGGTTCAGATGTTGCTGCTCTAATCATTCAAAACCTATTTAGCTAGAATGCCTAAATCTCAAGGCCAGCAGCAATTGAGTTGATCGGCATACCCTTTGCAGAGGCACTCGTCTCTAATAAATGGCACACGATATGCTGCTTTCCTCAGACTAAACCTCCTGAGCTAAAATCCCCAAATTGGAAGATCAGTAATAATAGAAACAATGTTGATAAAGTCTTTTGCCTCTGCCAAGGTTAACAAGTGGTACATGACTTAATGATCTAATCAACTATACCCTCCTTAGCTAGACCCCGAAATATAAAGGATAGCAACAATGGATTGGATAAATGGTACCTAATTTGCTGATCTACTCATTTAGAACATATTTAGCTAGACTTTCTATCTCTCAAGGTCAGAAACAATAGAGTAGATCATGATACCTTTTGGTAAGGCCCAAGTCTCTAATAAATGACACAAGAGTTGATTTACTACTCAGTCTGAACCTCCTGAGCTAAAATCCCCAAATTTGCAGATCAGTAACAATAGATACAATATTAATACCTTTGGCAGAGGCACCAGTCTTCAAAAAATGGTACATGAGTCAATCCTCTAATTAATTAGAACATTGTTAGCTAGACTCCTGAATCTCAAGTTTAGCAAACAATGTTAATACCCTTGTCAGAGGCACCATACTTAAACATATGGTACGTTAGTTAATGCTCTAATTAATTAGACCCTACTTAGCTACACCAATAAATCTCAAGGTCTTTGAGAGGCAATAGTCTTACAAAAAAAAAAAAAAAACAATCAAGAGTTGCTACTCATATCAGATTTATCCTCCTGAAGTAAGACCTTCAAATCGCAAGGTTAGCAGCAATGGAATCAATCGTGACACCTTTTGATGAGGCATTTGTCTCTAATAAACTACATACAAGTTCTAATTTATCAATTAGAACCTAATTTGCTACAGCTATCAAATCTCAATGTTGGAAGCAATGGAATAACTTATGATACCCTTTGTGGAGGCACCAATCTCTAACAAACAGTACACAAGTTCATGCTCTAATTAATTAGAACCTCCTTAACTAGACCCCCAAAACTCAAGGATAGCAACGATGGAGTAGATATTGATAGCCTCTGAGAGGCAACCTTCTCCACCAAAAATAGTATGCCAGATGCTGCTCCTATCAGGTACAACAATCTGAGCTTGGACTCTCAAATTCAAAGGTAAGCATAAATGGAAGGACTCATGTCATGCTCCAGAAAATGGTACACAAGTAAGTGTTCTAGTCATTTACCAGCTCTTTAGCTAGAAACCCTTAATCTTAACGTCAGCAACAACTGAATGAAACTTGATGCCCATTGAAAGGCAACAGTATTCTCAAAAATGGTACATTAGTTGCTGCTCCTATGAGACACACATCTTGAGATTGCTTCTTAATGTCAGAAGCAATGGAACGACTCATGATACCCTTTGTGGAGGCATCAGTCTTTAACATAGGGTACACAAGTTAATGCTCTAATTAAAACCCACTAGCTAGTTGTCTAAATCTCAAGGATAGCAACAATGGAGTGGATTTTGATACCCTTTGAGAGGAAAAAGTATCCACAAAAATGTTACAAAGGTTGCTGCTCCTATCAGATACAATGTCCTAAACTAGGACCCTGAGATCTAAATGTCAGCAGCAATGGAGCACAAGTTAATACTCTAATTAATTAAAACCCACTAGCTAGTTGTCTAAATCTCAAGGATAGCAACAATGGAGTGGATTTTGATACCCTTTGAGAGGAAAAAGTATCCACAAAAATGTTACAAAGGTTGCTGCTCCTATCAGATACAATGTCCTAAACTAGGACCCTGAAATCTAAATGTCAGCAGCAATGGAATGACTGATGATACCCTTCATGGAGGCATCAGTTTCCAAAAACTGGTTCAGATGTTGCTGCTCTAATCATTCAAAACCTATTTAGCTAGAATGCCTAAATCTCAAGGCCAGCAGCAATTGAGTTGATCGGCATACTCTTTGCAGAGGCACTCGTCTCTAATAAATGGCACACGATATGCTGCTTTCCTCAGACTAAACCTCCTGAGCTAAAATCCCCAAATTGGAAGATCAGTAATAATAGAAATAATGTTGATAAAGACTTTTGCCTCTGCCAAGGTTAACAAGTGGTACATGACTTAATGATCTAATCAACTATACCCTCCTTAGCTGGCCCCCGAAATATAAAGGATAGCAACAATGGATTGGATAAATGGTACCTAATTTGCTGATCTACTCATTTAGAACATATTTAGGTAGACTTTCTATCTCTCATGGTCAGAAACAATTGAGTAGATCATGATACCTTTTGGTAAGGCACAAGTCTCTAATAAATGACACAAGAGTTGATTTACTACTCAATCTGAACCTCCTGAGCTAAAATCCCCAAATTTGCAGATCAGTAACAATAGATACAATATTAATACCTTTGGCAGAGGCACCAGTCTTCAAAAAATGGTACATGAGTCAATCCTCTAATTAATTAGAACATTGTTAGCTAGACTCCTGAATCTCAGGGTTAGCAAACAATGTTGATACCCTTGTCAGAGGCACCATACTTAAACATATGGTACGTTAGTTAATGCTCTAATTAATTAGACCCTACTTAGCTACACCAATAAATCTCAAGGTCTTTGAGAGGCAATAGTCTTACAAAAAAAAAACAATCAAGAGTTGCTACTCATATCAGATTTATCCTCCTGAAGTAAGACCTTCAAATCGCAAGGTTAGCAGCAATGGAATCAATCGTGACACCTTTTGATGAGGCATTTGTCTCTAATAAACTACATACAAGTTCTAATTTATCAATTAGAACCTAATTTGCTACAGCTATCAAATCTCAATGTTGGAAGCAATGGAATAACTTATGATACCCTTTGTGGAGGCACCAATCTCTAACAAACAGTACACAAGTTCATGCTCTAATTAATTAGAACCTCCTTAACTAGACCCCCAAAACTCAAGGATAGCAACGATGGAGTAGATATTGATTGCCTCTGAGAGGCAACCTTCTCCACCAAAAATAGTATGCCAGATGCTGCTCCTATCAGGTACAACAATCTGAGCTTGGACTCTCAAATTCAAAGGTAAGCATAAATGGAAGGACTCATGTCATGCTCCAAAAAATGGTACACAAGTAAGTGTTCTAGACATTTACCAGCTCTTTAGCTAGAAACCCTTAATCTTAACGTCAGCAACAACTGAATGAAACTTGATGCCCATTGAAAGGCAACAGTATTCTCAAAAATGGTACATTAGTTGCTGCTCCTATGAGACACACATCTTGAGATTGCTTCTTAATGTCAGAAGCAATGGAACGACTCATGATACCCTTTGTGGAGGCATCAGTCTTTAACATAGGGTACACAAGTTAATGCTCTAATTAAAACCCACTAGCTAGTTGTCTAAATCTCAAGGATAGCAACAATGGAGTGGATTTTGATACCCTTTGAGAGGAAAAAGTATCCACAAAAATGTTACAAAGGTTGCTGCTCCTATCAGATGCAATGTCCTAAACTAGGACCCTGAAATCTAAATGTCAGCAGCCATGGAATGACTGATGATACCCTTCATGGAGGCATCAGTTTCCAAAAACTGGTTCAGATGTTGCTGCTCTAATCATTCAAAACCTATTTAGCTAGAATGCCTAAATCTCAAGGCCAGCAGCAATTGAGTTGATCGGCATACCCTTTGCAGAGGCACTCGTCTCTAATAAATGGCACACGATATGCTGCTTTCCTCAGACTAAACCTCCTGAGCTAAAATCCCCAAATTGGAAGATCAGTAATAATAGAAACAATGTTGATAAAGTCTTTTGCCTCTGCCAAGGTTAACAAGTGGTACATGACTTAATGATCTAATCAACTATACCCTCCTTAGCTAGCCCCCGAAATATAAAGGATAGCAACAATGGATTGGATAAATGGTACCTAATTTGCTGATCTACTCATTTAGAACATATTTAGCTAGACTTTCTATCTCTCATGGTCAGAAACAATTGAGTAGATCATGATACCTTTTGGTAAGGCACAAGTCTCTAATAAATGACACAAGAGTTGATTTACTACTCAGTCTGAACCTCCTGAGCTAAAATCCCCAAATTTGCAGATCAGTAACAATAGATACAATATTAATACCTTTGGCAGAGGCACCAGTCTTCAAAAAATGGTACATGAGTCAATCCTCTAATTAATTAGAACATTGTTATCTAGACTCCTGAATCTCAAGGTTAGCAAACAATGTTGATACCCTTGTCAGAGGCACCATACTTAAACATATGGTACGTTAGTTAATGCTCTAATTAATTAGACCCTACTTAGCTACACCAATAAATCTCAAGGTCTTTGAGAGGCAATAGTCTTACAAAAAAAAAAACCAATCAAGAGTTGCTACTCATATCAGATTTATCCTCCTGAAGTAAGACCTTCAAATCGCAAGGTTAGCAGCAATGGAATCAATCGTGACACCTTTTGATGAGGCATTTGTCACCTAATAAACTACATACAAGTTCTAATTTATCAATTAGAACCTAATTTGCTACAGCTATCAAATCTCAATGTTGGAAGCAATGGAATAACTTATGATACCCTTTGTGGAGGCACCAATCTCTAACAAACAGTACACAAGTTCATGCTCTAATTATTTAGAACCTCCTTAACTAGACCCCCAAAACTCAAGGATAGCAACGATGGAGTAGATATTGATAGCCTCTGAGAGGCAACCTTCTCCACCAAAAATAGTATGCCAGATGCTGCTCCTATCAGGTACAACAATCTGAGCTTGGACTCTCAAATTCAAAGGTAAGCATAAATGGAAGGACTCATGTCATGCTCCAAAAAATGGTACACAAGTAAGTGTTCTAGTCATTTACCAGCTCTTTAGCTAGAAACCCTTAATCTTAACGTCAGCAACAACTGAATGAAACTTGATGCCCATTGAAAGGCAACAGTATTCTCAAAAATGGTACATTAGTTGCTGCTCCTATGAGACACACATCTTGAGATTGCTTCTTAATGTCAGAAGCAATGGAACGACTCATGATACCCTTTGTGGAGGCATCAGTCTTTAACATAGGGTACACAAGTTAATGCTCTAATTAAAACCCACTAGCTAGTTGTCTAAATCTCAAGGATAGCAACAATGGAGTGGATTTTGATACCCTTTGAGAGGAAAAAGTATCCACAAAAATGTTACAAAGGTTGCTGCTCCTATCAGATACAATGTCCTAAACTAGGACCCTGAAATCTAAATGTCAGCAGCCATGGAATGACTGATGATACCCTTCATGGAGGCATCAGTTTCCAAAAACTGGTTCAGATGTTGCTGCTCTAATCATTCAAAACCTATTTAGCTAGAATGCCTAAATCTCAAGGCCAGCAGCAATTGAGTTGATCGGCATACCCTTTGCAGAGGCACTCGTCTCTAATAAATGGCACACGATATGCTGCTTTCCTCAGACGAAACCTCCTGAGCTAAAATCCCCAAATTAGAAGATCAGTAATAATAGAAACAATGTTGATAAAGTCTTTTGCCTCTGCCAAGGTTAACAAGTGGTACATGACTTAATGATCTAATCAACTATACCCTCCTTAGCTAGCCCCCGAAATATAAAGGATAGCAACAATGGATTGGATAAATGGTACCTAATTTGCTGATCTACTCATTTAGAACATATTTAGCTAGACTTTCTATCTCTCATGGTCAGAAACAATTGAGTAGATCATGATACCTTTTGGTAAGGCACAAGTCTCTAATAAATGACACAAGAGTTGATTTACTACTCAGTCTGAACCTCCTGAGCTAAAATCCCCAAATTTGCAGATCAGTAACAATAGATACAATATTAATACCTTTGGCAGAGGCACCAGTCTTCAAAAAATGGTACATGAGTCAATCCTCTAATTAATTAGAACATTGTTAGCTAGACTCCTGAATCTCAAGGTTAGCAAACAATGTTGATACCCTTGTCAGAGGCACCATACTTAAACATATGGTACGTTAGTTAATGCTCTAATTAATTAGACCCTACTTAGCTACACCAATAAATCTCAAGGTCTTTGAGAGGCAATAGTCTTACAAAAAAAAAACAATCAAGAGTTGCTACTCATATCAGATTTATCCTCCTGAAGTAAGACCTTCAAATCGCAAGGTTAGCAGCAATGGAATCAATCTTGACACCTTTTGATGAGGCATTTGTCTCTAATAAACTACATACAAGTTCTAATTTATCAATTAGAACCTAATTTGCTACAGCTATCAAATCTCAATGTTGGAAGCAATGGAATAACTTATGATACCCTTTGTGGAGGCACCAATCTCTAACAAACAGTACACAAGTTCATGCTCTAATTAATTAGAACCTCCTTAACTAGACCCCCAAAACTCAAGGATAGCAACGATGGAGTAGATATTGATAGCCTCTGAGAGGCAACCTTCTCCACCAAAAATAGTATGCCAGATGCTGCTCCTATCAGGTACAACAATCTGAGCTTGGACTCTCAAATTCAAAGGTAAGCATAAATGGAAGGACTCATGTCATGCTCCAAAAAATGGTACACAAGTAAGTGTTCTAGTCATTTACCAGCTCTTTAGCTAGAAACCCTTAATCTTAACATCAGCAACAACTGAATGAAACTTGATGCCCATTGAAAGGCAACAGTATTCTCAAAAATGGTACATTAGTTGCTGCTCCTATGAGACACACATCTTGAGATTGCTTCTTAATGTCAGAAGCAATGGAACGACTCATGATACCCTTTGTGGAGGCATCAGTCTTTAACATAGGGTACACAAGTTAATGCTCTAATTAAAACCCACTAGCTAGTTGTCTAAATCTCAAGGATAGCAACAATGGAGTGGATTTTGATACCCTTTGAGAGGAAAAAGTATCCACAAAAATGTTACAAAGGTTGCTGCTCCTATCAGATACAATGTCCTAAACTAGGACCCTGAAATCTAAATGTCAGCAGCCATGGAATGACTGATGATACCCTTCATGGAGGCATCAGTTTCCAAAAACTGGTTCAGATGTTGCTGCTCTAATCATTCAAAACCTATTTAGCTAGAATGCCTAAATCTCAAGGCCAGCAGCAATTGAGTTGATCGGCATACCCTTTGCAGAGGCACTCGTCTCTAATAAATGGCACACGATATGCTGCTTTCCTCAGACTAAACCTCCTGAGCTAAAATCCCCAAATTAGAAGATCAGTAATAATAGAAACAATGTTGATAAAGTCTTTTGCCTCTGCCAAGGTTAACAAGTGGTACATGACTTAATGATCTAATCAACTATACCCTCCTTAGCTAGCCCCCGAAATATAAAGGATAGCAACAATGGATTGGATAAATGGTACCTAATTTGCTGATCTACTCATTTAGAACATATTTAGCTAGACTTTCTATCTCTCATGGTCAGAAACAATTGAGTAGATCATGATACCTTTTGGTAAGGCACAAGTCTCTAATAAATGACACAAGAGTTGATTTACTACTCAGTCTGAACCTCCTGAGCTAAAATCCCCAAATTTGCAGATCAGTAACAATAGATACAATATTAATACCTTTGGCAGAGGCACCAGTCTTCAAAAAATGGTACATGAGTCAATCCTCTAATTAATTAGAACATTGTTAGCTAGACTCCTGAATCTCAAGGTTAGCAAACAATGTTGATACCCTTGTCAGAGGGACCATACTTAAACATATGGTACGTTAGTTAATGCTCTAATTAATTAGACCCTACTTAGCTACACCAATAAATCTCAAGGTCTTTGAGAGGCAATAGTCTTACAAAAAAAAAAAACAATCACGAGTTGCTACTCATATCAGATTTATCCTCCTGAAGTAAGACCTTCAAATCGCAAGGTTAGCAGCAATGGAATCAATCGTGACACCTTTTGATGAGGCATTTGTCTCTAATAAACTACATACAAGTTCTAATTTATCAATTAGAACCTAATTTGCTACAGCTATCAAATCTCAATGTTGGAAGCAATGGAATAACTTATGATACCCTTTGTGGAGGCACCAATCTCTAACAAACAGTACACAAGTTCATGCTCTAATTAATTAGAACCTCCTTAACTAGACCCCCAAAACTCAAGGATAGCAACGATGGAGTTGATATTGATAGCCTCTGAGAGGCAACCTTCTCCACCAAAAATAGTATGCCAGATGCTGCTCCTATCAGGTACAACAATCTGAGCTTGGACTCTCAAATTAAAAGGTAAGCAAAAATGGAAGGACTCATGTCATGCTCCAAAAAATGGTACACAAGTAAGTGTTCTAGTCATTTACCAGCTCTTTAGCTAGAAACCCTTAATCTTAACGTCAGCAACAACTGAATGAAACTTGATGCCCTTTGAAAGGCAACAGTATTCTCAAAAATGGTACATTAGTTGCTGCTCCTATGAGACACACATCTTGAGATTGCTTCTTAATGTCAGAAGCAATGGAACGACTCATGATACCCTTTGTGGAGGCATCAGTCTTTAACATAGGGTACACAAGTTAATGCTCTAATTAAAACCCACTAGCTAGTTGTCTAAATCTCAA
Organism: Spea bombifrons; assembly: GCF_027358695.1. Taxonomy (NCBI): domain Eukaryota; kingdom Metazoa; phylum Chordata; class Amphibia; order Anura; family Pelobatidae; genus Spea; species Spea bombifrons. Next base: position 12,404,317 of record NC_071090.1, read on the forward strand.
GGATAGCAACAATGGAGTGGATTTTGATACCCTTTGAGAGGAAAAAGTATCCACAAAAATGTTACAAAGGTTGCTGCTCCTATCAGATACAATGTCCTAAACTAGGACCCTGAGATCTAAATGTCAGCAGCAATGGAACACAAGTTAATACTCTAATTAATTAAAACCCACTAGCTAGTTGTCTAAATCTCAAGGATAGCAACAATGGAGTGGATTTTGATACCCTTTGAGAGGAAAAAGTATCCACAAAAATGTTACAAAGGTTGCTGCTCCTATCAGATACAATGTCCTAAACTAGGACCCTGAAATCTAAATGTCAGCAGCCATGGAATGACTGATAATACCCTTCATGGAGTCATCAGTCTCCAAAAACTGGTTCAGATGTTGCTGCTCTAATCATTCAAAACCTATTTAGCTAGAATGCCTAAATCTCAAGGCCAGCAGCAATTGAGTTGATCGGCATACCCTTTGCAGAGGCACTCGTCTCTAATAAATGGCACACGATATGCTGCTTTACTCAGACTAAACCTCCTGAGCTAAAATCCCCAAATTGGAAGATCAGTAATAATAGAAACAATGTTGATAAAGACTTTTGCCTCTGCCAAGGTTAACAAGTGGTACATGACTTAATGATCGAATCAACTATACCCTCCTTAGCTAGCCCCCGCAATATAAAGGATAGCAACAATGGATTGGATAAATGGTACCTAATTTGCTGATCTACTCATTTAGAACATATTTAGCTAGACTTTCTATCTCTCCAAGGTCAGAAACAATAGAGTAGATCATGATACCTTTTGGTAAGGCACAAGTCTCTAATAAATGACACAAGAGTTGATTTACTACTCAGTCTGAACCTCCTGAGCTAAAATCTCCAAATTTGCAGATCAGTAACAATAGATACAATATTAATACCTTTGGCAGAGGCACCAGTCTTCAAAAAATGGTACATGAGTCAATCCTCTAATTAATTAGAACATTGTTAGCTAGACTCCTGAATCTCAAGGTTAGCAAACAATGTTGATACCCTTGTCAGAGGCACCATACTTAAACATATGGTACGTTAGTTAATGCTCTAATTAATTAGACCCTACTTAGCTACACCAATAAATCTCAAGGTCTTTGAGAGGCAATAGTCTTACAAAAAAAAAACAATCAAGAGTTGCTACTCATATCAGATTTATCCTCCTGAAGTAAGACCTTCAAATCGCAAGGTTAGCAGCAATGGAATCAATCGTGACACCTTTTGATGAGGCATTTGTCTCTAATAAACTACATACAAGTTCTAATTTATCAATTAGAACCTAATTTGCTACAGCTATCAAATCTCAATGTTGGAAGCAATGAAATAACTTATGATACCCTTTGTGGAGGCACCAATCTCTAACAAACAGTACACAAGTTCATGCTCTAATTAATTAGAACCTCCTTAACTAGACCCCCAAAACTCAAGGATAGCAACGATGGAGTTGATATTGATAGCCTCTGAGAGGCAACCTTCTCCACCAAAAATAGTATGCCAGATGCTGCTCCTATCAGGTACAACAATCTGAGCATGGACTCTCAAATGAAAAGGTAAGCAAAAATGGAAGGACTCATGTCATGCTCCAAAAAATGGTACACAAGTAAGTGTTCTAGTCATTTACCAGCTCTTTAGCTAGAAACCCTTAATCTTAACGTCAGCAACAACTGAATGAAACTTGATGCCCTTTGAAAGGCAACAGTATTCTCAAAAATGGTACATTAGTTGCTGCTCCTATGAGACACACATCTTGAGATTGCTTCTTAATGTCAGAAGCAATGGAACGACTCATGATACCCTTTGTGGAGGCATCAGTCTTTAACATAGGGTACACAAGTTAATGCTCTAATTAAAACCCACTAGCTAGTTGTCTAAATCTCAAGGATAGCAACAATGGAGTGGATTTTGATACCCTTTGAGAGGAAAAAGTATCCACAAAAATGTTACAAAGGTTGCTGCTCCTATCAGATACAATGTCCTAAACTAGGACCCTGAGATCTAAATGTCAGCAGCAATGGAGCACAAGTTAATACTCTAATTAATTAAAACCCACTAGCTAGTTGTCTAAATCTCAAGGATAGCAACAATGGAGTGGATTTTGATACCCTTTGAGAGGAAAAAGTATCCACAAAAATGTTACAAAGGTTGCTGCTCCTATCAGATACAATGTCCTAAACTAGGACCCTGAAATCTAAATGTCAGCAGCAATGGAATGACTGATGATACCCTTCATGGAGGCATCAGTTTCCAAAAACTGGTTCAGATGTTGCTGCTCTAATCATTCAAAACCTATTTAGCTAGAATGCCTAAATCTCAAGGCCAGCAGCAATTGAGTTGATCGGCATACTCTTTGCAGAGGCACTCGTCTCTAATAAATGGCACACGATATGCTGCTTTCCTCAGACTAAACCTCCTGAGCTAAAATCCCCAAATTGGAAGATCAGTAATAATAGAAATAATGTTGATAAAGACTTTTGCCTCTGCCAAGGTTAACAAGTGGTACATGACTTAATGATCTAATCAACTATACCCTCCTTAGCTGGCCCCCGAAATATAAAGGATAGCAACAATGGATTGGATAAATGGTACCTAATTTGCTGATCTACTCATTTAGAACATATTTAGGTAGACTTTCTATCTCTCATGGTCAGAAACAATTGAGTAGATCATGATACCTTTTGGTAAGGCACAAGTCTCTAATAAATGACACAAGAGTTGATTTACTACTCAATCTGAACCTCCTGAGCTAAAATCCCCAAATTTGCAGATCAGTAACAATAGATACAATATTAATACCTTTGGCAGAGGCACCAGTCTTCAAAAAATGGTACATGAGTCAATCCTCTAATTAATTAGAACATTGTTAGCTAGACTCCTGAATCTCAGGGTTAGCAAACAATGTTGATACCCTTGTCAGAGGCACCATACTTAAACATATGGTACGTTAGTTAATGCTCTAATTAATTAGACCCTACTTAGCTACACCAATAAATCTCAAGGTCTTTGAGAGGCAATAGTCTTACAAAAAAAAAAACAATCAAGAGTTGCTACTCATATCAGATTTATCCTCCTGAAGTAAGACCTTCAAATCGCAAGGTTAGCAGCAATGGAATCAATCGTGACACCTTTTGATGAGGCATTTGTCTCTAATAAACTACATACAAGTTCTAATTTATCAATTAGAACCTAATTTGCTACAGCTATCAAATCTCAATGTTGGAAGCAATGGAATAACTTATGATACCCTTTGTGGAGGCACCAATCTCTAACAAACAGTACACAAGTTCATGCTCTAATTAATTAGAACCTCCTTAACTAGACCCCCAAAACTCAAGGATAGCAACGATGGAGTAGATATTGATTGCCTCTGAGAGGCAACCTTCTCCACCAAAAATAGTATGCCAGATGCTGCTCCTATCAGGTACAACAATCTGAGCTTGGACTCTCAAATTCAAAGGTAAGCATAAATGGAAGGACTCATGTCATGCTCCAAAAAATGGTACACAAGTAAGTGTTCTAGACATTTACCAGCTCTTTAGCTAGAAACCCTTAATCTTAACGTCAGCAACAACTGAATGAAACTTGATGCCCATTGAAAGGCAACAGTATTCTCAAAAATGGTACATTAGTTGCTGCTCCTATGAGACACACATCTTGAGATTGCTTCTTAATGTCAGAAGCAATGGAACGACTCATGATACCCTTTGTGGAGGCATCAGTCTTTAACATAGGGTACACAAGTTAATGCTCTAATTAAAACCCACTAGCTAGTTGTCTAAATCTCAAGGATAGCAACAATGGAGTGGATTTTGATACCCTTTGAGAGGAAAAAGTATCCACAAAAATGTTACAAAGGTTGCTGCTCCTATCAGATGCAATGTCCTAAACTAGGACCCTGAAATCTAAATGTCAGCAGCCATGGAATGACTGATGATACCCTTCATGGAGGCATCAGTTTCCAAAAACTGGTTCAGATGTTGCTGCTCTAATCATTCAAAACCTATTTAGCTAGAATGCCTAAATCTCAAGGCCAGCAGCAATTGAGTTGATCGGCATACCCTTTGCAGAGGCACTCGTCTCTAATAAATGGCACACGATATGCTGCTTTCCTCAGACTAAACCTCCTGAGCTAAAATCCCCAAATTGGAAGATCAGTAATAATAGAAACAATGTTGATAAAGTCTTTTGCCTCTGCCAAGGTTAACAAGTGGTACATGACTTAATGATCTAATCAACTATACCCTCCTTAGCTAGCCCCCGAAATATAAAGGATAGCAACAATGGATTGGATAAATGGTACCTAATTTGCTGATCTACTCATTTAGAACATATTTAGCTAGACTTTCTATCTCTCATGGTCAGAAACAATTGAGTAGATCATGATACCTTTTGGTAAGGCACAAGTCTCTAATAAATGACACAAGAGTTGATTTACTACTCAGTCTGAACCTCCTGAGCTAAAATCCCCAAATTTGCAGATCAGTAACAATAGATACAATATTAATACCTTTGGCAGAGGCACCAGTCTTCAAAAAATGGTACATGAGTCAATCCTCTAATTAATTAGAACATTGTTATCTAGACTCCTGAATCTCAAGGTTAGCAAACAATGTTGATACCCTTGTCAGAGGCACCATACTTAAACATATGGTACGTTAGTTAATGCTCTAATTAATTAGACCCTACTTAGCTACACCAATAAATCTCAAGGTCTTTGAGAGGCAATAGTCTTACAAAAAAAAAACAATGAAGAGTTGCTACTCATATCAGATTTATCCTCCTGAAGTAAGACCTTCAAATCGCAAGGTTAGCAGCAATGGAATCAATCGTGACACCTTTTGATGAGGCATTTGTCTCTAATAAACTACATACAAGTTCTAATTTATCAATTAGAACCTAATTTGCTACAGCTATCAAATCTCAATGTTGGAAGCAATGGAATAACTTATGATACCCTTTGTGGAGGCACCAATCTCTAACAAACAGTACACAAGTTCATGCTCTAATTAATTAGAACCTCCTTAACTAGACCCCCAAAACTCAAGGATAGCAACGATGGAGTTGATATTGATAGCCTCTGAGAGGCAACCTTCTCCACCAAAAATAGTATGCCAGATGCTGCTCCTATCAGGTACAACAATCTGAGCTTGGACTCTCAAATTAAAAGGTAAGCAAAAATGGAAGGACTCATGTCATGCTCCAAAAAATGGTACACAAGTAAGTGTTCTAGTCATTTACCAGCTCTTTAGCTAGAAACCCTTAATCTTAACGTCAGCAACAACTGAATGAAACTTGATGCCCTTTGAAAGGCAACAGTATTCTCAAAAATGGTACATTAGTTGCTGCTCCTATGAGACACACATCTTGAGATTGCTTCTTAATGTCAGAAGCAATGGAACGATTCATGATACCCTTTGTGGAGGCATCAGTCTTTAACATAGGGTACACAAGTTAATGCTCTAATTAAAACCCACTAGCTAGTTGTCTAAATCTCAAGGATAGCAACAATGGAGTGGATTTTGATACCCTTTGAGAGGAAAAAGTATCCACAAAAATGTTACAAAGGTTGCTGCTCCTATCAGATACAATGTCCTAAACTAGGACCCTGAGATCTAAATGTCAGCAGCAATGGAACACAAGTTAATACTCTAATTAATTAAAACCCACTAGCTAGTTGTCTAAATCTCAAGGATAGCAACAATGGAGTGGATTTTGATACCCTTTGAGAGGAAAAAGTATCCACAAAAATGTTACAAAGGTTGCTGCTCCTATCAGATACAATGTCCTAAACTAGGAACCTGAAATCTAAATGTCAGCAGAGTTGACTACTCATATCAGATTTATCCTCCTGAAGTAAGACCTTCAAATCGCAAGGTTAGCAGCAATGGAATCAATCGTGACACCTTTTGATGAGGCATTTGTCTCTAATAAACTACATACAAGTTCTAATTTATCAATTAGAACCTAATTTGCTACAGCTATCAAATCTCAATGTTGGAAGCAATGGAATAACTTATGATACCCTTTGTGGAGGCACCAATCTCTAACAAACAGTACACAAGTTCATGCTCTAATTAATTAGAACCTCCTTAACTAGACCCCCAAAACACAAGGATAGCAACGATGGAGTTGATATTGATAGCCTCTGAGAGGCAACCTTCTCCACCAAAAATAGTATGCCAGATGCTGCTCCTATCAGGTACAACAATCTGAGCTTGCACTCTCAAATTAAAAGGTAAGTAAAAATGGAAGGACTCATGTCATGCTCCAAAAAATGGTACACAAGTAAGTGTTCTAGTCATTTACCAGCTCTTTAGCTAGAAACCCTTAATCTTAACGTCAGCAACAACTGAATGAAACTTGATGCCCTTTGAAAGGCAACAGTATTCTCAAAAATGGTACATTAGTTGCTGCTCCTATGAGACACACATCTTGAGATTGCTTCTTAATGTCAGAAGCAATGGAACGACTCATGATACCCTTTGTGGAGGCATCAGTCTTTAACATAGGGTACACAAGTTAATGCTCTAATTAAAACCCACTAGCTAGTTGTCTAAATCTTAAGGATAGCAACAATGGAGTGGATTTTGATACCCTTTGAGAGGAAAAAGTATCCACAAAAATGTTACAAAGGTTGCTGCTCCTATCAGATACAATGTCCTAAACTAGGACCCTGAAATCTAAATGTCAGCAGCCATGGAATGACTGATGATACCCTTCATGGAGGCATCAGTTTCCAAAAACTGGTTCAGATGTTGCTGCTCTAATCATTCAAAACCTATTTAGCTAGAATGCCTAAATCTCAAGGCCAGCAGCAATTGAGTTGATAGGCATACCCTTTGCAGAGGCACTCGTCTCTAATAAATGGCACACGATATGCTGCTTTCCTCAGACTAAACCTCCTGAGCTAAAATCCCCAAATTGGAAGATCAGTAATAATAGAAACAATGTTGATAAAGTCTTTTGCCTCTGCCAAGGTTATCAAGTGGTACATGACTTAATGATCTAATCAACTATACCCTCCTTAGCTAGACCCCGCAATATAAAGGATAGCAACAATGGATTGGATAAATGGTACCTAATTTGCTGATCTACTCATTTAGAACATATTTAGCTAGACTTTCTATCTCTCATGGTCAGAAACAATTGAGTAGATCATGATACCTTTTGGTAAGGCACAAGTCTCTAATAAATGACACAAGAGTTGATTTACTACTCAGTCTGAACCTCCTGAGCTAAAATCCCCAAATTTGCAGATCAGTAACAATAGATACAATATTAATACCTTTGGCAGAGGCACCAGTCTTCAAAAAATGGTACATGAGTCAATCCTCTAATTAATTAGAACATTGTTAGCTAGACTCCTGAATCTCAAGGTTAGCAAACAATGTTGATACCCTTGGCAGAGGGACCATACTTAAACATATGGTACGTTAGTTAATGCTCTAATTAATTAGACCCTACTTAGCTACACCAATAAATCTCAAGGTCTTTGAGAGGCAATAGTCTTACAAAAAAAAAAAACAATCAAGAGTTGCTACTCATATCAGATTTATCCTCCTGAAGTAAGACCTTCAAATCGCAAGGTTAGCAGCAATGGAATCAATCGTGACACCTTTTGATGAGGCATTTGTCTCTAATAAACTACATACAAGTTCTAATTTATCAATTAGAACCTAATTTGCTACAGCTATCAAATCTCAATGTTGGAAGCAATGGAATAACTTATGATACCATTTGTGGAGGCACCAATCTCTAACAAACAGTACACAAGTTCATGCTCTAATTAATTAGAACCTCCTTAACTAGACCCCCAAAACTCAAGGATAGCAACGATGGAGTTGATATTGATAGCCTCTGAGAGGCAACCTTCTCCACCAAAAATAGTATGCCAGATGCTGCTCCTATCAGGTACAACAATCTGAGCTTGCACTCTCAAATTAAAAGGTAAGCAAAAATGGAAGGACTCATGTCATGCTCCAAAAAATGGTACACAAGTAAGTGTTCTTGTCATTTACCAGCTCTTTAGCTAGAAACCCTTAATCTTAACGTCAGCAACAACTGAATGAAACTTGATGCCCTTTGAAAGGCAACAGTATTCTCAAAAATGGTACATTAGTTGCTGCTCCTATGAGACACACATCTTGAGATTGCTTCTTAATGTCAGAAGCAATGGAACGACTCATGATACCCTTTGTGGAGGCATCAGTCTTTAACATAGGGTACACAAGTTAATGCTCTAATTAAAACCCACTAGCTAGTTGTCTAAATCTCAAGGATAGCAACAATGGAGTGGATTTTGATACCCTTTGAGAGGAAAAAGTATCCACAAAAATGTTACAAAGGTTGCTGCTCCTATCAGATACAATGTCCTAAACTAGGATCCTGAAATCTAAATGTCAGCAGCCATGGAATGACTGATGATACCCTTCATGGAGGCATCAGTTTCCAAAAACTGGTTCAGATGTTGCTGCTCTAATCATTCAAAACCTATTTAGCTAGAATGCCTAAATCTCAAGGCCAGCAGCAATTGAGTTGATCGGCATACCCTTTGCAGAGGCACTCGTCTCTAATAAATGGCACACGATATGCTGCTTTCCTCAGACTAAACCTCCTGAGCTAAAATCCCCAAATTGGAAGATCAGTAATAATAGAAACAATGTTGATAAAGTCTTTTGCCTCTGCCAAGGTTAACAAGTGGTACATGACTTAATGATCTAATCAACTATACCCTCCTTAGCTAGACCCCGAAATATAAAGGATAGCAACAATGGATTGGATAAATGGTACCTAATTTGCAGATCTACTCATTTAGAACATATTTACCTAGACTTTCTATCTCTCAAGGTCAGAAACAATAGAGTAGATCATGATACCTTTTGGTAAGGCACAAGTCTCTAATAAATGACACAAGAGTTGATTTACTACTCAGTCTGAACCTCCTGAGCTAAAATCCCCAAATTTGCAGATCATTAACAATAGATACAATATTAATACCTTTGGCAGAGGCACCAGTCTTCAAAAAATGGTACATGAGTCAATCCTCTAATTAATTAGAACATTGTTAGCTAGACTCCTGAATCTCAAGGTTAGCAAACAATGTTGATACCCTTGTCAGAGGCACCATACTTAAACATATGGTACGTTAGTTAATGCTCTAATTAATTAGACCCTACTTAGCTACACCAATAAATCTCAAGGTCTTTGAGAGGCAATAGTCTTACAAAAAAAAAAAACAATCAAGAGTTGCTACTCATATCAGATTTATCCTCCTGAAGTAAGACCTTCAAATCGCAAGGTTAGCAGCAATGGAATGAATCGTGACACCTTTTGATGAGGCATTTGTCTCTAATAAACTACATACAAGTTCTAATTTATCAATTAGAACCTAATTTGCTACAGCTATCAAATCTCAATGTTGGAAGCAATGGAATAACTTATGATACCCTTTGTGGAGGCACTAATCTCTAACAAACAGTACACAAGTTCATGCTCTAATTAATTAGAACCTCCTTAACTAGACCCCCAAAACTCAAGGATAGCAACGATGGAGTAGATATTGATAGCCTCTGAGAGGCAACCTTCTCCACCAAAAATAGTATGCCAGATGCTGCTCCTATCAGGTACAACAATCTGAGCTTGGACTCTCAAATTCAAAGGTAAGCATAAATGGAAGGACTCATGTCATGCTCCAAAAAATGGTACACAAGTAAGTGTTCTAGTCATTTACCAGCTCTTTAGCTAGAAACCCTTAATCTTAACGTCAGCAACAACTGAATGAAACTTGATGCCCATTGAAAGGCAACAGTATTCTCAAAAATGGTACATTAGTTGCTGCTCCTATGAGACACACATCTTGAGATTGCTTCTTAATGTCAGAAGCAATGGAACGACTCATGATACCCTTTGTGGAGGCATCAGTCTTTAACATAGGGTACACAAGTTAATGCTCTAATTAAAACCCACTAGCTAGTTGTCTAAATCTCAAGGATAGCAACAATGGAGTGGATTTTGATACCCTTTGAGAGGAAAAAGTATCCACAAAAATGTTACAAAGGTTGCTGCTCCTATCAGATACAATGTCCTAAACTAGGACCCTGAAATCTAAATGTCAGCAGCCATGGAATGACTGATGATACCCTTCATGGAGGCATCAGTTTCCAAAAACTGGTTCAGATGTTGCTGCTCTAATCATTCAAAACCTATTTAGCTAGAATGCCTAAATCTCAAGGCCAGCAGCAATTGAGTTGATCGGCATACCCTTTGCAGAGGCACTCGTCTCTAATAAATGGCACACGATATGCTGCTTTCCTCAGACGAAACCTCCTGAGCTAAAATCCCCAAATTAGAAGATCAGTAATAATAGAAACAATGTTGATAAAGTCTTTTGCCTCTGCCAAGGTTAACAAGTGGTACATGACTTAATGATCTAATCAACTATACCCTCCTTAGCTAGCCCCCGAAATATAAAGGATAGCAACAATGGATTGGATAAATGGTACCTAATTTGCTGATCTACTCATTTAGAACATATTTAGCTAGACTTTCTATCTCTCATGGTCAGAAACAATTGAGTAGATCATGATACCTTTTGGTAAGGCACAAGTCTCTAATAAATGACACAAGAGTTGATTTACTACTCAGTCTGAACCTCCTGAGCTAAAATCCCCAAATTTGCAGATCAGTAACAATAGATACAATATTAATACCTTTGGCAGAGGCACCAGTCTTCAAAAAATGGTACATGAGTCAATCCTCTAATTAATTAGAACATTGTTAGCTAGACTCCTGAATCTCAAGGTTAGCAAACAATGTTGATACCCTTGTCAGAGGGACCATACTTAAACATATGGTACGTTAGTTAATGCTCTAATTAATTAGACCCTACTTAGCTACACCAATAAATCTCAAGGTCTTTGAGAGGCAATAGTCTTACAAAAAAAAAAAACAATCACGAGTTGCTACTAATATCAGATTTATCCTCCTGAAGTAAGACCTTCAAATCGCAAGGTTAGCAGCAATGGAATCAATCGTGACACCTTTTGATGAGGCATTTGTCTCTAATAAACTACATACAAGTTCTAATTTATCAATTAGAACCTAATTTGCTACAGCTATCAAATCTCAATGTTGGAAGCAATGGAATAACTTATGATACCCTTTGTGGAGGCACCAATCTCTAACAAACAGTACACAAGTTCATGCTCTAATTAATTAGGACCTCCTTAACTAGACCCCCAAAACTCAAGGATAGCAACGATGGAGTAGATATTGATAGCCTCTGAGAGGCAACCTTCTCCACCAAAAATAGTATGCCAGATGCTGCTCCTATCAGGTACAACAATCTGAGCTTGCACTCTCAAATTCAAAGGTAAGCATAAATGGAAGGACTCATGTCATGCTCCAAAAAATGGTACACAAGTAAGTGTTCTAGTCATTTACCAGCTCTTTAGCTAGAAACCCGTAATCTTAACGTCAGCAACAACTGAATGAAACTTGATGCCCATTGAAAGGCAACAGTATTCTCAAAAATGGTACATTAGTTGCTGCTCCTATGAGACACACATCTTGAGATTGCTTCTTAATGTCAGAAGCAATGGAACGACTCATGATACCCTTTGTGGAGGCATCAGTCTTTAACATAGGGTACACAAGTTAATGCTCTAATTAAAACCCACTAGCTAGTTGTCTAAATCTCAAGGATAGCAACAATGGAGTGGATTTTGATACCCTTTGAGAGGAAAAAGTATCCACAAAAATGTTACAAAGGTTGCTGCTCCTATCAGATGCAATGTCCTAAACTAGGACCCTGAAATCTAAATGTCAGCAGCCATGGAATGACTGATGATACCCTTCATGGAGGCATCAGTTTCCAAAAACTGGTTCAGATGTTGCTGCTCTAATCATTCAAAACCTATTTAGCTAGAATGCCTAAATCTCAAGGCCAGCAGCAATTGAGTTGATCGGCATACCCTTTGCAGAGGCACTCGTCTCTAATAAATGGCACACGATATGCTGCTTTCCTCAGACTAAACCTCCTGAGCTAAAATCCCCAAATTGGAAGATCAGTAATAATAGAAACAATGTTGATAAAGTCTTTTGCCTCTGCCAAGGTTAACAAGTGGTACATGACTTAATGATCTAATCAACTATACCCTCCTTAGCTAGCCCCCGAAATATAAAGGATAGCAACAATGGATTGGATAAATGGTACCTAATTTGCTGATCTACTCATTTAGAACATATTTAGCTAGACTTTCTATCTCTCATGGTCAGAAACAATTGAGTCGATCATGATACCTTTTGGTAAGGCACAAGTCTCTAATAAATGACACAAGAGTTGATTTACTACTCAGTCTGAACCTCCTGAGCTAAAATCCCCAAATTTGCAGATCAGTAACAATAGATACAATATTAATACCTTTGGCAGAGGCACCAGTCTTCAAAAAATGGTACATGAGTCAATCCTCTAATTAATTAGAGCATTGTTAGCTAGACTCCTGAATCTCAAGGTTAGCAAACAATGTTGATACCCTTGTCAGAGGCACCATACTTAAACATATGGTACGTTAGTTAATGCTCTAATTAATTAGACCCTACTTAGCTACACCAATAAATCTCAAGGTCTTTGAGAGGCAATAGTCTTACAAAAAAAAACAATCAAGAGTTGCTACTCATATCAGATTTATCCTCCTGAAGTAAGACCATCAAATCGCAAGGTTAGCAGCAATGGAAACAATCGTGACACCTTTTGATGAGGCATTTGTCTCTAATAAACTACATACAAGTTCTAATTTATCAATTAGAACCTAATTTGCTACAGCTATCAAATCTCAATGTTGGAAGCAATGGAATAACTTATGATACCCTTTGTGGAGGCACCAATCTCTAACAAACAGTACACAAGTTCATGCTCTAATTAATTAGAACCTCCTTAACTAGACCCCCAAAACTCAAGGATAGCAACGATGGAGTAGATATTGATAGCCTCTGAGAGGCAACCTTCTCCACCAAAAATAGTATGCCAGATGCTGCTCCTATCAGGTACAACAATCTGAGCTTGGACTCTCAAATTCAAAGGTAAGCATAAATGGAAGGACTCATGTCATGCTCCAAAAAATGGTACACAAGTAAGTGTTCTAGTCATTTACCAGCTCTTTAGCTAGAAACCCTTAATCTTAACGTCAGCAACAACTGAATGAAACTTAATGCCCATTGAAAGGCAACAGTATTCTCAAAAATGGTACATTAGTTGCTGCTCCTATGAGACACACATCTTGAGATTGCTTCTTAATGTCAGAAGCAATGGAACGACTCATGATACCCTTTGTGGAGGCATCAGTCTTTAACATAGGGTACACAAGTTAATGCTCTAATTAAAACCCACTAGCTAGTTGTCTAAATCTCAAGGATAGCAACAATGGAGTGGATTTTGATACCCTTTGAGAGGAAAAAGTATCCACAAAAATGTTACAAAGGTTGCTGCTCCTATCAGATACAATGTCCTAAACTAGGAACCTGAAATCTAAATGTCAGCAGCAATGGAACACAAGTTAATGCTCTAATTAATTAAAACCCACTAGCTAGTTGTCTAAATCTCAAGGATAGCAACAATGGAGTGGATTTTGATACCCTTTGAGAGGAAAAAGTATCCACAAAAATGTTACAAAGGTTGCTGTTCCTATCAGATACAATGTCCTAAACTAGGACCCTGAAATCTAAATGTCAGCAGCCATGGAATGACTGATGATACCCTTCATGGAGGCATCAGTTTCCAAAAACTGGTTCAGATGTTGCTGCTCTAATCATTCAAAACCTATTTAGCTAGAATGCCTAAATCTCAAGGCCAGCAGCAATTGAGTTGATCGGCATACCCTTTGCAGAGGCACTCGTCTCTAATAAATGGCACACGATATGCTGCTTTCCTCAGACTAAACCTCCTGAGCTAAAATCCCCAAATTGGAAGATCAGTAATAATAGAAACAATGTTGATAAAGACTTTTGCCTCTGCCAAGGTTAACAAGTGGTACATGACTTAATGATCTAATCAACTATACCCTCCTTAGCTAGCCCCCGAAATATAAAGGATAGCAACAATGGATTGGATAAATGGTACCTAATTTGCTGATCTACTCATTTAGAACATATTTAGCTAGACTTTCTATCTCTCATGGTCAGAAACAATTGAGTAGATCATGATACCTTTTGGTAAGGCACAAGTCTCTAATAAATGACACAAGAGTTGATTTACTACTCAGTCTGAACCTCCTGAGCTAAAATCCCCAAATTTGCAGATCAGTAACAATAGATACAATATTAATACCTTTGGCAGAGACACCAGTCTTCAAAAAATGGTACATGAGTCAATCCTCTAATTAATTAGAACATTGTTAGCTAGACTCCTGAATCTCAAGGTTAGCAAACAATGTTGATACCCTTGTCAGAGGCACCATACTTAAACATATGGTACGTTAGTTAATGCTCTAATTAATTAGACCCTACTTAGCTACACCAATAAATCTCAAGGTCTTTGAGAGGCAATAGTCTTACAAAAAAAAAAACAATCAAGAGTTGCTACTCATATCAGATTTAACCTCCTGAAGTAAGACCTTCAAATCGCAAGGTTAGCAGCAATGGAATCAATCGTGACACCTTTTGATGAGGCATTTGTCTCTAATAAACTACATACAAGTTCTAATTTATCAATTAGAACCTAATTTGCTACAGCTATCAAATCTCAATGTTGGAAGCAATGGAATAACTTATGATACCCTTTGTGGAGGCACCAATCTCTAACAAACAGTACACAAGTTCATGCTCTAATTAATTAGAACCTCCTTAACTAGACCCCCAAAACTCAAGGATAGCAACGATGGAGTTGATATTGATAGCCTCTGAGAGGCAACCTTCTCCACCAAAAATAGTATGCCAGATGCTGCTCCTATCAGGTACAACAATCTGAGCTTGCACTCTCAAATTAAAAGGTAAGCAAAAATGGAAGGACTCATGTCATGCTCCAAAAAATGGTACACAAGTAAGTGTTCTAGTCATTTACCAGCTCTTTAGCTAGAAACCCTTAATCTTAACGTCAGCAACAACTGAATGAAACTTGATGCCCTTTGAAAGGCAACAGTATTCTCAAAAATGGTACATTAGTTGCTGCTCCTATGAGACACACATCTTGAGATTGCTTCTTAATGTCAGAAGCAATTGAACGACTCATGATACCCTTTGTGGAGGCATCAGTCTTTAACATAGGGTACACAAGTTAATGCTCTAATTAAAACCCACTAGCTAGTTGTCTAAATCTCAAGGATAGCAACAATGGAGTGGATTTTGATACCCTTTGAGAGGAAAAAGTATCCACAAAAATGTTACAAAGGTTGCTGCTCCTATCAGATACAATGTCCTAAACTAGGACCCTGAAATCTAAGTGTCAGCAGCCATGGAATGACTGATGATACCCTTCATGGAGGCATCAGTTTCCAAAAACTGGTTCAGATGTTGCTGCTCTAATCATTCAAAACCTATTTAGCTAGAATGCCTAAATCTCAAGGCCAGCAGCAATTGAGTTGATCGGCATACCCTTTGCAGAGGCACTCGTCTCTAATAAATGGCACACGATATGCTGCTTTCCTCAGACTAAACCTCCTGAGCTAAAATCCCCAAATTGGAAGATCAGTAATAATAGAAACAATGTTGATAAAGACTTTTGCCTCTGCCAAGGTTAACAAGTGGTACATGACTTAATGATCTAATCAACTATACCCTCCTTAGCTAGCCCCCGAAATATAAAGGATAGCAACAATGGATTGGATAAATGGTACCTAATTTGCTGATCTACTCATTTAGAACATATTTAGCTAGACTTTCTATCTCTCCAAGGTCAGAAACAATAGAGTAGATCATGATACCTTTTGGTAAGGCACAAGTCTCTACTAAATGACACAAGAGTTGATTTACTACTCAGTCTGAACCTCCTGAGCTAAAATCCCCAAATTTGCAGATCAGTAACAATAGATACAATATTAATACCTTTGGCAGAGGCACCAGTCTTCAAAAAATGGTACATGAGTCAATCCTCTAATTAATTAGAACATTGTTAGCTAGACTCCTGAATCTCAAGGTTAGCAAACAATGTTGATACCCTTGTCAGAGGCACCATACTTAAACATATGGTACGTTAGTTAATGCTCTAATTAATTAGACCCTACTTAGCTACACCAATAAATCTCAAGGTCTTTGAGAGGCAATAGTCTTACAAAAAAAAAAACAATCAAGAGTTGCTACTCATATCAGATTTATCCTCCTGAAGTAAGACCTTCAAATCGCAAGGTTAGCAGCAATGGAATCAACCGTGACACCTTTTGATGAGGCATTTGTCTCTAATAAACTACATACAAGTTCTAATTTATCAATTAGAACCTAATTTGCTACAGCTATCAAATCTCAATGTTGGAAGCAATGGAATAACTTATGATACCCTTTGTGGAGGCACCAATCTCTAACAAACAGTACACAAGTTCATGCTCTAATTAATTAGAACCTCCTTAACTAGACCCCCAAAACTCAAGGATAGCAACGATGGAGTTGATATTGATAGCCTCTGAGAGGCAACCTTCTCCACCAAAAATAGTATGCCAGATGCTGCTCCTATCAGGTACAACAATCTGAGCTTGCACTCTCAAATTAAAAGGTAAGCAAAAATGGAAGGACTCATGTCATGCTCCAAAAAATGGTACACAAGTAAGTGTTCTAGTCATTTACCAGCTCTTTAGCTAGAAACCCTTAATCTTAACGTCAGCAACAACTGAATGAAACTTGATGCCCTTTGAAAGGCAACAGTATTCTCAAAAATGGTACATTAGTTGCTGCTCCTATGAGACACACATCTTGAGATTGCTTCTTAATGTCAGAAGCAATGGAACGACTCATGATACCCTTTGTGGAGGCATCAGTCTTTAACATAGGGTACACAAGTTAATGCTCTAATTAAAACCCACTAGCTAGTTGTCTAAATCTCAAGGATAGCAACAATGGAGTGGATTTTGATACCCTTTGAGAGGAAAAAGTATCCACAAAAATGTTACAAAGGTTGCTGCTCCTATCAGATACAATGTCCTAAACTAGGACCCTGAGATCTAAATGTCAGCAGCAATGGAACACAAGTTAATACTCTAATTAATTAAAACCCACTAGCTAGTTGTCTAAATCTCAAGGATAGCAACAATGGAGTGGATTTTGATACCCTTTGAGAGGAAAAAGTATCCACAAAAATGTTACAAAGGTTGCTGCTCCTATCAGATACAATGTCCTAAACTAGGACCCTGAAATCTAAATGTCAGCAGCAATGGAATGACTGATGATACCCTTCATGGAGGCATCAGTTTCCAAAAACTGGTTCAGATGTTGCTGCTCTAATCATTCAAAACCTATTTAGCTAGAATGCCTAAATCTCAAGGCCAGCAGCAATTGAGTTGATCGGCATACCCTTTGCAGAGGCACTCGTCTCTAATAAATGGCACACGATATGCTGCTTTCCTCAGACTAAACCTCCTGAGCTAAAATCCCCAAATTGGAAGATCAGTAATAATAGAAACAATGTTGATAAAGACTTTTGCCTCTGCCATGGTTAACAAGTGGTACATGACTTAATGATCTAATCAACTATACCCTCCTTAGCTAGACCCCGAAATATAAATGATAGCAACAATGGATTGGATAAATGGTACCTAATTTGCTGATCTACTCATTTAGAACATATTTAGCTAGACTTTCTATCTCTCATGGTCAGAAACAATTGAGTAGATCATGATACCTTTTGGTAAGGCACAAGTCTCTAATAAATGACACAAGAGTTGATTTACTACTCAGTCTGAACCTCCTGAGCTAAAATCCCCAAATTTGCAGATCAGTAACAATAGATACAATATTAATACCTTTGGCAGAGGCACCAGTCTTCAAAAAATGGTACATGAGTCAATCCTCTAATTAATTAGAACATTGTTAGCTAGACTCCTGAATCTCAAGGTTAGCAAACAATGTTGATACCCTTGTCAGAGGCACCATACTTAAACATATGGTACGTTAGTTAATGCTCTAATTAATTAGACCCTACTTAGCTACACCAATAAATCTCAAGGTCTTTGAGAGGCAATAGTCTTACAAAAAAAAAACAATCAAGAGTTGCTACTCATATCAGATTTATCCTCCTGAAGTAAGACCTTCAAATCGCAAGGTTAGCAGCAATGGAATCAATCGTGACACCTTTTGATGAGGCATTTGTCTCTAATAAACTACATACAAGTTCTAATTTATCAATTAGAACCTAATTTGCTACAGCTATCAAATCTCAATGTTGGAAGCAATGGAATAACTTATGATACCCTTTGTGGAGGCACCAATCTCTAACAAACAGTACACAAGTTCATGCTCTAATTAATTAGAACCACCTTAACTAGACCCCCAAAACACAAGGATAGCAACGATGGAGTTGATATTGATAGCCTCTGAGAGGCAACCTTCTCCACCAAAAATAGTATGCCAGATGCTGCTCCTATCAGGTACAACAATCTGAGCTTGCACTCTCAAATTAAAAGGTAAGTAAAAATGGAAGGACTCATGTCATGCTCCAAAAAATGGTACACAAGTAAGTGTTCTAGTCATTTACCAGCTCTTTAGCTAGAAACCCTTAATCTTAACGTCAGCAACAACTGAATGAAACTTGATGCCCTTTGAAAGGCAACAGTATTCTCAAAAATGGTACATTAGTTGCTGCTCCTATGAGACACACATCTTGAGATTGCTTCTTAATGTCAGAAGCAATGGAACGACTCATGATACCCTTTGTGGAGGCATCAGTCTTTAACATAGGGTACACAAGTTAATGCTCTAATTAAAACCCACTAGCTAGTTGTCTAAATCTCAAGGATAGCAACAATGGAGTGGATTTTGATACCCTTTGAGAGGAAAAAGTATCCACAAAAATGTTACAAAGGTTGCTGTTCCTATCAGATACAATGTCCTAAACTAGGACCCTGAAATCTAAATGTCAGCAGCCATGGAATGACTGATGATACCCTTCATGGAGGCATCAGTTTCCAAAAACTGGTTCAGATGTTGCTGCTCTAATCATTCAAAACCTATTTAGCTAGAATGCCTAAATCTCAAGGCCAGCAGCAATTGAGTTGATCGGCATACCCTTTGCAGAGGCACTCGTCTCTAATAAATGGCACACGATATGCTGCTTTCCTCAGACTAAACCTCCTGAGCTAAAATCCCCAAATTGGAAGATCAGTAATAATAGAAACAATGTTGATAAAGACTTTTGCCTCTGCCAAGGTTAACAAGTGGTACATGACTTAATGATCTAATCAACTATACCCTCCTTAGCTAGCCCCCGAAATATAAAGGATAGCAACAATGGATTGGATAAATGGTACCTAATTTGCTGATCTACTCATTTAGAACATATTTAGCTAGACTTTCTATCTCTCATGGTCAGAAACAATTGAGTAGATCATGATACCTTTTGGTAAGGCACAAGTCTCTAATAAATGACACAAGAGTTGATTTACTACTCAGTCTGAACCTCCTGAGCTAAAATCCCCAAATTTGCAGATCAGTAACAATAGATACAATATTAATACCTTTGGCAGAGACACCAGTCTTCAAAAAATGGTACATGAGTCAATCCTCTAATTAATTAGAACATTGTTAGCTAGACTCCTGAATCTCAAGGTTAGCAAACAATGTTGATACCCTTGTCAGAGGCACCATACTTAAACATATGGTACGTTAGTTAATGCTCTAATTAATTAGACCCTACTTAGCTACACCAATAAATCTCAAGGTCTTTGAGAGGCAATAGTCTTACAAAAAAAAAAACAATCAAGAGTTGCTACTCATATCAGATTTAACCTCCTGAAGTAAGACCTTCAAATCGCAAGGTTAGCAGCAATGGAATCAATCGTGACACCTTTTGATGAGGCATTTGTCTCTAATAAACTACATACAAGTTCTAATTTATCAATTAGAACCTAATTTGCTACAGCTATCAAATCTCAATGTTGGAAGCAATGGAATAACTTATGATACCCTTTGTGGAGGCACCAATCTCTAACAAACAGTACACAAGTTCATGCTCTAATTAATTAGAACCTCCTTAACTAGACCCCCAAAACTCAAGGATAGCAACGATGGAGTTGATATTGATAGCCTCTGAGAGGCAACCTTCTCCACCAAAAATAGTATGCCAGATGCTGCTCCTATCAGGTACAACAATCTGAGCTTGCACTCTCAAATTAAAAGGTAAGCAAAAATGGAAGGACTCATGTCATGCTCCAAAAAATGGTACACAAGTAAGTGTTCTAGTCATTTACCAGCTCTTTAGCTAGAAACCCTTAATCTTAACGTCAGCAACAACTGAATGAAACTTGATGCCCTTTGAAAGGCAACAGTATTCTCAAAAATGGTACATTAGTTGCTGCTCCTATGAGACACACATCTTGAGATTGCTTCTTAATGTCAGAAGCAATTGAACGACTCATGATACCCTTTGTGGAGGCATCAGTCTTTAACATAGGGTACACAAGTTAATGCTCTAATTAAAACCCACTAGCTAGTTGTCTAAATCTCAAGGATAGCAACAATGGAGTGGATTTTGATACCCTTTGAGAGGAAAAAGTATCCACAAAAATGTTACAAAGGTTGCTGCTCCTATCAGATACAATGTCCTAAACTAGGACCCTGAAATCTAAATGTCAGCAGCCATGGAATGACTGATGATACCCTTCATGGAGGCATCAGTTTCCAAAAACTGGTTCAGATGTTGCTGCTCTAATCATTCAAAACCTATTTAGCTAGAATGCCTAAATCTCAAGGCCAGCAGCAATTGAGTTGATCGGCATACCCTTTGCAGAGGCACTCGTCTCTAATAAATGGCACACGATATGCTGCTTTCCTCAGACTAAACCTCCTGAGCTAAAATCCCCAAATTGGAAGATCAGTAATAATAGAAACAATGTTGATAAAGACTTTTGCCTCTGCCAAGGTTAACAAGTGGTACATGACTTAATGATCTAATCAACTATACCCTCCTTAGCTAGCCCCCGAAATATAAAGGATAGCAACAATGGATTGGATAAATGGTACCTAATTTGCTGATCTACTCATTTAGAACATATTTAGCTAGACTTTCTATCTCTCCAAGGTCAGAAACAATAGAGTAGATCATGATACCTTTTGGTAAGGCACAAGTCTCTACTAAATGACACAAGAGTTGATTTACTACTCAGTCTGAACCTCCTGAGCTAAAATCCCCAAATTTGCAGATCAGTAACAATAGATACAATATTAATACCTTTGGCAGAGGCACCAGTCTTCAAAAAATGGTACATGAGTCAATCCTCTAATTAATTAGAACATTGTTAGCTAGACTCCTGAATCTCAAGGTTAGCAAACAATGTTGATACCCTTGTCAGAGGCACCATACTTAAACATATGGTACGTTAGTTAATGCTCTAATTAATTAGACCCTACTTAGCTACACCAATAAATCTCAAGGTCTTTGAGAGGCAATAGTCTTACAAAAAAAAAAACAATCAAGAGTTGCTACTCAAATCAGATTTATCCTCCTGAAGTAAGACCTTCAAATCGCAAGGTTAGCAGCAATGGAATCAACCGTGACACCTTTTGATGAGGCATTTGTCTCTAATAAACTACATACAAGTTCTAATTTATCAATTAGAACCTAATTTGCTACAGCTATCAAATCTCAATGTTGGAAGCAATGGAATAACTTATGATACCCTTTGTGGAGGCACCAATCTCTAACAAACAGTACACAAGTTCATGCTCTAATTAATTAGAACCTCCTTAACTAGACCCCCAAAACTCAAGGATAGCAACGATGGAGTTGATATTGATAGCCTCTGAGAGGCAACCTTCTCCACCAAAAATAGTATGCCAGATGCTGCTCCTATCAGGTACAACAATCTGAGCTTGCACTCTCAAATTAAAAGGTAAGCAAAAATGGAAGGACTCATGTCATGCTCCAAAAAATGGTACACAAGTAAGTGTTCTAGTCATTTACCAGCTCTTTAGCTAGAAACCCTTAATCTTAACGTCAGCAACAACTGAATGAAACTTGATGCCCTTTGAAAGGCAACAGTATTCTCAAAAATGGTACATTAGTTGCTGCTCCTATGAGACACACATCTTGAGATTGCTTCTTAATGTCAGAAGCAATGGAACGACTCATGATACCCTTTGTGGAGGCATCAGTCTTTAACATAGGGTACACAAGTTAATGCTCTAATTAAAACCCACTAGCTAGTTGTCTAAATCTCAAGGATAGCAACAATGGAGTGGATTTTGATACCCTTTGAGAGGAAAAAGTATCCACAAAAATGTTACAAAGGTTGCTGCTCCTATCAGATACAATGTCCTAAACTAGGACCCTGAGATCTAAATGTCAGCAGCAATGGAACACAAGTTAATACTCTAATTAATTAAAACCCACTAGCTAGTTGTCTAAATCTCAAGGATAGCAACAATGGAGTGGATTTTGATACCCTTTGAGAGGAAAAAGTATCCACAAAAATGTTACAAAGGTTGCTGCTCCTATCAGATACAATGTCCTAAACTAGGACCCTGAAATCTAAATGTCAGCAGCAATGGAATGACTGATGATACCCTTCATGGAGGCATCAGTTTCCAAAAACTGGTTCAGATGTTGCTGCTCTAATCATTCAAAACCTATTTAGCTAGAATGCCTAAATCTCAAGGCCAGCAGCAATTGAGTTGATCGGCATACCCTTTGCAGAGGCACTCGTCTCTAATAAATGGCACACGATATGCTGCTTTCCTCAGACTAAACCTCCTGAGCTAAAATCCCCAAATTGGAAGATCAGTAATAATAGAAACAATGTTGATAAAGACTTTTGCCTCTGCCATGGTTAACAAGTGGTACATGACTTAATGATCTAATCAACTATACCCTCCTTAGCTAGACCCCGAAATATAAATGATAGCAACAATGGATTGGATAAATGGTACCTAATTTGCTGATCTACTCATTTAGAACATATTTAGCTAGACTTTCTATCTCTCATGGTCAGAAACAATTGAGTAGATCATGATACCTTTTGGTAAGGCACAAGTCTCTAATAAATGACACAAGAGTTGATTTACTACTCAGTCTGAACCTCCTGAGCTAAAATCCCCAAATTTGCAGATCAGTAACAATAGATACAATATTAATACCTTTGGCAGAGGCACCAGTCTTCAAAAAATGGTACATGAGTCAATCCTCTAATTAATTAGAACATTGTTAGCTAGACTCCTGAATCTCAAGGTTAGCAAACAATGTTGATACCCTTGTCAGAGGCACCATACTTAAACATATGGTACGTTAGTTAATGCTCTAATTAATTAGACCCTACTTAGCTACACCAATAAATCTCAAGGTCTTTGAGAGGCAATAGTCTTACAAAAAAAAAACAATCAAGAGTTGCTACTCATATCAGATTTATCCTCCTGAAGTAAGACCTTCAAATCGCAAGGTTAGCAGCAATGGAATCAATCGTGACACCTTTTGATGAGGCATTTGTCTCTAATAAACTACATACAAGTTCTAATTTATCAATTAGAACCTAATTTGCTACAGCTATCAAATCTCAATGTTGGAAGCAATGGAATAACTTATGATACCCTTTGTGGAGGCACCAATCTCTAACAAACAGTACACAAGTTCATGCTCTAATTAATTAGAACCACCTTAACTAGACCCCCAAAACACAAGGATAGCAACGATGGAGTTGATATTGATAGCCTCTGAGAGGCAACCTTCTCCACCAAAAATAGTATGCCAGATGCTGCTCCTATCAGGTACAACAATCTGAGCTTGCACTCTCAAATTAAAAGGTAAGTAAAAATGGAAGGACTCATGTCATGCTCCAAAAAATGGTACACAAGTAAGTGTTCTAGTCATTTACCAGCTCTTTAGCTAGAAACCCTTAATCTTAACGTCAGCAACAACTGAATGAAACTTGATGCCCTTTGAAAGGCAACAGTATTCTCAAAAATGGTACATTAGTTGCTGCTCCTATGAGACACACATCTTGAGATTGCTTCTTAATGTCAGAAGCAATGGAACGACTCATGATACCCTTTGTGGAGGCATCAGTCTTTAACATAGGGTACACAAGTTAATGCTCTAATTAAAACCCACTAGCTAGTTGTCTAAATCTCAAGGATAGCAACAATGGAGTGGATTTTGATACCCTTTGAGAGGAAAAAGTATCCACAAAAATGTTACAAAGGTTGCTGTTCCTATCAGATACAATGTCCTAAACTAGGACCCTGAAATCTAAATGTCAGCAGCCATGGAATGACTGATGATACCCTTCATGGAGGCATCAGTTTCCAAAAACTGGTTCAGATGTTGCTGCTCTAATCATTCAAAACCTATTTAGCTAGAATGCCTAAATCTCAAGGCCAGCAGCAATTGAGTTGATCGGCATACCCTTTGCAGAGGCACTCGTCTCTAATAAATGGCACACGATATGCTGCTTTCCTCAGACTAAACCTCCTGAGCTAAAATCCCCAAATTGGAAGATCAGTAATAATAGAAACAATGTTGATAAAGACTTTTGCCTCTGCCAAGGTTAACAAGTGGTACATGACTTAATGATCTAATCAACTATACCCTCCTTAGCTAGCCCCCGAAATATAAAGGATAGCAACAATGGATTGGATAAATGGTACCTAATTTGCTGATCTACTCATTTAGAACATATTTAGCTAGACTTTCTATCTCTCATGGTCAGAAACAATTGAGTAGATCATGATACCTTTTGGTAAGGCACAAGTCTCTAATAAATGACACAAGAGTTGATTTACTACTCAGTCTGAACCTCCTGAGCTAAAATCCCCAAATTTGCAGATCAGTAACAATAGATACAATATTAATACCTTTGGCAGAGACACCAGTCTTCAAAAAATGGTACATGAGTCAATCCTCTAATTAATTAGAACATTGTTAGCTAGACTCCTGAATCTCAAGGTTAGCAAACAATGTTGATACCCTTGTCAGAGGCACCATACTTAAACATATGGTACGTTAGTTAATGCTCTAATTAATTAGACCCTACTTAGCTACACCAATAAATCTCAAGGTCTTTGAGAGGCAATAGTCTTACAAAAAAAAAAACAATCAAGAGTTGCTACTCATATCAGATTTAACCTCCTGAAGTAAGACCTTCAAATCGCAAGGTTAGCAGCAATGGAATCAATCGTGACACCTTTTGATGAGGCATTTGTCTCTAATAAACTACATACAAGTTCTAATTTATCAATTAGAACCTAATTTGCTACAGCTATCAAATCTCAATGTTGGAAGCAATGGAATAACTTATGATACCCTTTGTGGAGGCACCAATCTCTAACAAACAGTACACAAGTTCATGCTCTAATTAATTAGAACCTCCTTAACTAGACCCCCAAAACTCAAGGATAGCAACGATGGAGTTGATATTGATAGCCTCTGAGAGGCAACCTTCTCCACCAAAAATAGTATGCCAGATGCTGCTCCTATCAGGTACAACAATCTGAGCTTGCACTCTCAAATTAAAAGGTAAGCAAAAATGGAAGGACTCATGTCATGCTCCAAAAAATGGTACACAAGTAAGTGTTCTAGTCATTTACCAGCTCTTTAGCTAGAAACCCTTAATCTTAACGTCAGCAACAACTGAATGAAACTTGATGCCCTTTGAAAGGCAACAGTATTCTCAAAAATGGTACATTAGTTGCTGCTCCTATGAGACACACATCTTGAGATTGCTTCTTAATGTCAGAAGCAATTGAACGACTCATGATACCCTTTGTGGAGGCATCAGTCTTTAACATAGGGTACACAAGTTAATGCTCTAATTAAAACCCACTAGCTAGTTGTCTAAATCTCAAGGATAGCAACAATGGAGTGGATTTTGATACCCTTTGAGAGGAAAAAGTATCCACAAAAATGTTACAAAGGTTGCTGCTCCTATCAGATACAATGTCCTAAACTAGGACCCTGAAATCTAAATGTCAGCAGCCATGGAATGACTGATGATACCCTTCATGGAGGCATCAGTTTCCAAAAACTGGTTCAGATGTTGCTGCTCTAATCATTCAAAACCTATTTAGCTAGAATGCCTAAATCTCAAGGCCAGCAGCAATTGAGTTGATCGGCATACCCTTTGCAGAGGCACTCGTCTCTAATAAATGGCACACGATATGCTGCTTTCCTCAGACTAAACCTCCTGAGCTAAAATCCCCAAATTGGAAGATCAGTAATAATAGAAACAATGTTGATAAAGACTTTTGCCTCTGCCAAGGTTAACAAGTGGTACATGACTTAATGATCTAATCAACTATACCCTCCTTAGCTAGCCCCCGAAATATAAAGGATAGCAACAATGGATTGGATAAATGGTACCTAATTTGCTGATCTACTCATTTAGAACATATTTAGCTAGACTTTCTATCTCTCCAAGGTCAGAAACAATAGAGTAGATCATGATACCTTTTGGTAAGGCACAAGTCTCTACTAAATGACACAAGAGTTGATTTACTACTCAGTCTGAACCTCCTGAGCTAAAATCCCCAAATTTGCAGATCAGTAACAATAGATACAATATTAATACCTTTGGCAGAGGCACCAGTCTTCAAAAAATGGTACATGAGTCAATCCTCTAATTAATTAGAACATTGTTAGCTAGACTCCTGAATCTCAAGGTTAGCAAACAATGTTGATACCCTTGTCAGAGGCACCATACTTAAACATATGGTACGTTAGTTAATGCTCTAATTAATTAGACCCTACTTAGCTACACCAATAAATCTCAAGGTCTTTGAGAGGCAATAGTCTTACAAAAAAAAAAACAATCAAGAGTTGCTACTCAAATCAGATTTATCCTCCTGAAGTAAGACCTTCAAATCGCAAGGTTAGCAGCAATGGAATCAACCGTGACACCTTTTGATGAGGCATTTGTCTCTAATAAACTACATACAAGTTCTAATTTATCAATTAGAACCTAATTTGCTACAGCTATCAAATCTCAATGTTGGAAGCAATGGAATAACTTATGATACCCTTTGTGGAGGCACCAATCTCTAACAAACAGTACACAAGTTCATGCTCTAATTAATTAGAACCTCCTTAACTAGACCCCCAAAACTCAAGGATAGCAACGATGGAGTTGATATTGATAGCCTCTGAGAGGCAACCTTCTCCACCAAAAATAGTATGCCAGATGCTGCTCCTATCAGGTACAACAATCTGAGCTTGCACTCTCAAATTAAAAGGTAAGCAAAAATGGAAGGACTCATGTCATGCTCCAAAAAATGGTACACAAGTAAGTGTTCTAGTCATTTACCAGCTCTTTAGCTAGAAACCCTTAATCTTAACGTCAGCAACAACTGAATGAAACTTGATGCCCTTTGAAAGGCAACAGTATTCTCAAAAATGGTACATTAGTTGCTGCTCCTATGAGACACACATCTTGAGATTGCTTCTTAATGTCAGAAGCAATGGAACGACTCATGATACCCTTTGTGGAGGCATCAGTCTTTAACATAGGGTACACAAGTTAATGCTCTAATTAAAACCCACTAGCTAGTTGTCTAAATCTCAAGGATAGCAACAATGGAGTGGATTTTGATACCCTTTGAGAGGAAAAAGTATCCACAAAAATGTTACAAAGGTTGCTGCTCCTATCAGATACAATGTCCTAAACTAGGACCCTGAGATCTAAATGTCAGCAGCAATGGAACACAAGTTAATACTCTAATTAATTAAAACCCACTAGCTAGTTGTCTAAATCTCAAGGATAGCAACAATGGAGTGGATTTTGATACCCTTTGAGAGGAAAAAGTATCCACAAAAATGTTACAAAGGTTGCTGCTCCTATCAGATACAATGTCCTAAACTAGGACCCTGAAATCTAAATGTCAGCAGCAATGGAATGACTGATGATACCCTTCATGGAGGCATCAGTTTCCAAAAACTGGTTCAGATGTTGCTGCTCTAATCATTCAAAACCTATTTAGCTAGAATGCCTAAATCTCAAGGCCAGCAGCAATTGAGTTGATCGGCATACCCTTTGCAGAGGCACTCGTCTCTAATAAATGGCACACGATATGCTGCTTTCCTCAGACTAAACCTCCTGAGCTAAAATCCCCAAATTGGAAGATCAGTAATAATAGAAACAATGTTGATAAAGACTTTTGCCTCTGCCATGGTTAACAAGTGGTACATGACTTAATGATCTAATCAACTATACCCTCCTTAGCTAGACCCCGAAATATAAATGATAGCAACAATGGATTGGATAAATGGTACCTAATTTGCTGATCTACTCATTTAGAACATATTTAGCTAGACTTTCTATCTCTCATGGTCAGAAACAATTGAGTAGATCATGATACCTTTTGGTAAGGCACAAGTCTCTAATAAATGACACAAGAGTTGATTTACTACTCAGTCTGAACCTCCTGAGCTAAAATCCCCAAATTTGCAGATCAGTAACAATAGATACAATATTAATACCTTTGGCAGAGGCACCAGTCTTCAAAAAATGGTACATGAGTCAATCCTCTAATTAATTAGAACATTGTTAGCTAGACTCCTGAATCTCAAGGTTAGCAAACACTGTTGATACCCTTGTCAGAGGCACCATACTTAAACATATGGTACGTTAGTTAATGCTCTAATTAATTAGACCCTACTTAGCTACACCAATAAATCTCAAGGTCTTTGAGAGGCAATAGTCTTACAAAAAAAAAACAATCAAGAGTTGCTACTCATATCAGATTTATCCTCCTGAAGTAAGACCTTCAAATCGCAAGGTTAGCAGCAATGGAATCAATCGTGACACCTTTTGATGAGGCATTTGTCTCTAATAAACTACATACAAGTTCTAATTTATCAATTAGAACCTAATTTGCTACAGCTATCAAATCTCAATGTTGGAAGCAATGGAATAACTTATGATACCCTTTGTGGAGGCACCAATCTCTAACAAACAGTACACAAGTTCATGCTCTAATTAATTAGAACCTCCTTAACTAGACCCCCAAAACACAAGGATAGCAACGATGGAGTTGATATTGATAGCCTCTGAGAGGCAACCTTCTCCACCAAAAATAGTATGCCAGATGCTGCTCCTATCAGGTACAACAATCTGAGCTTGCACTCTCAAATTAAAAGGTAAGTAAAAATGGAAGGACTCATGTCATGCTCCAAAAAATGGTACACAAGTAAGTGTTCTAGTCATTTACCAGCTCTTTAGCTAGAAACCCTTAATCTTAACGTCAGCAACAACTGAATGAAACTTGATGCCCTTTGAAAGGCAACAGTATTCTCAAAAATGGTACATTAGTTGCTGCTCCTATGAGACACACATCTTGAGATTGCTTCTTAATGTCAGAAGCAATGGAACGACTCATGATACCCTTTGTGGAGGCATCAGTCTTTAACATAGGGTACACAAGTTAATGCTCTAATTAAAACCCACTAGCTAGTTGTCTAAATCTCAAGGATAGCAACAATGGAGTGGATTTTGATACCCTTTGAGAGGAAAAAGTATCCACAAAAATGTTACAAAGGTTGCTGTTCCTATCAGATACAATGTCCTAAACTAGGACCCTGAAATCTAAATGTCAGCAGCCATGGAATGACTGATGATACCCTTCATGGAGGCATCAGTTTCCAAAAACTGGTTCAGATGTTGCTGCTCTAATCATTCAAAACCTATTTAGCTAGAATGCCTAAATCTCAAGGCCAGCAGCAATTGAGTTGATCGGCATACCCTTTGCAGAGGCACTCGTCTCTAATAAATGGCACACGATATGCTGCTTTCCTCAGACTAAACCTCCTGAGCTAAAATCCCCAAATTCGAAGATCAGTAATAATAGAAACAATGTTGATAAAGACTTTTGCCTCTGCCAAGGTTAACAAGTGGTACATGACTTAATGATCTAATCAACTATACCCTCCTTAGCTAGCCCCCGAAATATAAAGGATAGCAACAATGGATTGGATAAATGGTACCTAATTTGCTGATCTACTCATTTAGAACATATTTAGCTAGACTTTCTATCTCTCATGGTCAGAAACAATTGAGTAGATCATGATACCTTTTGGTAAGGCACAAGTCTCTAATAAATGACACAAGAGTTGATTTACTACTCAGTCTGAACCTCCTGAGCTAAAATCCCCAAATTTGCAGATCAGTAACAATAGATACAATATTAATACCTTTGGCAGAGGCACCAGTCTTCAAAAAATGGTACATGAGTCAATCCTCTAATTAATTAGAACATTGTTAGCTAGACTCCTGAATCTCAAGGTTAGCAAACAATGTTGATACCCTTGGCAGAGGGACCATACTTAAACATATGGTACGTTAGTTAATGCTCTAATTAATTAGACCCTACTTAGCTACACCAATAAATCTCAAGGTCTTTGAGAGGCAATAGTCTTACAAAAAAAAAAACAATCAAGAGTTGCTACTCATATCAGATTTATCCTCCTGAAGTAAGACCTTCAAATCGCAAGGTTAGCAGCAATGGAATCAATCGTGACACCTTTTGATGAGGCATTTGTCTCTAATAAACTACATACAAGTTCTAATTTATCAATTAGAACCTAATTTGCTACAGCTATCAAATCTCAATGTTGGAAGCAATGGAATAACTTATGATACCCTTTGTGGAGGCACCAATCTCTAACAAACAGTACACAAGTTCATGCTCTAATTAATTAGAACCTCCTTAACTAGACCCCCAAAACTCAAGGATAGCAACGATGGAGTTGATATTGATAGCCTCTGAGAGGCAACCTTCTCCACCAAAAATAGTATGCCAGATGCTGCTCCTATCAGGTACAACAATCTGAGCTTGGACTCTCAAATTCAAAGGTAAGCATAAATGGAAGGACTCATGTCATGCTCCAAAAAATGGTACACAAGTAAGTGTTCTAGTCATTTACCAGCTCTTTAGCTAGAAACCCTTAATCTTAACGTCAGCAACAACTGAATGAAACTTGATGCCCATTGAAAGGCAACAGTATTCTCAAAAATGGTACATTAGTTGCTGCTCCTATGAGACACACATCTTGAGATTGCTTCTTAATGTCAGAAGCAATGGAACGACTCATGATACCCTTTGTGGAGGCATCAGTCTTTACCATAGGGTACACAAGTTAATGCTCTAATTAAAACCCACTAGCTAGTTGTCTAAATCTCAAGGATAGCAACAATGGAGTGGATTTTGATACCCTTTGAGAGGAAAAAGTATCCACAAAAATGTTACAAAGGTTGCTGCTCCTATCAGATACAATGTCCTAAACTAGGACCCTGAAATCTAAATGTCAGCAGCCATGGAATGACTGATGATACCCTTCATGGAGGCATCAGTTTCCAAAAACTGGTTCAGAAGTTGCTGCTCTAATCATTCAAAACCTATTTAGCTAGAATGCCTAAATCTCAAGGCCAGCAGCAATTGAGTTGATCGGCATACCCTTTGCAGAGGCACTCGTCTCTAATAAATGGCACACGATATGCTGCTTTCCTCAGACTAAACCTCCTGAGCTAAAATCCCCAAATTGGAAGATCAGTAATAATAGAAACAATGTTGATAAAGACTTTTGCCTCTGCCAAGGTTAACAAGTGGTACATGACTTAATGATCTAATCAACTATACCCTCCTTAGCTAGACCCCGAAATATAAAGGATAGCAACAATGGATTGGATAAATGGTACCTAATTTGCTGATCTACTCATTTAGAACATATTTAGCTAGACTTTCTATCTCTCCAAGGTCAGAAACAATAGAGTAGATCATGATACTTTTGGTAAGGCACAAGTCTCTAATAAATGACACAAGAGTTGATTTACTACTCAGTCTGAACCTCCTGAGCTAAAATCCCCAAATTTGCAGATCAGTAACAATAGATACAATATTAATACCTTTGGCAGAGGCACCAGTCTTCAAAAAATGGTACATGAGTCAATCCTCTAATTAATTAGAACATTGTTAGCTAGACTCCTGAATCTCAAGGTTAGCAAACAATGTTGATACCCTTGTCAGAGGCACCATACTTAAACATATGGTACGTTAGTTAATGCTCTAATTAATTAGACCCTACTTAGCTACACCAATAAATCTCAAGGTCTTTGAGAGGCAATAGTCTTACAAAAAAAAAACAATCAAGAGTTGCTACTCATATCAGATTTATCCTCCTGAAGTAAGACCTTCAAATCGCAAGGTTAGCAGCAATGGAATCAACCGTGACACCTTTTGATGAGGCATTTGTCTCTAATAAACTACATACAAGTTCTAATTTATCAATTAGAACCTAATTTGCTACAGCTATCAAATCTCAATGTTGGAAGCAATGGAATAACTTATGATACCCTTTGTGGAGGCACCAATCTCTAACAAACAGTACACAAGTTCATGCTCTAATTAATTAGAACCTCCTTAACTAGACCCCCAAAACTCAAGGATAGCAACGATGGAGTAGATATTGATAGCCTCTGAGAGGCAACCTTCTCCACCAAAAATAGTATGCCAGATGCTGCTCCTATCAGGTACAACAATCTGAGCTTGGACTCTCAAATTAAAAGGTAAGCAAAAATGGAAGGACTCATGTCATGCTCCAAAAAATGGTACACAAGTAAGTGTTCTAGTCATTTACCAGCTCTTTAGCTAGAAACCCTTAATCTTAACATCAGCAACAACTGAATGAAACTTGATGCCCTTTGAAAGGCCACAGTATTCTCAAAAATGGTACATTAGTTGTTGCTCCTATGAGACACACATCTTGAGATTGCTTCTTAATGTCAGAAGCAATGGAACGACTCATGATACCGTTTGTGGAGGCATCAGTCTTTAACATAGGGTACACAAGTTAATGCTCTAATTAAAACCCACTAGCTAGTTGTCTAAATCCCAAGGATAGCAACAATGGAGTGGATTTTGATACCCTTTGAGAGGAAAAAGTATCCACAAAAATGTTACAAAGGTTGCTGCTCCTATCAGATACAATGTCCTAAACTAGGACCCTGAAATCTAAATGTCAGCAGCCATGGAATGACTGATGATACCCTTCATGGAGGCATCAGTTTCCAAAAACTGGTTCAGATGTTGCTACTCTAATCATTCAAAACCTATTTAGCTAGAATGCCTAAATCTCAAGGCCAGCAGCAATTGAGTTGATCGGCATACCCTTTGCAGAGGCACTCGTCTCTAATAAATGGCACACGATATGCTGCTTTACTCAGACTAAACCTCCTGAGCTAAAATCCCCAAATTGGAAGATCAGTAATAATAGAAATAATGTTGATAAAGACTTTTGCCTCTGCCAAGGTTAACAAGTGGTACATGACTTAATGATCTAATCAACTATACCCTCCTTAGCTAGACCCCGAAATATAAAGGATAGCATTGGATAAATGGTACCTAATTTGCTGATCTACTCATTTAGAACATATTTAGCTAGACTTTCTATCTCTCAAGGTCAGAAACAATAGAGTAGATCATGATACCTTTTGGTAAGGCACAAGTCTCTAATAAATGACACAAGAGTTGATTTACTACTCAGTCTGAACCTCCTGAGCTAAAATCCCCAAATTTGCAGATCAGTAACAATAGATACAATATTAATACCTTTGGCAGAGGCACCAGTCTTCAAAAAATGGTACATGAGTCAATCCTCTAATTAATTAGAACATTGTTAGCTAGACTCCTGAATCTCAAGGTTAGCAAACAATGTTGATACCCTTGTCAGAGGCACCATACTTAAACATATGGTACGTTAGTTAATGCTCTAATTAATTAGACCCTACTTAGCTACACCAATAAATCTCAAGGTCTTTGAGAGGCAAGAGTCTTACAAAAAAAAAAAAACAATCAAGAGTTGCTACTCATATCAGATTTATCCTCCTGAAGTAAGACCTTCAAATCGCAAGGTTAGCAGCAACGGAATCAATCGTGACACCTTTTGATGAGGCATTTGTCTCTAATAAACTACATACAAGTTCTAATTTATCAATTAGAACCTAATTTGCTACAGCTATCAAATCGCAATGTTGGAAGCAATGGAATAACTTATGATACCCTTTGTGGAGCCACCAATCTCTAACAAACAGTACACAAGTTCATGCTCTAATTAATTAGAACCTCCTTAACTAGACCCCCAAAACTCAAGGATAGCAACGATGGAGTTGATATTGATAGCCTCTGAGAGGCAACCTTCTCCACCAAAATAGTATGCCAGATGCTGCTCCTATCAGGTACAACAATCTGAGCTTGGACTCTCAAATTCAAAGGTAAGCATAAATGGAAGGACTCATGTCATGCTCCAAAAAATGGTACACAAGTAAGTGTTCTAGTCATTTACCAGCTCTTTAGCTAGAAACCCTTAATCTTAACGTCAGCAACAACTGAATGAAACTTGATGCCCATTGAAAGGCAACAGTATTCTCAAAAATGGTACATTAGTTGCTGCTCCTATGAGACACACATCTTGAGATTGCTTCTTAATGTCAGAAGCAATGGAACGACTCATGATACCCTTTGTGGAGGCATCAGTCTTTAACATAGGGTACACAAGTTAATGCTCTAATTAAAACCCACTAGCTAGTTGTCTAAATCTCAAGGATAGCAACAATGGAGTGGATTTTGATACCCTTTGAGAGGAAAAAGTATCCACAAAAATGTTACAAAGGTTGCTGCTCCTATCAGATACAATGTCCTAAACTAGGACCCTGAAATCTAAATGTCAGCAGCCATGGAATGACTGATAATACCCTTCATGGAGGCATCAGTTTCCAAAAACTGGTTCAGATGTTGCTGCTCTAATCATTCAAAACCTATTTAGCTAGAATGCCTAAATCTCAAGGCCAGCAGCAATTGAGTTGATCGGCATACCCTTTGCAGAGGCACTCGTCTCTAATAAATGGCACACGATATGCTGCTTTCCTCAGACTAAACCTCCTGAGCTAAAATCCCCAAATTGGAAGATCAGTAATAATAGAAACAATGTTGATAAAGACTTTTGCCTCTGCCAAGGTTAACAAGTGGTACATGACTTAATGATCTAATCAACTATACCCTCCTTAGCTAGACCCCGAAATATAAAGGATAGCAACAATGGATTGGATAAATGGTACCTAATTTGCTGATCTACTCATTTAGAACATATTTAGCTAGACTTTCTATCTCTCCAAGGTCAGAAACAATAGAGTAGATCATGATACTTTTGGTAAGGCACAAGTCTCTAATAAATGACACAAGAGTTGATTTACTACTCAGTCTGAACCTCCTGAGCTAAAATCCCCAAATTTGCAGATCAGTAACAATAGATACAATATTAATACCTTTGGCAGAGGCACCAGTCTTCAAAAAATGGTACATGAGTCAATCCTCTAATTAATTAGAACATTGTTAGCTAGACTCCTGAATCTCAAGGTTAGCAAACAATGTTGATACCCTTGTCAGAGGCACCATACTTAAACATATGGTACGTTAGTTAATGCTCTAATTAATTAGACCCTACTTAGCTACACCAATAAATCTCAAGGTCTTTGAGAGGCAATAGTCTTACAAAAAAAAAACAATCAAGAGTTGCTACTCATATCAGATTTATCCTCCTGAAGTAAGACCTTCAAATCGCAAGGTTAGCAGCAATGGAATCAACCGTGACACCTTTTGATGAGGCATTTGTCTCTAATAAACTACATACAAGTTCTAATTTATCAATTAGAACCTAATTTGCTACAGCTATCAAATCTCAATGTTGGAAGCAATGGAATAACTTATGATACCCTTTGTGGAGGCACCAATCTCTAACAAACAGTACACAAGTTCATGCTCTAATTAATTAGAACCTCCTTAACTAGACCCCCAAAACTCAAGGATAGCAACGATGGAGTAGATATTGATAGCCTCTGAGAGGCAACCTTCTCCACCAAAAACAGTATGCCAGATGCTGCTCCTATCAGGTACAACAATCTGAGCTTGGACTCTCAAATTCAAAGGTAAGCATAAATGGAAGGACTCATGTCATGCTCCAAAAAATGGTACACAAGTAAGAGTTCTAGTCATTTACCAGCTCTTTAGCTAGAAACCCTTAATCTTAACGTCAGCAACAACTAAATGAAACTTGATGCCCATTGAAAGGCAACAGTATTCTCAAAAATGGTACATTAGTTGCTGCTCCTATGAGACACACATCTTGAGATTGCTTCTTGATGTCAGAAGCAATGGAACGACTCATGATACCCTTTGTGGAGGCATCAGTCTTTAACATAGGGTACACAAGTTAATGATCTAATTAAAACCCACTAGCTAGTTGTCTAAATCTCAAGGATAGCAACAATGGAGTGGATTCTGATACCCTTTGAGAGGAAAAAGTATCCACAAAAATGTTACAAAGGTTGCTGCTCCTATCAGATACAATGTCCTAAACTAGGACCCTGAAATCTAAATGTCAGCAGCCATGGAATGACTGATGATACCCTTCATGGAGGCATCAGTTTCCAAAAACTGGTTCAGATGTTGCTGCTCTAATCATTCAAAACCTATTTAGCTAGAATGCCTAAATCTCAAGGCCAGCAGCAATTGAGTTGATCGGCATACCCTTTGCAGAGGCACTCGTCTCTAATAAATGGCACACGATATGCTGCTTTCCTCAGACTAAACCTCCTGAGCTAAAAACCCCAAATTGGAAGATCAGTAATAATAGAAACAATGTTGATAAAGTATTTTGCCTCTGCCAAGGTTAACAAGTGGTACATGACTTAATGATCTAATCAACTATACCCTCCTTAGCTAGCCCCCGAAATATAAAGGATAGCAACAATGGATTGGATGAATGGTACCTAATTTGCTGATCTACTCATTTAGAACATATTTAGCTAGACTTTCTATCTCTCATGGTCAGAAACAATTGAGTAGATCATGATACCTTTTGGTAAGGCACAAGTCTCTAATAAATGACACAAGAGTTGATTTACTACTCAGTCTGAACCTCCTGAGCTAAAATCCCCAAATTTGCAGATCAGTAACAATAGATACAATATTAATACCTTTGGCAGAGGCACCAGTCTTCAAAAAATGGTACATGAGTCAATCCTCTAATTAATTAGAACATTGTTAGCTAGACTCCTGAATCTCAAGGTTAGCAAACAATGTTGATACCCTTGTCAGAGGGACCATACTTAAACATATGGTACGTTAGTTAATGCTCTAATTAATTAGACCCTACTTAGCTACACCAATAAATCTCAAGGTCTTTGAGAGGCAATAGTCTTACAAAAAAAAAAACAATCAAGAGTTGCTACTCATATCAGATTTATCCTCCTGAAGTAAGACCTTCAAATCGCAAGGTTAGCAGCAATGGAATCAATCGTGACACCTTTTGATGAGGCATTTGTCTCTAATAAACTACATACAAGTTCTAATTTATCAATTAGAACCTAATTTGCTACAGCTATCAAATCTCAATGTTGGAAGCAATGGAATAACTTATGATACCCTTTGTGGAGGCACCAATCTCTAACAAACAGTACACAAGTTCATGCTCTAATTAATTAGAACCTCCTTAACTAGACCCCCAAAACTCAAGGATAGCAACGATGGAGTAGATATTGATAGCCTCTGAGAGGCAACCTTCTCCACCAAAAATAGTATGCCAGATGCTGCTCCTATCAGGTACAACAATCTGAGCTTGGACTCTCAAATTCAAAGGTAAGCATAAATGGAAGGACTCATGTCATGCTCCAAAAAATGGTACACAAGTAAGTGTTCTAGTCATTTACCAGCTCTTTAGCTAGAAACCCTTAATCTTAACGTCAGCAACAACTGAATGAAACTTAATGCCCATTGAAAGGCAACAGTATTCTCAAAAATGGTACATTAGTTGCTGCTCCTATGAGACACACATCTTGAGATTGCTTCTTAATGTCAGAAGCAATGGAACGACTCATGATACCCTTTGTGGAGGCATCAGTCTTTAACATAGGGTACACAAGTTAATGCTCTAATTAAAACCCACTAGCTAGTTGTCTAAATCTCAAGGATAGCAACAATGGAGTGGATTTTGATACCCTTTGAGAGGAAAAAGTATCCACAAAAATGTTACAAAGGTTGCTGCTCCTATCAGATACAATGTCCTAAACTAGGACCCTGAAATCTAAATGTCAGCAGCAATGGAATGACTGATGATACCCTTCATGGAGGCATCAGTTTCCAAAAACTGGTTCAGATGTTGCTGCTCTAATCATTCAAAACCTATTTAGCTAGAATGCCTAAATCTCAAGGCCAGCAGCAATTGAGTTGATCGGCATACCCTTTGCAGAGGCACTCGTCTCTAATAAATGGCACACGATATGCTGCTTTCCTCAGACTAAACCTCCTGAGCTAAAATCCCCAAATTGGAAGATCAGTAATAATAGAAACAATGTTGATAAAGACTTTTGCCTCTGCCATGGTTAACAAGTGGTACATGACTTAATGATCTAATCAACTATACCCTCCTTAGCTAGACCCCGAAATATAAATGATAGCAACAATGGATTGGATAAATGGTACCTAATTTGCTGATCTACTCATTTAGAACATATTTAGCTAGACTTTCTATCTCTCATGGTCAGAAACAATTGAGTAGATCATGATACCTTTTGGTAAGGCACAAGTCTCTAATAAATGACACAAGAGTTGATTTACTACTCAGTCTGAACCTCCTGAGCTAAAATCCCCAAATTTGCAGATCAGTAACAATAGATACAATATTAATACCTTTGGCAGAGGCACCAGTCTTCAAAAAATGGTACATGAGTCAATCCTCTAATTAATTAGAACATTGTTAGCTAGACTCCTGAATCTCAAGGTTAGCAAACAATGTTGATACCCTTGTCAGAGGCACCATACTTAAACATATGGTACGTTAGTTAATGCTCTAATTAATTAGACCCTACTTAGCTACACCAATAAATCTCAAGGTCTTTGAGAGGCAATAGTCTTACAAAAAAAAAACAATCAAGAGTTGCTACTCATATCAGATTTATCCTCCTGAAGTAAGACCTTCAAATCGCAAGGTTAGCAGCAATGGAATCAATCGTGACACCTTTTGATGAGGCATTTGTCTCTAATAAACTACATACAAGTTCTAATTTATCAATTAGAACCTAATTTGCTACAGCTATCAAATCTCAATGTTGGAAGCAATGGAATAACTTATGATACCCTTTGTGGAGGCACCAATCTCTAACAAACAGTACACAAGTTCATGCTCTAATTAATTAGAACCACCTTAACTAGACCCCCAAAACACAAGGATAGCAACGATGGAGTTGATATTGATAGCCTCTGAGAGGCAACCTTCTCCACCAAAAATAGTATGCCAGATGCTGCTCCTATCAGGTACAACAATCTGAGCTTGCACTCTCAAATTAAAAGGTAAGTAAAAATGGAAGGACTCATGTCATGCTCCAAAAAATGGTACACAAGTAAGTGTTCTAGTCATTTACCAGCTCTTTAGCTAGAAACCCTTAATCTTAACGTCAGCAACAACTGAATGAAACTTGATGCCCTTTGAAAGGCAACAGTATTCTCAAAAATGGTACATTAGTTGCTGCTCCTATGAGACACACATCTTGAGATTGCTTCTTAATGTCAGAAGCAATGGAACGACTCATGATACCCTTTGTGGAGGCATCAGTCTTTAACATAGGGTACACAAGTTAATGCTCTAATTAAAACCCACTAGCTAGTTGTCTAAATCTCAAGGATAGCAACAATGGAGTGGATTTTGATACCCTTTGAGAGGAAAAAGTATCCACAAAAATGTTACAAAGGTTGCTGTTCCTATCAGATACAATGTCCTAAACTAGGACCCTGAAATCTAAATGTCAGCAGCCATGGAATGACTGATGATACCCTTCATGGAGGCATCAGTTTCCAAAAACTGGTTCAGATGTTGCTGCTCTAATCATTCAAAACCTATTTAGCTAGAATGCCTAAATCTCAAGGCCAGCAGCAATTGAGTTGATCGGCATACCCTTTGCAGAGGCACTCGTCTCTAATAAATGGCACACGATATGCTGCTTTCCTCAGACTAAACCTCCTGAGCTAAAATCCCCAAATTCGAAGATCAGTAATAATAGAAACAATGTTGATAAAGACTTTTGCCTCTGCCAAGGTTAACAAGTGGTACATGACTTAATGATCTAATCAACTATACTCTCCTTAGCTAGCCCCCGAAATATAAAGGATAGCAACAATGGATTGGATAAATGGTACCTAATTTGCTGATCTACTCATTTAGAACATATTTAGCTAGACTTTCTATCTCTCATGGTCAGAAACAATTGAGTAGATCATGATACCTTTTGGTAAGGCACAAGTCTCTAATAAATGACACAAGAGTTGATTTACTACTCAGTCTGAACCTCCTGAGCTAAAATCCCCAAATTTGCAGATCAGTAACAATAGATACAATATTAATACCTTTGGCAGAGGCACCAGTCTTCAAAAAATGGTACATGAGTCAATCCTCTAATTAATTAGAACATTGTTAGCTAGACTCCTGAATCTCAAGGTTAGCAAACAATGTTGATACCCTTGGCAGAGGGACCATACTTAAACATATGGTACGTTAGTTAATGCTCTAATTAATTAGACCCTACTTAGCTACACCAATAAATCTCAAGGTCTTTGAGAGGCAATATTCTTACAAAAAAAAAACAATCAAGAGTTGCTACTCATATCAGATTTATCCTCCTGAAGTAAGACCTTCAAATCGCAAGGTTAGCAGCAATGGAATCAATCGTGACACCTTTTGATGAGGCATTTGTCTCTAATAAACTACATACAAGTTCTAATTTATCAATTAGAACCTAATTTGCTACAGCTATCAAATCTCAATGTTGGAAGCAATGGAATAACTTATGATACCCTTTGTGGAGGCACCAATCTCTAACAAACAGTACACAAGTTCATGCTCTAATTAATTAGAACCTCGTTAACTAGACCCCCAAAACTCAAGGATAGCAACGATGGAGTTGATATTGATAGCCTCTGAGAGGCAACCTTCTCCACCAAAAATAGTATGCCAGATGCTGCTTCTATCAGGTACAACAATCTGAGCTTGGACTCTCAAATTAAAAGGTAAGCAAAAATGGAAGGACTCATGTCATGCTCCAAAAAATGGTACACAAGTAAGTGTTCTAGTCATTTACCAGCTCTTTAGCTAGAAACCCTTAATCTTAACGTCAGCAACAACTGAATGAAACTTGATGCCCTTTGAAAGGCAACAGTATTCTCAAAAATGGTACATTAGTTGCTGCTCCTATGAGACACACATCTTGAGATTGCTTCTTAATGTCAGAAGCAATGGAACGACTCATGATACCCTTTGTGGAGGCATCAGTCTTTAACATAGGGTACACAAGTTAATGCTCTAATTAAAACCCACTAGCTAGTTGTCTAAATCTTAAGGATAGCAACAATGGAGTGGATTTTGATACCCTTTGAGAGGAAAAAGTATCCACAAAAATGTTACAAAGGTTGCTGCTCCTATCAGATACAATGTCCTAAACTAGGACCCTGAAATCTAAATGTCAGCAGCCATGGAATGACTGATGATACCCTTCATGGAGGCATCAGTTTCCAAAAACTGGTTCAGATGTTGCTGCTCTAATCATTCAAAACCTATTTAGCTAGAATGCCTAAATCTCAAGGCCAGCAGCAATTGAGTTGATAGGCATACCCTTTGCAGAGGCACTCGTCTCTAATAAATGGCACACGATATGCTGCTTTCCTCAGACTAAACCTCCTGAGCTAAAATCCCCAAATTGGAAGATCAGTAATAATAGAAACAATGTTGATAAAGTCTTTTGCCTCTGCCAAGGTTAACAAGTGGTACATGACTTAATGATCTAATCAACTATACCCTCCTTAGCTAGACCCCGAAATATAAAGGATAGCAACAATGGATTGGATAAATGGTACCTAATTTGCTGATCTACTCATTTAGAACATATTTAGCTAGACTTTCTATCTCTCATGGTCAGAAACAATTGAGTAGATCATGATACCTTTTGGTAAGGCACAAGTCTCTAATAAATGACACAAGAGTTGATTTACTACTCAGTCTGAACCTCCTGAGCTAAAATCCCCAAATTTGCAGATCAGTAACAATAGATACAATATTAATACCTTTGGCAGAGGCACCAGTCTTCAAAAAATGGTACATGACTCAATCCTCTAATTAATTAGAACATTGTTAGCTAGACTCCTGAATCTCAAGGTTAGCAAACAATGTTGATACCCTTGTCAGAGGCACCATACTTAAACATATGGTACGTTAGTTAATGCTCTAATTAATTAGACCCTACTTAGCTACACCAATAAATCTCAAGGTCTTTGAGAGGCAAGAGTCTTACAAAAAAAAAAAAACAATCAAGAGTTGCTACTCATATCAGATTTATCCTCCTGAAGTAAGACCTTCAAATCGCAAGGTTAGCAGCAATGGAATCAATCGTGACACCTTTTGATGAGGCATTTGTCTCTAATAAACTACATACAAGTTCTAATTTATCAATTAGAACCTAATTTGCTACAGCTATCAAATCTCAATGTTGGAAGCAATGGAATAACTTATGATACCCTTTGTGGAGGCACCAATCTCTAACAAACAGTACACAAGTTCATGCTCTAATTAATTAGAACCT
Source organism: Spea bombifrons (assembly GCF_027358695.1). Lineage (NCBI taxonomy): Eukaryota > Metazoa > Chordata > Amphibia > Anura > Pelobatidae > Spea > Spea bombifrons. The sequence goes on from NC_071090.1 coordinate 12,447,121, forward strand.
CCTTAACTAGACCCCCAAAACTCAAGGATAGCAACGATGGAGTAGATATTGATAGCCTCTGAGAGGCAACCTTCTCCACCAAAAATAGTATGCCAGATGCTGCTCCTATCAGGTACAACAATCTGAGCTTGGACTCTCAAATTCAAAGGTAAGCATAAATGGAAGGACTCATGTCATGCTCCAAAAAATGGTACACAAGTAAGTGTTCTAGTCATTTACCAGCTCTTTAGCTAGAAACCCTTAATCTTAACATCAGCAACAACTGAATGAAACTTGATGCCCTTTGAAAGGCCACAGTATTCTCAAAAATGGTACATTAGTTGTTGCTCCTATGAGACACACATCTTGAGATTGCTTCTTAATGTCAGAAGCAATGGAACGACTCATGATACCGTTTGTGGAGGCATCAGTCTTTAACATAGGGTACACAAGTTAATGCTCTAATTAAAACCCACTAGCTAGTTGTCTAAATCCCAAGGATAGCAACAATGGAGTGGATTTTGATACCCTTTGAGAGGAAAAAGTATCCACAAAAATGTTACAAAGGTTGCTGCTCCTATCAGATACAATGTCCTAAACTAGGACCCTGAAATCTAAATGTCAGCAGCCATGGAATGACTGATGATACCCTTCATGGAGGCATCAGTTTCCAAAAACTGGTTCAGATGTTGCTACTCTAATCATTCAAAACCTATTTAGCTAGAATGCCTAAATCTCAAGGCCAGCAGCAATTGAGTTGATCGGCATACCCTTTGCAGAGGCACTCGTCTCTAATAAATGGCACACGATATGCTGCTTTACTCAGACTAAACCTCCTGAGCTAAAATCCCCAAATTGGAAGATCAGTAATAATAGAAATAATGTTGATAAAGACTTTTGCCTCTGCCAAGGTTAACAAGTGGTACATGACTTAATGATCTAATCAACTATACCCTCCTTAGCTAGACCCCGAAATATAAAGGATAGCATTGGATAAATGGTACCTAATTTGCTGATCTACTCATTTAGAACATATTTAGCTAGACTTTCTATCTCTCAAGGTCAGAAACAATAGAGTAGATCATGATACCTTTTGGTAAGGCACAAGTCTCTAATAAATGACACAAGAGTTGATTTACTACTCAGTCTGAACCTCCTGAGCTAAAATCCCCAAATTTGCAGATCAGTAACAATAGATACAATATTAATACCTTTGGCAGAGGCACCAGTCTTCAAAAAATGGTACATGAGTCAATCCTCTAATTAATTAGAACATTGTTAGCTAGACTCCTGAATCTCAAGGTTAGCAAACAATGTTGATACCCTTGTCAGAGGCACCATACTTAAACATATGGTACGTTAGTTAATGCTCTAATTAATTAGACCCTACTTAGCTACACCAATAAATCTCAAGGTCTTTGAGAGGCAATAGTCTTACAAAAAAAAAGCCAATCAAGAGTTGCTACTCATATCAGATTTATCCTCCTGAAGTAAGACCTTCAAATCGCATGGTTAGCAGCAATGGAATGAATCGTGACACCTTTTGATGAGGCATTTGTCTCAAATAAACTACATACAAGTTCTAATTTATCAATTAGAACCTAATTTGCTACAGCTATCAAATCTCAATGTTGGGAGCAATGGAATAACTTATGATACCCTTTGTGGACGCACCAATCTCTAACAAACAGTACACAAGTTCATGCTCTAATTAATTAGAACCTCCTTAACTAGACCCCCAAAACTCAAGGATAGCAACGATGGAGTAGATATTGATAGCCTCTGAGAGGCAACCTTCTCCACCAAAAATAGTATGCCAGTTGCTGCTCCTATCAGGTACAACATTCTGAGCTTGGACTCTCAAATTAAAAGGTAAGCATAAATGGAAGGACTCATGTCATGCTCCAAAAAATGGTACACAAGTAAGTGTTCTAGTCATTCACCAGCTCTTTAGCTAGAATCCCTTGATCGTAACGTCAGCAACAACTGAATGAAACTTGATGCCCTTTGAAAGGCAGCAGTATTCTCAAAAATGGTCCATTGGTTGCTGCTCCTACGAGACACACATCTTGAGATTGCTTCTTAATGTCAGAAGCTCTTTAGAAACCCAAAATTATGAAGAACAGAATGGATGTTTATACCCAGCATATGGCACAGGAGTAGTAGTACTATACAACTAAAACTCTCTAACTCTCTAACTACAACCCCCAAATCTAAAAGTCAGATTTTAAGTAGTAAACCTCCAAGCTCTCACCCATATCCAAGGATTTCTGTGCTGTGAAAATGAGTATCAGCTCCAAGGGTGTAGGTGTGAAGATCTGCCAGAGACTGTTGCAACAGCTACTTTTGGTGTCTTCTGTGACGTGATCTCTCTTTGACATTCTTGCTCCAGTCGCAAAGTATAGCATGTTGAACATATTATTAATCTGATAATTACAAAAACAAATAGTTATTTAGATATTTTTTAACAAGCACATTATTTCTATTGTCTATTAGGGTGGAGAAGGTTTTTGATCAATTTTTTAGTTGCATTAGTCTCCAAGAAATGGTACACTAATTGCTGCTCTAATCAATTAGGACCTCCTTAGCTAAAACACCCAAAGCCCAAGGCCAGCAGAAATGAAAATGATCTTGAAACCCTTTGCAGAGTCACCAGTCTCCAGCAAATGTTACACGAGATGTGGTTCTAACCATGAGGACCCTCCTTAGCTAGAACCCCCAAATTTCAAGGCCAGCAACAATCAAATAGATCTAGATACAATTCCCAGTCTATAACAAATGTTACAGGAGTTGCTTGGCTAATCCATGAGAAGCTCTTTAGAAGCCCAAAATTATGAAGAATAGAATGGATGTTCATAACCTTTGTTGAGACACGAGGCTTCAGCAAATGGCACAGGAGTTGTAGTACTATACAACTAAAACCTCTCTAACTACAACCCCCAAATCTAAAAGTCAGATTTCAAGTAGTAAACCTCCAAGCTCTCACCCATATCCAAGGATTTCTGTGCTGTGAAGACGAGTATCAGCTCCAAGGGTGTAGGTGTGAAGATCTGTCAGGGACTCAGATGTGACTGATCACAAAAATAATTTTGCAGCAGTTACTAGGGGTGACTACTGTGACATCACAACGTGATCTCTCTATGACATTCCTGTTCCATGCTGGCACCCAAGTCTAGTTATAACCTCCTTAGTTAGAACCACCAAACCTAATGGTTTTTGATCCATTTTGTAGCTGCATTAGTCTCCATGAAATGGTACACTAATTACTGTTCTAATCAATTAGGACCTCCTTAGCTAGAACACCCAAAGCTCGTGGGCAGCAGAAATGAAAATGATCTTGAAACCCTTTGCAGAGTCACCAGTCTCCAGTAAATGGTACACGACATGTGGTTCTAATCATGTGGACCCTCCTTAGCTAGAGCCCCCAAATTTCAAGGTCAGCAACAATGGAATAGATTTAGATACAATTCCCAGTCTATAACAAATGTTACATGAGTCGCTTGGCTAATCCATCAAAAGCTTTAGAAGTCCAAAATTATGAAGAACAGAATGGATCTTCATACCCTTTGTTGAGACACGAGGCTTCAGCAAATGGCATAGGAGTAGTAGTACTATACAACTAAAACCTCTCTAACTACAACCCCCAAATCTAAAAGTCAGATTTTAAGTAGTAAACCTCCAAGCTCTCACCCATATCCAAGGATTTCTGTGCTGGGAAGACGAGTATCACCTCCAAGGGTGTAGGTTTGAAGATCTGTCAGAGACTCAGATGTGACTGATCACAAATAGAATATTGCAGCAGTTACTAGTGGTGACTACTGTGACATCACAACGTGTTCTCTCTTTGACATTCTTGCTCCAGTCGCAAAGTATACCATTTTGAACATATTATTAATCTGATAATTACAAAAACAAATAGTTACTTAGATATTACTTTAACAATCACATTATTCCTATTGTCTATTAGGGTGGAGAAGGTTTTTGATCAATTTTGTAGTTGCATTAGCCTCCAAGAAATGGTACACTAATTGCTGCTTTAATAAATTAGGACCTCCTTAGCTTGAAACCCTTTGCAGAGTCCCCAGTCTCCAGCAAATGGTACACAAGATGTGGTTCTAACCATGAGGACCCTCCTTAGCTAGAACCCCCAAATTTCAAGGTCAGCAACAATGAAATAGATCTAGATACAATTCCCATTCTATAAGAAATGTTACATGAGTCACTTGGCTAATCCATCAGAAGCTCTTTAGAAGCTCAAAATTATGAAGAATAGAATCGATGTCCATCCCCTTTGTTGAGACACGAGGCCTCAGCAAATGGCACAGGAGTAGTAGTACTATACAACAAAAACCTCTCTGACTAGAACCCCCAAATCTAAAAGTCAGATTTTAAGTAGTAAACCTCCAAGCTCTCACCCATATCCAAGGATTTCTGTGCTGTGAAGCAAGGCCGGACTGGGACTGAAAAGCAGCCCTGGAAAAATTTGGAGACCAGCCCCATATAGTTTATCTCACGTTCAAGCTCTTATACCCACACACACCCCTTATACATACCCGAGTCACACTATTTGCCATTCTTTTTATCACATTTTTTGTATTAAAATGCCAGAAAGCAAAAGTGTTAAAAGGCCCTAATAAATTAAATACATTAGACATAATGGGATCAAAACATTTGCTACTGCGAACATTTTTAGATGAAAAAGTTCCATTTTATTCAGTGGAACAAAACACTGATCACATTATTCTTCACGATATTCTGGTAAGAAACTTTTATTTCTTTATTAATTCATGTAGACTATATTTTTTTCATATTTAATAAAAGCTATGAGACATGTTTGGTTTTTATTTCCTTTTATTTGCCAACCTACCCCCGAGTTATGCACATCTGCCCCCAGGCTTGCCACTCTGTCCCCCCCTTCTACTTCTCTTGACTTCCATCCTCTGGTAGCTGCACACTGTTCTCTTCTCTATCCTGACAGGATGCCACTGACTCGACATCCGGTGCTGCAGCAGTCTGAGTGCGAGGGGGCGGAGCTTTCACCCTTCACGCAGCTCCCATCACTATGCAGCCATCAGGTTGCTGGGAATGTAATCGAAACGGCCGATGCGTGCTGATGCCGCCGGCCGGAGCAACTTTAACACTTTTTTTAAAATGTAATATGGCAAGCTGGATCGGCTTGCCATATAAAGTAAAAAAAAAAAAGTATTATAGTAGCACCGGCCGGCCGCATCAGCACCCAGCGGCCGCTTAGATTAGATTCGGGGCAGCCTGGGGGGACAATTGCCCCCCTGCCAGCCCGCCCCAGGCGCCGGGGGAGGTCTCCAATGCCGTCTTCAGTGTTAGTCTGCTGGCCGCCCAGCCCACGGACCTGCCGTCCCACAGGGAAATTTCCCGTCAGAGACTCAGATGTGACTGATCACAAAAATAATTTTGCAGCAGTTACTAGGGGTGACTACTGTGACATCACAACGTGATCTCTCTATGACATTCCTGTTCCATGCTGGCACCCAAGTCTAGTTATAACCTCCTTAGTTAGAACCACCAAACCTAATGGTTTTTGATCCATTTTGTAGCTGCATTAGTCTCCAAGAAATGGTACACTAATTGCTGCTCTAATCAATTAGGACCTCCTTAGCTAGAACACCCAAAGCTCGTGGGCAGCAGAAATGAAAATGATCTTGAAAGCCTTTGCAGAGTCACCAGTCTCCAGCAAATGGTACACGAGATGTGGTTCTAATCATGTGGACCCTCCTTAGCTAGAACCCCCAAATTTCAAGGTCAGCAACAATGAAATAGATACAATTCCCATTCTATAACAAATGTTACACGAGTCACTTGGCTAATCCATCAGAAGATCTTTAGAAGCCCAAAATTATGAAGAATAGAATGGATGTTCATACCCTTTGTTGAGACACGAGGCTTCAGCAAATGGCACATGAGTAGTAGTACTATACAACTAAACCCTCTCTAACTACAACCCCCAAATCTAAAAGTCAGATTTTAAGTAGTAAACCTCCAAGCTCTCACCCATATCCAAGGATTTCTGTGCTGTGAAGACGAGTATCAGCTCCAAGGGTGTAGGTGTGAAGATCTGTCAGAGACTGAGATGTGACTGAGCACAAACAGAATGTTGCAGCAGTTACTAGGGGTGACTACTGTGACATCACAACGTGATCTCCCTTTGACTTTCTTCCTCCAGTCGCAAAGTATAGCATGTTGAACATTTTATTGATCTTATAATTATGAAAACAAACAGTTATTTAGATATTTTTTAACAATCACATTATTTCTATTGTCTATTAGGGTGCAGTCCCCAAATACTGTATTTTTTCTTTCTAGCTTACATATTTTTGATATCCATCAAACTAAATCCTTTTATACACTCAATAAAAATGTAAATTGTGTGAACTGTATCCACTATTCCCTCTTGTGGATTTAGAGCGCAACAAAATAAAGCTCATCCAAACTTCTTAGAATTTGGTACTGTTCCTTTACCACCCCTACATAAGAGGTGGAGGGCTGTTTGGGGGTCTCTGGTGGTCAAGGATGATCAATCATTCAGGAGGGGTGATAAAAGCTCATGGTTCATCCTAACCCAGGGCAAGCGGACCTAGTCACGTCTCGAAGTCACTAAAACAACTGTATGCTTTTTACTTACAGCAAATAAAATAATTGTATATAATGTTTTACTTGAGAGAACTCACAGACGTTTTCCTTCAAGCAGCCAATCAGTTGCTCAAAACAAATCCCATTGAAATCAATAGGAGCTCTTTCTGCGCATGCGCATAGGGGGGTTTATGAAAGCCACGCCGGTGCTGAAGCTGGATAGGGAGACGCATTTGGCCGAGCACACCTCTTGCACTGAAAATAACTGCTGGGCAGGGAAAGGGCAGATACATATGGGGTGATTCTGCTAATGCATCTAAAAGGGGACACTATGACAAATTAAGTGCACCCCGCAGGTTTCATACACATTAACCCCTTCAATCCCCTATAGACGTCCCGGGACGTCCAAAAAACGCCTATTAAGAAACCCCTATGGACGTCCCGGTACGTCCAGCCCTTCTTGCAGCGCCAGGGACACATCCCTGCCGCTGCACGGGAGATCAGGCTGTCGTTTGACAGCCTGGACTCCCCACTGACAGCAGAAGCCGGCTTTCTGCTGTCCGATCTCCTGTAACAGCTTCCGGCTGCGATCTCTATGCACGTCTGTGAGGACCTGCATAGAGATCACAGTGTGATCGGTGCAGGGGGATCGCGGGGAGGGGAGTGAGAAACCATCTCTCTCACTCCCCCTCCCGTCCTGAAACAGAAAAGCTGGGGAAAAAAACACGTTAATTCATTATTTAAAATAATATTAAAAAATTTAAATAATAATATAAATAATACTAAAAAAAATTATAATGTGAGCTGTGATGTCATTGTGACATCACTGGCATGTTCAGGAGGTCCCTAGGAGGACCTCTAACCATTTCTGTGTAAAAAAAATATATATAAAAAATACAATACAAAATGTAAAAAAAATTAAAATACAAAAAGTAAAAAAAAATATATATAAAAAAATAATGAAAAAACCTTACTTCCCATTGCCCTAGCATAACATCTAGCCAGTATAACCCTCCTGCCCCCATTCACAACCCCCAAACCCGTTAAGCCATAGGCATAAAAATTATACAAAATTGTACACCTTATAGTATGCTCCCTGGTGCTGGGAAAGTCTGGAAAATCTATATAAATTAGGTATTTCTGAAATCAGGACACCTGAATTGATAAACTTGAATTGATGTCACTTCAAACTTGAATTGATATCACTTTACCTAATTTTGTGAGGATTCAGAGGGAAAATGTAAAAAAAATAGTTTTCTTTTAGAATCTTCGCTAGTTTTTACTAAATTTCTCATTCTAAATTTACAGCTAATCATCCAATTATGGTATCAAACAAAAGCTCTATCTCTCCTTGAAAAAACAATATATAGTTTACATAGGTACACTAGTCACAGGAACAGAGAATAATCGCAGAACCGACATACCGCAAAAATGGCAAAATTGCTCCGGGCTTTGAGGTACGAAAAACCCCTGGGATTGAAGGGGTTAAAGTGCATGCGATGGCTGGAGTGTTTAAACATAAATGCAACGGGCATAAGCTTGAATATAAAAGAATTACAAGGACCAAGTGAGATACTTTACTGAATGGGCAGTAGATAAATGGAACAGCCTCCCATCAGAAGTGGTAGATATTAATACATTGAAGGGATTTAAGCATGCACGACATAAAGGTCATGATTCTCAGACAAGACCAACGACTAATTAAATTCTGAGTCTCTACATCAGGAATAATGTACAGGCTAGATGGGCTGAAAAGCGTTGATTTTGAAAAACCGAAAAATCCGTTAAGAATAATCTGGCATTTATATGTATATTATGTATGTATATATATATATATATATATATATATACATATACATATATATATATATATATTCTCCCAGAGTGCACTGTATACATACATGTTCCTGTAACACCTGCACATGTTTGGCTTCCCCACACACATGTAAACAGCCTGCGCCTGCCCCCCTCCTCATCGCAGCCCTTATGAAACCAAAAACATGGGCTGTTTCACAACAAGGGAGGGCAGCCCAGAGACAGCCAATGGGAGGCCACCCCTGCCGGTCACGTGAGCACACACTTTATGTAATGTTGCCGCACATGTTCTGTCAGGGGCTCTTTGTGCTTCTTCTTCTTCCCACTTTGTCTCTGCCTGAGTCCGGATCCGCTCCGTGCCAAGCGGGGTCTGCCCGCCCATCCATAAGGATCTAACCCCGTCAGAAGAGGAGCTCCGTGACATCTCTTCTCCCCACCCATAGGACTCTGATCAGCTGCTCGCTGTCACTGATGCCGGGGCAAGGACTCCCCTCATCAGCTGCTGTGCGGAGGAGGTTATAGACTTTGTATAATATGAGCCTCTGATTACCCGCCCTGTGCTGTTTTATGCTCTCGGCTTTATTGTTCTTGGGTGGAGAGTTACCCTCCTGTGACCCATGGATGTCTTTAACTGCCTCTCCTGCCAGCAGGCCCTCTGGGACCCTGTAACTGTAAGATGCGGCCAGTCTTTCTGCAAAAGGTGCTTGCGGGGGCCAGCAGTGGACAGGTGCCACGTTTGCAAGCAGAAGCTGAAGCCCAGGGGTGCCCAGGAGCTGAAATGTAACACCCTTTTATGCAACTTGCTGGAGAAGTGCCTGCAGAGCGAAACCAGACTGAACAGGGTGAGAAGCGACCTGCGCGATCTGCTCTCACTCCAGGACCACGAAGAGGCAGCAAAAGTGGCCTCCAGAGGAGTTGCGATGGGTGAGTTTCTGTAGGAGGTGCCATTTAAATGTCTATATGTGATCCTCATGATGATATAAGAGTAGATCATATATCACATTATATATGATCATTGCTATTATATACCGGGATTAACTCATCCATAGCCAGCGCATATTGAGTTTCTGTAAAATTGTGGACAGTGATCATCATCAATGCGTTTCTGTATTTTAATGGCCTGTTGTATGATTATTATTATTATTTATTGTTGTATATATAGCGCCATCATACATTAACCCCTTCAATCCCAGGGGTTTTTGGTACCTCAAAGCCCAGAGCAATTTTGCCATTTTTGGGGTATGTCGGTTTAGCGATGATTCTCTTTTCCTGTGAATAGTGTACCCATATAAACTATATATTGTTTTTTCAAGGAGAGATAGAGCTTTCGTTTGATACCATAGTTGGATGATTAGCTGAAAATTTAGAATGAGAAATTTAGTAAAAACTAGCGAAGATTAGAAAAATAAACTCATTTTTTTTTTAAATTTTCCCTCTGAATCCTCACAAAATTAGGTAAAGTGATGGAAAATCCACTCCAATTTTATTAATTCAGGTGTCCTGATTTCAGAAATACCTAATTTATATAGATTTTCCAGACTTTCCCAGCACCAGGGAGCATACTATAAGGTGTACAATTTTGTATAATTTTTATGCCTATGGCTTAACGGGTTTGGGGGTTGTGAACGGAGGCAGAAGGGTTATACTCGCTAGATGTTATGCTAGGGCAATGGGAAGTAAGGTTTTTTAATAATTTTTTTTATCTTTTTTTATATATTTTTTTTTTAATTTTTTTTTTAATTTTAATTTTTTTTTACATTTTTTTTATTTTTTATATATTATTTTTACACAGAAATGGTTAGAGGTCCTCCTAGGGACCTCCTGAACATGCCAGTGATGTCACAATGACATCACAGCTCACATTATAATTTTTTTTATTAGTATTTATATTATTATTTTAATGATTTTTTTAATATTATTTTTTAAATGAATTAACTTTTTTTTTTCTGCTTTTCTCTTACAGGACGGGAGGGGGAGTGAGAGAGATGGTTTCTCACTCCCCTCCCCGCGATCCCCCTGCACCGATCACACTGTGATCTCTATGCAGGTCCTCACAGACCTGCATAGAGATCGCAGCGTCTCTGTGCCTCATCGGAGGGCAGGATATCCCCACAGGGGATATCCTGTCCTCCGATGACCTTCCGGGTTACGTCAGCAGTGACGCAACCCGAAAAGGGAATGCCCGATCGCGCATTTGCAACTGTGCGATCGCGTGATCGGGCACTTTCAACCGTAACAGCTTACCGGCTTTCATGCCGGTAGCTGTTACGGGAGATCGGGCAGCAGAAAGCCGGCGATGCCGGCTTCTGCTGCCAGGGGGGAGTCCAGGCTGTCAAACGACAGCCTGGTCTCCCGTGCAGCGGCAGGGATGTGTCCCTGACGCTGCACGAAGGGCTGAACGTACCGGGACGTCCATAGGGGTTTCTTTGTGGGCGTTTTTTGGACGTCCTGGTACGTCTATAGGGGAATGAAGGGGTTAAGGACATTACGCTAGTGGCAGCGTGTTAGGTGCCTGCCGCCGTCACACTATTACGTGTCTATGTAGGACGCCATCCTGAGAATGGAACCTAAAAACCTTTTTTGTTACTTAAAATATTTGTACTGGTGGTTGATCTGTGCCCTCCTACCATTAGATTGGGCTTAGAGGGTCTTTCAGGTTTTGAAATGTCTGCCCAGAGCCCAGCAATGCATTAAAGTGCAGAACCTTCTTAGATGGAGAGGGGGAATGACGGAGGTAGAGGCGCATGTCCAAGACTGGACTCATCTCTGATAGCCTCAGGTCAGTTGAACCATCAGACGTGACATCAGTGCCGGTTAGGCATACCTTGGGGAGCTTCTTTAGTCAGCTGACTGCAACTATTTAGGTATTAACCCTTTAATAGCACGTCAAGAAGATTCTTTGGAGTGATTTGCCAAATTGTAAGACTTGTCATTTTTTTTAAAGATGCGCTTAACTGAGTCACCTGCATTCAAGCAGGGATATCATCCATAACATACTGGTATCAAAAGCACCAAGTAGGGGTCTTATGTATGATCACAGCAGTGTAGAATAGGACAGAGTCAGTTCCAGACCGTGTGATCTGGAGATTTTACTCCTTCATCCGGAGACGCTGATATTTGGGCAACAAACCACGGACTCCGGCAGGGGCGTAACTAGACGCCTCAGGGCCCGGGTGCGAGAATCTGTTAAGGGCCCCCTCACCCCCTCACCCCCCTCCCCAAAAAAAAAACATGATTTTTACCCAACAATTTTTTTTCAACAAATTCAATTTACATATTGAATCATATCTGTAAAAAATCAAAGAAAAAGGGGCGCATGTACAAAGGGCATAATCCAGGGGTGTCCAAGTTTTTTCTGCAGTGGGCCACTTCATCAGAATTGTATACGTGCGCGGGCCGCACTCATTTTTCACTGTGACAAAAAATATGGCCTTTAATAAAATATGCAGATTAAAATAAAGTAAAATGACACAAAGCCTTTACTCTTCCTCTCACTGATTTGTGGGCCTAGAAAGTTTTGCGACTACAAATTCAGGATTCCCTAGATTTATTCTAGGGATGAACTAAAATGAAAATTCTGGACCAAAACATTCAGGGTTCACTTAGCCAAAACCGAAAATGACCCCCACCTTTAAAAATAATAATAAAAACTCACATTTTTAATAAAAGTAGGTAACACACAACTGGACAAAATTAGCAATATGACTTGGCAACCAGTAAATGCAGGCAACCCAGGTAACCAGTAAATGCTGGTACCTAGGCATGATGGGACTGTGCTCGCTGTGATTGCTGTTAGCAATCACACTCCTATCATGCCAAGTCAGCCAGTACATGCTGGTACAGGGTGGCTGTAAGTGATGTGCAGACCCCATACTGCTGGCAGCATCACTACACAAGGAGGGCAGATAGCTAGGTTTCAGCATGTACTAGCTGACTTGGCATTATAGGAGTGTGATTGCTAACAGTAGTCACAGTCCCATCATGCCTAGGTTCCAGCACTTACACATCCATCCAGTAAATGCTGGAACCTAGGCATGATGGGACTGTGATTGCTGTTAGCAATCACACTCCTATCATGCCAAGTCAGCCAATACACACTGGTACAGGGTGGCTGTAAGTGATGTGCAGACCCCATACTGCTGGCAGCATCAATACACAAGGGGGGCAGCTAGCCAGGTTTCAGCATGTACTGGCTGACTTGGCATGATAGGAGTGTGATTGCTAACAGCAATCACAGTCCCATCATGCCTAGGTTCCAGCACTTACACATCCATCCAGTAAATACTGGAACCTAGGCATTATGGGACTGTGATTGCTGTTAGCAATCACACCCCTATCATGCCAAGTCAGCCAGTACATGCTGGTACAGGGTGGCTGTAAGTGCAGACCCCATACTGCTGGCAGCATCAATACACAAGGGGGGCAGCTGGCCAGGTTTCAGCATGTACTGGCTGACTTGGCATGATAGGAGTGTGATTGCTAACAGCAATCACAGTCCCATCATGCCTAGGTTCCAGCACTTACACACCCATGCTATCACACACACACACTCATTTATTCATATAATCATTCATTCACAGATTCATTCCCTCAATCACACACACTCATTCAAACACCCTCCCCACCCCCTTACCTGCACTGCTGCTCCTCGATGCCGCTTACAGACTTCAGCAGGGGGCGCGGCCTCCCTCTGCCTTCTCTGCTAAAGCACAGAGGAAGTAGGATGTCACGTGAACTCCGCTTCCTCTGTGCAGTCCAGAAGACCCTCCCACAAGTAAGTAGCAGGGCTTGAGGTGCGGCTCGCGTAAGATCGGTTGCCCTGGCTGCCGATCTTACGCGGGCCGCACCTCGAGGTCTCGGGCCGCATGTTGGACGCCCCTGCCTTATTTAAAAAAAAAACAAAAACGGAAAAAAGATTTCGGGCGGCCCCTTGGCTTGGGCGCCGGGGCCCGGTCGCAGTCGCGACCCCTCCGACCCCGGTAGTTCCGCCACTGGACTCCGGGTCAAACCTTAAGAGTTCCCAGCTAGGCTCTTACAAGAATTATGGGGCTCATTCATTCTTTGGTGCAAAATTGGACGTTTGGGTGAGAGAGGGAACGTTCCTTGTCTCTCACCCTGCTCTGAGGACGCTGACATATTTAGATTTACGAATGTTTGCCATGTTAGGTTTTTTTATGTTCTGTCCAATAGCAGATTATCTAAAATCATAGCTACCTGTGGAGTAGGAGGAACGTAAACCAGTTCTGGGTGGATCGGGGAGCACCTGTGAACGCTGTGTGTCTGCTTATGACAGCTTGACAAAGGCCCTGTTTGGCCGAAACGTTGCTTTTGTTTGTTTTCGCTTAATAAAGTGTCCTAGAGACTGGAAGCTGTTTGGAGTGCTGGGATTCCTTTTCTTTGTTTGAATGCTTATGACACGGTTTGAGTAATAAGCAGCATTTAATGATAAGTAATTAGCGAGATCTTTAACCTGAGTGCTGTTGGTAGCTACTGAATACTTCAAAGCAGTCTGGTGACACTTTCCCGAACATCCAAGAGGGAGTCACTGGGTTCTGTCTATGAGACACATATAGTGCTACATGTAGTATGTGCGATCAGACCTACTTCAACATTTCTGGGTGACAGATGGTGCCCTTCTGTGGCACCTGGACCAAGAGCCGGAGCTAGGCCCTTTTGCACCCGAGGCAACAATGGAAAATTGCACCCCCTAGCTATTTTTTTTTTTTTACAGAGGTTGTTTTATTTACACTGCCCTTACACACACCTGTCCATAAACACACAAATACACATACACGTTGCCTTTACACACACCTGTTCATTATCACGCATATACGCATACACTGCCCTTACACACAACTGCCCATAAACACACATATACGCATACACTGCCCTTACACACGACTGCCCATAAACACACACACATACACTGCCCTTACACGCGACTGCCCTTACACACACACCTGCCCTTTAATATGCATAGACACATACACCAGCTTACAAACATACAAATACCTACACTGCCCTTACACACGCACACACACCAGCTTACAAACACACACCTTCCCTTTAACACGTGTATACACATACACTGCCCTCACACTCCCCTACATTTACACACACACATATACACACACACCAGCTTACAAACACAGAAATACCTACACTGCCCATACACACACACACACACTGCCCATACACACACACACACACACTGCCTATTCACACAGACACACACATGCTGCCCATACACACACACACTACCCATACACACACACACACTGCCCACACACACTGCCCATACACACTGCTCATACACACACACACACTGCTCATACACACACACACACATATTGCCCATACACATACACACACACTGCCCATACACACACACCAGCTTACAAACACACACACATACACAGCACTTACACACACACCAGCTTACAAACACACACATATACACAGCCCTCACACACACCAGCTTACGAACACACATCTATACACAGCCCTTTCTCCCATCTATTACTTTTCTCATCTTCCATCCTGTGGTGGGAGCTCGAGGTCTGTCACTCCAGGCCTCTGCTTGACATCATATCCCGGAGCTCTGCATCATTTGCCATCGCATAGTGGTTAGGGAGAACGGAAGACGAGGTCTGAATAGGGAGCGTGAGGTCTGTCAAATGTTGGGCCGGTTTGAGGGGGATTGTGATATCCCCAACCAGCCCTGCTCATTGGGCACCTCCACCCCAGACCAGTGCTGATGGTGCCTGGGTGCGCACTGCCAACGGGGGTGCCTGATGAGCAGGGCTGTATGGGGAGAGCACAATCGTGCAGTCCCCTGAAGACCGGCACAGGGGAGGGGGCCTTTCCGGTCGCCCTCTCCCATATAGAAATGCCACTGTCCGTGATCTCCCCAAGCAGACCTGCAGCTTCTGATTGGGCGGCTGTGCGCCCCCTCGCAGGTGCGCCCAAGGCGAGTGCCTCACTCGCCTCACCCTTGCTACAGCTCTGCCTGGACCAGAAGAATGCCAGCTGTCACTCCAGAAAATATGGTGTCCTCCAATGAAAGTAGGTCCCAATGTAATGTAAGAAAATACCCGCAATGTATAAGTAGGTCGGACCCCCACCCACTAGGGGCCACAAAAAAGACCCTTCATGCCTGGACATACACAGAAGAACTCTACATTGGCATTGAGAACCGTAGCCATAATGGACTACATACATTGGGAATTAAACAATTCTATTGCCATAGCAACAATTAATAATAATTTATTATCATTCAAGAATTATTTCAAAACTGTATGTATATTTAGTTTAGGGCTGCAACTAACGATTATTTTAATAATCGATTAATCGGCCGATTATTTTTTCGATTAATCGATTAATCGGATAAAAAAAAACAATATGCAAATTTTTCGTTTATTTAAAAGAATTTAATGAACTGGATGTTAAAAAACAACTTAAAATTTACATTAACATTCTTATTTTGTTATGATGTAATAAAAAACAATATTTTCAAAGTACAAGAACCCAAACACAATATTTATGAAACAAAATAACCCCAAACATTCTGAAAAGAGGTGGACTATTACTGTTCAAGAAACTTTGCCCCAGCACTTTGCACTTTGCACCCAGCACTTTGCACCCAGCACTTTGCACCCAGCACTTTGCACCCAGCCCTGGCACTTTGCACCCAGCACTTTGCACCCAGCACTTTGCCCCAGCCCTGGCACTTTGCATCCAGCACTTTGCACCCAGCATTCAGCACTTTGCACCAGCACTTTGCACTTTGCACCCAGCCCTGGCACTTTGCACCCAGCACTTTGCACCCAGCCCTGGCACTTTGCACCCAGCACTGGCACTTTGCACCCAGCACTTTGCACTGTGCCCCTGCACCCAGTCTCTAACTCTGCCCTGCACCCAGCCCTGCCCCCACATTCTGCCCTGCCCCCACACTCACACTCTGCCCTGCACCCACTCTGCCCTGCACCCACACTCACACCCTGCCCTGCATCCCCACCCCCACTCTGCCCTGCACCCAGTCTCCCACTCTGCTCTGCACCCACACTCACACCCTGCATCCCCACCCCCACTCTGCCCTGCACCCAGTCTCCTGCCTTCACCCCCACCCCCACTCTGCCCTGCACCCCCACCCCCACTCTGCCCTGCACCCCCACCCCCACTCTGCCCTGCACCCACACTCACGAACCGCTCTGTGCGAATGGAGCCACTCGCACAGAGCGAACCGCTCTGTGCGAATGGAGCCACTCGCACAGAGCGAACCGCTCTGTGCGAATGGAGCCACTCGCACAGAGCGAACCGCTCTGTGCGAATGGAGCCACTCGCACAGAGAGAACCGCTCTGTGCGAATGGAGCCACTCGCACAGAGCGAACCGCTCTGTGCGAATGGAGCCACTCGCACAGAGCGAACCGCTCTGTGCGAATGGAGCCACTCGCACAGAGCGAACCGCTCTGTGCGAGTGGAGCCACTCGCACAGAGCGAACCGCTCTGTGCGAGTGGAGCCACTCGCACAGAGCGAACCGCTCTGTGCGAGTGGAGCCACTCGCACAGAGCGAACCGCTCTGTGCGAGTGGAGCCACTCGCACAGAGCGAACCGCTCTGTGCGAGTGGCTCCATTCGCACAGAGCGATTCGCTCTGTGCGAGTGGCTCTGTGCGATCCGTGCACATAGACATGAAGAATACTTACCTCCGGAACGCGTCACATCCGTCACGTAGCTAAAAGAAGGCGGAGACTGCAGAGCGTGTAGCAGAAGCGGGGAACGCTCGCGGAGGTAAGTAAAAGGAGCCGAGTGCTCCAACAACGAATTGATCACTCGATTAATCGATAACGGAAATCGTTATCGATGATTTCCGTTATCGATTATTATCGATTTTATCGATTCGTTGTTTCAGCTCTAATTTAGTTACAAAAGTATATTGAGTAGAGTACGTTGAATATCGACACATGTAACATTCAATGTAATTATGTTGTAGGCGCAACATATTAAACACTGGCTGAATTTTCCTCCATATAGCTGCTTGAAGATCTTGGTTTTCCGGTGCCTTCATCTCCTGAAGAGCTGTTAGACGAGGTCTCTCATTACTTGAAGTCGTCCAGTCCAGACGCCGCTACCCTCATAGCTCCTCTAAAAGCTGCATCCATTGATTCATGTGACACAATAGCGAATGTGAAGGTAACGTTACGTTTTGGTATGATTGGGATATAGCCATTGAAATACTGCAGGTTTACCTTACCAAGAGACATACGAAAATCACAAACAGTAGGAACCAAATTCATAACTTACCTCTGGCTCAGGGGGCATAAGATTGAAATGTTGAGATACATCTGATGTCATCAATACAATGTGAGCCAGGAGAAAGAGTCAGAGCAAGCTATAGGTAAAGGGCCACATTTTAAATTTAGTTTCAGAGGGTATGCAGAGCTAGTGGAGGGACTGACACAGTGGGACAGCTAATAATGGGACCAGGGCCGGCCTTTGGGGTGTGCGACCGCACAGGGCAACACACTCCAGGGGGTGCCGCTGCGGGGTCCGCCGCCACTGCCGCAGGGTCCGACGCCGCTGCCGCTGGGTCCGCTGCCGCCCCCTCTGTACCTAAATTAAAACATCGGGGTTTTTTTTAACTTTATTTCACATCCTCCATGTTAAATAAAGTTTTTTTTAACTTTATTTTACATGCATGATGTTAAATAAAGTTAAAACAAACAAAAAAAACCAACAATGTTTTCATTTATGTCCCGGGCAGGGGTGCTGAGCGGTTTCTTGTGAAGTTTTCAGCAACCGCTCGGCGCCCCTCACGCTCCGTGACTCCATCGCGGTGCTGCGTTTTATGCTGAGCGACAGAATATTCCGGCATTCAGCTGTGAAGTGCGCACCACGGGAAGACAGACGCCTCACGCTCCCACCGGTGGACTCAACAAGGTAAGTAAGGGGAAGGGGCAGAAGTGGGGCTCAGTGAGAAGAGTGGGGGTCAGTGAGAAGGGGCAGAGGTGGTAGATAGTGATACAGGGGGATAGATAGTGAGAAGGGGAGTTTTTTTTACAAGTTTTTATTCCTTTCTTTTTTGGGATGGGGGGGCGCCAGACAGGGCCGGCCGAAGACTTAACGCTGCTTGGGGCGAAGTTTAAAACGCCGCCCCCCCCCCGGTACTTACCTTTAAACAGTCCTGCGGCGAGTCTCCCTGCTCTGCCACGGTGCCGGCTTGTAATGCTGAGCGCCGGAAATTGACGTCACTTCCGGCGCTCTGCATTACAAGCCGGCACCGGGACCGAACAGGGAGACTCGCCGCAGAGGAGAGAGAGAGAGAGGGGCGCCGAGCGGGTAAGCGAAAACCACTCGGTGCCCCTCTCTCTCTCCTCCGCTTCAAAAAAAAAACAAAAAAAAAAAGCGCTTGGGGCGGCAAAGTGCCGCCCCTTCTAAAGTGCCACCTGGGGCAATTGCCCCAGTCTGCCCCATTATAGGGCCGGCCCTGGCGCCAGAGGAGTAGTCCGCACAGGGCGCCAGAACACCTAAGGCCGGCTCTGGATGGGACAGGGACTAATACTTATCGTACCGCAATCAAAATGTCTTTAGACAACGTCACATATTATATGACTGCACTTATTGTACCTCCCCTTTTGTTATACTGTAAAGCGCTACGTAGATGCACACGTAGTAAAAAATAAATATGCGTACATATACATTGTACTGTGAAAAAGTATTTCCACTCTTTCCCATTTTTTCTGGCTTTTGCATATTTGTCACATTGAAATGTATCAGATCATCAAACTAATTTTAATATTAAATAAAGATAACTCCAGTAAAACACAAAATGCAGTTTTGAAATGAAGATTTTATGTATGGGAGGAAAATGCTGCCCAACCTGGCACTATGTGAAAAAGTAATTGCCCCCTTACTTATTGAATCAATTAATTAACCAAATTTAAATGATAATTGGGTTCAATTTCACTAGACACCCCCAGACATGATTACTGCCAGCCCTGTTGAATCTAAATATCAATTAAATAGAATGTTTTTTGCAAAGTGATGTAGGCTTAAAGGTCTTAGAAAGCAGCACATGATGCCACAATCTGAAGAAACTCAAGCGCAAAGAAGAAACAACTGGGAATCATCCAAAGCAATTTCTAAGACTCTGGGACTCCAGCAAAGCACTGTGAGAGCCATTATCTACAAATGGAGAAAACGAACAAAAAGAACACAAACTCTTGTCTGACATTTGCCAAACTACATCTTGATGATCCTCAAGACTTTTGGGATAATATTCTGTGGACTGATGAGTCTAAAGTGGAATTTTTTTGAAAGACATGCTTCCTGGTAAATCTGAAGTAAATCTTAACACAGCATTCCATAACATCATACCAACAGTCTAACACGGTGGTGGTGGTGGTAGTGTGGTGGCCTGGGACTGCTTTGCTGTTTCAAGACCTGGGCGACTTCCCATAATTGATGACGCCATGAATTTTGCTCTCTACCAGAAAATCCTGAAGGAGAATGTCCAGTCATCAGTTTGTGACCTAAAGCACAAGTGCAGTTGGTTATGCAGCAGGACCATGATCCGAAGCACATATGCAAGTCCACCTCTTAATGGCTCAAAATAAACAAAATGAAGGTTCGGTGCTACCAAGTCAAAGTCCTGACTTAAATCCGTAGGTAATGCTCGAAAACCTTCCAATGTGGCTGAATTAAGACAACTCTACCAAGAAGAGTCACCAATATTAATAATAATATTGCTATTTATTGCAAATGTTTGATTGTACTTTTTGCGCAAAGGATGGCAACCAGTAATGGCATTATTTTTTCACATGAGTAAAAAAGGTTTTGATGAACTCTTTACCTTCAATAAATAAAATAATGATTTAAAAGCTGCATTTTGTGTTTACTCAAATTGTTTTATATTAACATGTAAATATGACAAAAAAGAGTAAATGGTCTGAAAAATATCCCTCGTCTTATATTCGTTATAATCAAACCTCAAATAGAGATCTGACTACAAGACTAAGATCCAGATTCCCCGCAGCGCTGCAGGGGACCTGAATCCTTCTCTCTGGCAGCCAGTGGCTTCTATGACAGAGCACCAGCATCACATGACCTTCCAGTGCTCCACCAAAGAAGCCCTGGCCCTTTTTATTAACAGAACAATTCTCTCTTCTGCATGTGCTCTGGCAGCTCTTATAACATGCTTTTCCTCTTTCTGCCTAATCTTATAGATCTGTCTGTCTTCCTAACTTTGCTTGTCTTTGTATTTACTAAATGCTTCTTGTTTTTTACTATTCTGGCCACTTTTGCAGAGTATCACAGTGTTTTCTTTAATTTTTGCTCTTACTGACCAGCCTAATAAAACTTTCTGTTACCTTCAATAATTGAACTTTTAAATAATCTCATTCCTCCTGTACTCCATTAAATGGCACCAAGTAACTTTTTTACACATTCTCTCATTGCTTGAAATTTCAGCAAGGGTGTGGGGGCATTAGGGTGACCAAATTGGCCTTGTTTTACAGGACACGTATAATTTTTACATATTGCTGACCAAACCTGCAGTATGGGGCATCATTTTATCTGTGCTGGCAGCATCAAAACACAAGGGGCAGCTGGGACCATTACATACATCAATACTTAAAAGGGGGGGTCAATGACAAAGAAGTGTGGGGGAAAAACATTGTTTTTATTGTTGTAGCTTAGCCCATCTAGATGTGTGACAGAGCCTGTCCTGGTGTGTGTGTGTTTGGGTGTCGATGTGGAAGAGCCTGTCCTGGTGTGTGTGTGTTTGGGTGTCAATGTCCTGGTGTGTGTGTTTGGGTGTTGGTGTGGCAGAGCCTGTCCTGATGTGTGTCCCCGTGTGGCAGAGCCTACCCTGGTGTGTGTGTGTGCATCTGGGTGTAGATGTGGAAGAGCCTGTCCTGGTGTGTGTGCTTGGGTGCTGGTGTGGCAGAGCCTGTCCTGGTGTGTTTGTCGGTGTGGCAGAACATGTCCTGGTGTGTGTGTCGGGGTGGCAGAGCATGTCCTGGTGTGTTTGGGTCTTGGTGTGGCAGAGCCTGTCCTGGTGTGTGTGTTTTTGGGTGTCAATGTGGCAGAGCCCATCCTGATGTTTTGGTTGTTGATGTGGCAGAGCCTGTCCTGGTGTGTGTGTTTGGTCATCTGTTTCCTGGCACTGTAGAAATAAATTTAACTATTTAATTTTTACCATTTCAGAGATAAAGCCCAAAAATCAGAGAAGTAAATTTATTGTGTTATTTACTCTATTTCAATCTGCATATTTTATTAAAATTGATTAGTGACTTCAGGCATCCTGTGTATGATGACTTTTTTAGTGTACTGATGTACTCCCGATCCCATCACATTAGATTCTATCATATATTATCTGCCTAGCACTGATGTCATCTTATCCAGTACACATGGATGCTGAGGAGTTAAGATTCTAAGAGTCTATTGTATTTATTTCTATAAAAAGGCCCACTAAAATCCTCAGCACCAGACCCACGATGATCTTAATCCAGCCCTGCCAATAACTAATACATAAAGATTTTTGTATATTGTATATTTTTCATTTTTTAGAGTCAATTACCAGCCCCTGGCAAGTATGTCTTAATGGGAAATAGGATTAAAGCGATTAAAGGGAAATGCTCTGAAAAATACCCCTCGTTTTATAATCCAACCTCAAATAAGAGTAAGATCCAGATCCCCGCAGCACTACAGGGGACCTGGATCCTTGTCCCTGTCAGCTGGTGGACATCTGCGCAATGTGCCGGGGTTTCTATGACGGAGCGGTAACGTGACATAATGTTTGGGTCAACATAGAAGTAAAGTCATGCAGTAAGAAAAAAAATGATATAGCTGTATTATTCCAAGAGAAAATGGAGCCTTTAGTCAGTTGATACACTTTATTAAGCTGAAATAGAAATACATATAAAGTAACAAAAGCTTTTAAGACCTCACTTGTCACTTATTTTGTGTGATTTATATTTATATGAATTTCTGATGTTAAGTATTTCTTTTTCTTTCTAAATATCTTACAGGGAGGAAAGAAGAAAAAAGACAAGCATTAGAAGAACAAAAGTGATACAATGTTGCTGGAACATGCATTTAACAAACCTCCATTATACTTATTAATGCTCTTCTGCATGTGTGTTTGTAAATGGTCTGCAATGTATATACTGATCTTTACTTAAAGGTCATGGGTTTTCAGAATAAAACCTTAAACAAACTTGTTGAAGTAATCCAATATCTTATGAAATATACTGAGTACTTGTATATATACACTCTATACAATCGTCTACAGCCTAGGGCTGAAAATGGAGCAGCACAAATGCTGGTACAAATGATCTATCAAAAAAAGACTGAGGGATCTATCAGGAAATAACATGGGGGCTCAATATAGAAAACAGGGGGGGGGGGTTATGGAAACATTTCCATACATAAAGGCATTTCACAATGTATCAGAGGGAAGTTTGTGAAATCAAGGAGCTGAAACCACAACTCTCCTGACGAGTCTTCTGTTGGTGAATAGCTACAAACAGCAGACTCGGGTGGTCTTTCGGGCGCTGCGGGCGGTCAGACACTGTACCTGCGGGTCCCAGTAATCCCGCGCACTCCTGCAAGGCTGCCTTCGCGTTGCTCCCTCACAACATCTATTCTCTTATTCCGCAAAAGGAAGCCAGCGGAGTCACGTGATTTTACGTCATGTCACATGACTCTGCTCAGCTCCTGGGTGGAACAAGAGAAGAGACACTGTAAGGGAGCAACATGAAGGCAGCCTTGCGGGACTGCACAGAAAATCTGCAGTACAGGTAAGGGAGTGGGTGTGATTGACCACATATGTTGCGGGAGCAGGCGGGATTGGACACATATGTTGCGGGAGCAGGCGGGATTGGACACATATGTTGCGGGAGCGGGTGGGATTGGACACATATGTTGCAGGAGCGGGTGGGAGTGGAACACACACATTGCGGAAGCGGGCGGTAATGGTCACAAAATCTTGGCCACCTAAACAGGGCTTGACTGAGGATGACCAACTGGCTCTGGCACTTGAAGGCCACCAAATAACATTTGTGCAGAGATCAGCAGGATATGTGTGGCTGCAAGTAACATTATTACAGTTTTGGAGTGTGCGGTTGCCCGTATTCATCGGGCAGTCACACAATAGTGGGATATGGGATATGGCGGTATAGGGTAATTTGCTACCCCCACCCATTGTTTATTTTACCCTTCATTGAACCAGTTCCCCACCTTTGTGTATAGAATCTTTTTTGGGGTTGCCAACTTGCTCTCAGGTCCAGGAAAACTTTTATATTTAAAATCTGCATATTTTTAGGTATAATCATCACGCAGAAGGAAACATAACAAACCTGATGTACAATTGTTGAGTAAAGATACCACAACAATTAAATAGTTAAAAAAAATCCCTGGCTGAATAATTTATTGGTCTTCCATCGCCATCTAGTGTAAAGAAAAATCACTACACAAAGAAACAAATTATTTTTGGAAATTATTGAAATATTTTTTATATTATTTTGAAAACTGCCAAATTGTTCCAGGAGGAATATAGAGACTTTATTGCATATCCGAGGACTTTTCAGGCAAAGTTTTTGGAGTAATTCTATCTCTTAGATCGGCAGCAGATGTTTATTCCAGGGACTTTGTTGACATTAAAGACGTAAAGCTCAGGTACAGGTAATTTATTGCAGCTAACAAATTGCAACTGGATAACCCGGGCTTGTTAGGGAGTCTTTGTTGGTCCTTGTGATCACCAAATAAATAGCACTGTGGGTTGTAGTTTTGAAAGCAACTTCCGATACAGCGATGGGCGAGAGGGGCAGTAAAAGCTACTGTTCTTCCACATGTCATTTTATTTTCCAGCAGACCCTACCACTTCTCTGTGGCTTACCTTTGGAGGCAGTTGTTTTTGTTCAGTCCCACAGGCCACGGTTCCAAATAAATATTTCCGAGTAAAGGGACACTTCAGTAATAGTTGTCAATGTACATATGATACCCATAATTAAGACGGTTTGAGATGAGGTTCCAGGCAATTTTTACCACTTATCCCCACAGAGCCGGCATAGTCTGGCTAATTTAAGTGCAAGTCACCCCACCCCCCACCCCCCACCCCATAAATCCAAAAAGAAAAGGAATGGCCGTCTCTTTAACAAAGCTTGTACAGCTTGACCCGTTACCTTGCCCTCTTGGAACTTTTATGTTGTTTGAATATCAGCCTTCCTTTGTATTGCTGACCGTACACTTTTGGGCAAAGGCTGTTTTAACGTTTTTGCTGTGTTACTGTTTATAATTTCCTTCTTTGTCATTTTGTGCATCCACACACATTGTATACACATTATACCACAAACATTACATATCATATATTATATATTTTTGAAAACTAAACACCCCAGGGTATTTCAAATACTGATATTTTCCTTCTTTCCATGCACAGATTTTATCACCAGCCTTTCTCAACATTTGCAGTAGTTTTTGTGCCCCCCCCCCCACACATTTAGGTATGAATTTACAGCTCCTGGTATATGTTACTGTCAAAAAACAGTCCAATTTGTGTTCAGTAACACTGAGTACAGTGATACCCCCATGCATAGGGGTTTGTTGGGTTGCCTGGGAGGTAAAAGGCCATCTTGACAAGGTTTGCATTTTTTTTTTTGAATTTCAACATCAGTCGGGCTGCCAGGCCCATTAGACTTGGTTTATTGTGAATCTAGTTTTAAGCCAATATGTGTGTAGTAGATACATGGAGCGGTTACCCTTTCAGGCAGAAATGGTACGAGGGTGGAGTGGCGAGAGTTAACAGAGTTTAAATAAGATGTGGAGTGAACCCAATCAACCGTACATGAGGTTTACTCCAGTTCATTAGTATCTTTGTGTTATTATGGGAGTCCTTTTGCCTAAACCATTCCAAGTTGGGAAATGTGACACCTCTCCTAGCCAGAAAGGCACCGTTTTGACCCTGCAAAGAACCCTCCAACAAACAAAGGCGTTACAAACTCAGCCCCTTTTCTACTAAAGGTTATATTTAAGAGATTAAATCTAGATCCAGGGATCTGGGGTCCTCATATTTATATTTGAGGTGCCCACATTTTTCCTAGCAGAATGACATCAGACAAGGTTGGGTTACCTCCAATCATTTAATAGATAAACTGAAGTCTGCAGTGTTAGATTACAGACTGACCAAGGAAGGTCATTATGGAAAGAGGGATTTCTGACAAGTCTGGATCTGAAAAAATATAACCTTTATGTGCTGTAACTGGATAGAAAAACCCTTTGCTAGGTGTCCCAATGGACACCTAGGTGTCCCAAAGTGGCCCAATCTCGTAGCCCCTCCTATTCTTCTGCGGACTGCAGCCCTGACATCTGACCTGCAGTCAACAGGTATAAAGTATCCTGTACTTAGATATTAAGGTGTCCTTATTTTGGTGGCCAAGATCTAATTTTGCAATAAATTGCCATTATTCGTGCCAAAAGCTCCTCCGGGAATAGAATAAAGTACTTCTGTAAGTAGGATTTCTATTAACTGTTCTCCCTTTTATTTTTATCTGCTTGGTGTGACTAAATTGTTAATATAATTGTTTGTATGTACTGTGAATATTTTTTATTTCATAATAAATCATTCATTTATTAAGTTCCTGCCTTTGTCTGGTATAAGAACCACATTTGCCTTGAAGAGAGTTATTTAATAATCCGTAGTCTTCTGAGATGCTTGGCTAATCTGCATGTTTGGATATATAAACTATTTGGGGACAGTAGATTAAAAAGAAAGTTGAGCGTTTTAACCAGGTTTGGTGGCAGCATTACCTATCTTTATATCAGAGTGGGAGGTGTGTAAGCGGGGCATTTAATTATTATTTTCCAGTCTAGTGAAGACAGATAGTGATTTAGACCCTCTTACCGCAAAAATAAGTCACGTGCCTGCTTGGAGTAGTGCGCATTCCAGACATGTGCCATGTCCTATTTTTAGGAGATCTTTCAACCTGGCCAAGTCAATCTACCCCATCAAATCATATTTTTTTTTAAACTACACACTCCATGGGCTAAATTTACAACAACCATTTTTTTTAACTCTTTCCATGTGATAATGTTTGTGAAGATATAGTGCTAATTTTAGGACTTGCTCATATCTGCATGTATATTTGGACTTTAAAAAAAAAAAAAAAGATTTGTGAAACTGGATGGTTCTCCTGATGCTGACATCCGTGGCAAATTATTTTTACATGTTACACATTTTTTAAACTATTTTATTATCATTATTATGATTTTACGGATCACTTGTGATTAGTGAGCTGGGCTCCATTGACTGCGTGGTTGAATTCAGTACATGGACAGACCCTTGTGAAGTCATTAGCTGTTCAGTTGGCAGTGCCATCTTGTGAGTGGCAGCAATGGTGCTTAGAATAAAATCAGTCTGGGTGCAATGAAAAAACATTGTACAGAATTATCAGTAATAAGGTTCCCTTTATTCTCAGTGGAACTCAATGTATCAGTAAATAGTGTTCGGAAGACAGAATATGGAGGCAGAGAGACAAACAGTGTGCCATGCAGTATACATTTATCGGCCAATCACAGTGATTGTATGACATAGGTGGTTGCTAATTGGTTCCTACAGACTGCCTTGGTAACGAGACAGTCTCCTGCAGTGGGTTCTATACCATCAATATAGGTTTTTGGGCACACTTTTTGTGCGATAACATAGAACATGAATGATGTTTTTACTGTTTAATAACTATGGTTAATAACTCATTGTTAACTGAAATAAACAATGTGAGAAGTGGCACATGGCAAATAGATAGAAAAATAGTGGCTCTCCAGCTGTCATGGGACTATGATTTCCTTGAGTTCAGTCAGTATCTTTAAGGAAGAGAAGCATGCATATGGTCATCTGAGATTATGAGTTTTTTTTAGTTCTACAACAGCCAGAGGACTGCTGTCTTTCTCAGGTAAGCATACAGCAGGGCAATGTCCTTTTCTAAACTTTGCTCATACCTCTTCTACTCTTTGTCTTCTCAAAAACTGTTTTATTTGTGTTTTTCTCAAACACTATCTTGATTAGCTTTGTATTCTATAAATTAAATCCCATAATGATCAAAATCACCTGATTCCAAAATCTCAATACACAAAATAACCTCTCTTTTTAATGTAAACAAATTGAGTAAATGAGACGAATAAAACCAACATTAGACAATATAGATTTAGAAACTTCACATTTATTTAGAAAAATTAAACAGAATAAGAAACATTTTGCAGTTTCCGGATAAGAACATTAGGAAGTTAAGAGACAACATGACAGTGAGAAATATGGCCAAAATAAGGGCTACATCTGGACTCACAAAGAGTCATCCTTCAGCACTCAGGAGAGGAAAAACCCCCATTATGGAGGGAACCTCTGGGGAACCATGGCAAAAAGGACTGCCCTTCCCTCTGGGCTTAAGTAGGAAAAAGTAAAATGCCCTTAATTGTTCTTCAATTAAAATTACCTTTAACAGTGTGTTTCTTTCAAATTATTATTATTATTATACTTTAGATTCGGCAGCGCTGAAAATTTTACAGATAATGACAAGTACAATACAGCAATTGATATACAGCTACAAGAGAAATAAAGGGGCCTGTTCCCGCAGGAACTTACAATCTATGTTTTAACAGAATGGAATTATTTGACAAGTTTATGTTCCCTTACTTACCATCTGCAACCCCACCAAAAGAAACAATAATGGAAGAAATGTTGAGACCCTTTGCAAAAGATTTGTCTACACATGTTGCTGTTATAATCATTTACAACCTTGTGACATAACCACCAACTCACAAGGTCAGCAACCATAGAATGGATCTTTTGCAGAGGCACAAATGGTACATGTCAATCTAATCAGCTACAACCTCCTTGAGCTAGAACCCTCAAATTGCAAGGTAAGCATAAATAGAAAGGATGTTTGGCAGAGGCACTAGTCTTTAAAAAATGGTACATGAGTCAATCCTCTAATTAATTAGAACATTGTTAGCTAGACTGCTGAATCTCAAGGTTAGCAAACAATGTTGATACTCTTGTCAGAGGCACCATACTTAAACATATGGTACGTTAGTTAATGCTCTAATTAAATAGACCCTACTTAGCTACACCAATAAATCTCAAGGTCTTAAAGCGGCAATAGTCTTACAAAAAAAAACAATCAAGAGTTGCTACTCATATCAGATTTATCCTCCTAAAGTAAGACCTTCAAATCGCAAGGTTAGCAGCAATGGAATCAATCGTGACACCTTTTGATGAGGCATTTGTCTCTAATAAACTACATACAAGTTCTAATTTATCAATTAGAACCTAATTTGCTACAGCTATCAAATCTCAATGTTGGAAACAATGGAATAACTTATGATACCCTTTGTGGAGGCACCAATCTCTAACAAACAGTTCACAAGTTCATGCTCTAATTAATTAGAACCTCCTTAACTAGACCCCCAAAACTCAAGGATAGCAACGATGGAGTAGATATTGATAGCCTCTGAGAGGCAACCTTCTCCACCAAAAATAGTATGCTAGATGCTGCTCCTATCAGGTACAACATTCTGAGCTTGGACTCTCAAATTAAAAGGTAAGCATAAATGGAAGGACTCATGTCATGCTCCAAAAAATGGTACACAAGTAAGTGTTCTAGTCATTTACCAGCTCTTTAGCTAGAAACCCTTAATCTTAACGTCAGCAACAACTGAATGAAACTTGATGCCCTTTGAAAGGCAACAGTATTCTCAAAAAATGGTACATTAGTTGCTGCTCCTATGAGACACACATCTTGAGATTGCTTCTTAATGTCAGAAGCAATGGAACGACTCATGATACCCTTTGTGGAGGCATCAGTCTTTAACATAGGGTACACAAGTTAATGCTTTAATTAAAACCCACTAGCTAGTTGTCTAAATCTCAAGGATAGCAACAATGGAGTGGATTTTGATACCCTTTGAGAGGAAAAAGTATCCACAAAAATGTTACAAAGGTTGCTGCTCCTATCAGATACAATGTCCTAAACTAGGACCCTGAAATCTAAATGTCAGCAGCCATGGAATGACTGATGATACCCTTCATGGAGGCATCAGTTTCCAAAAACTGGTTCAGATGTTGCTGCTCTAATCATTCAAAACCTATTTAGCTAGAATGCCTAAATCTCAAGGCCAGCAGCAATTGAGTTGATCGGCATACCCTTTGCAGAGGCACTCGTCTCTAATAAATGGCACACGATATGCTGCTTTCCTCAGACTAAACCTCCTGAGCTAAAATCCCCAAATTAGAAGATCAGTAATAATAGAAACAATGTTGATAAAGTCTTTTGCCTCTGCCAAGGTTAACAAGTGGTACATGACTTAATGATCTAATCAACTATACCCTCCTTAGCTAGCCCCCGAAATATAAAGGATAGCAACAATGGATTGGATAAATGGTACCTAATTTGCTGATCTACTCATTTAGAACATATTTAGCTAGACTTTCTATCTCTCATGGTCAGAAACAATTGAGTAGATCATGATACCTTTTGGTAAGGCACAAGTCTCTAATAAATGACACAAGAGTTGATTTACTACTCAGTCTGAACCTCCTGAGCTAAAATCCCCAAATTTGCAGATCAGTAACAATAGATACAATATTAATACCTTTGGCAGAGGCACCAGTCTTCAAAAAATGGTACATGAGTCAATCCTCTAATTAATTAGAACATTGTTAGCTAGACTCCTGAATCTCAAGGTTAGCAAACAATGTTGATACCCTTGTCAGAGGGACCATACTTAAACACATGGTACGTTAGTTAATGCTCTAATTAATTAGACCCTACTTAGCTACACCAATAAATCTCAAGGTCTTTGAGAGGCAATAGTCTTACAAAAAAAAAAACAATCACGAGTTGCTACTCATATCAGATTTATCCTCCTGAAGTAAGACCTTCAAATCGCAAGGTTAGCAGCAATGGAATCAATCGTGACACCTTTTGATGAGGCATTTGTCTCTAATAAACTACATACAAGTTCTAATTTATCAATTAGAACCTAATTTGCTACAGCTATCAAATCTCAATGTTGGAAGCAATGGAATAACTTATGATACCCTTTGTGGAGGCACCAATCTCTAACAAACAGTACACAAGTTCATGCTCTAATTAATTAGAACCTCCTTAACTAGACCCCCAAAACTCAAGGATAGCAACGATGGAGTAGATATTGATAGCCTCTGAGAGGCAACCTTCTCCACCAAAAATAGTATGCCAGATGCTGCTCCTATCAGGTACAACAATCTGAGCTTGGACTCTCAAATTCAAAGGTAAGCATAAATGGAAGGACTCATGTCATGCTCCAAAAAATGGTACACAAGTAAGTGTTCTAGTCATTTACCAGCTCTTTAGCTAGAAACCCTTAATCTTAACGTCAGCAACAACTGAATGAAACTTGATGCCCATTGAAAGGCAACAGTATTCTCAAAAATGGTACATTAGTTGCTGCTCCTATGAGACACACATCTTGAGATTGCTTCTTAATGTCAGAAGCAATGGAACGACTCATGATACCCTTTGTGGAGGCATCAGTCTTTAACATAGGGTACACAAGTTAATGCTCTAATTAAAACCCACTAGCTAGTTGTCTAAATCTCAAGGATAGCAACAATGGAGTGGATTTTGATACCCTTTGAGAGAAAAAAGTATCCACAAAAATGTTACAAAGGTTGCTGCTCCTATCAGATACAATGTCCTAAACTAGGACCCTGAAATCTAAATGTCAGCAGCCATGGAATGACTGATGATACCCTTCATGGAGGCATCAGTTTCCAAAAACTGGTTCAGATGTTGCTGCTCTAATCATTCAAAACCTATTTAGCTAGAATGCCTAAATCTCAAGGCCAGCAGCAATTGAGTTGATCGGCATACCCTTTGCAGAGGCACTCGTCTCTAATAAATGGCACACGATATGCTGCTTTCCTCAGACTAAACCTCCTGAGCTAAAATCCCCAAATTAGAAGATCAGTAATAATAGAAACAATGTTGATAAAGTCTTTTGCCTCTGCCAAGGTTAACAAGTGGTACATGACTTAATGATCTAATCAACTATACCCTCCTTAGCTAGCCCCCGAAATATAAAGGATAGCAACAATGGATTGGATAAATGGTACCTAATTTGCTGATCTACTCATTTAGAACATATTTAGCTAGACTTTCTATCTCTCATGGTCAGAAACAATTGAGTAGATCATGATACCTTTTGGTAAGGCACAAGTCTCTAATAAATGACACAAGAGTTGATTTACTACTCAGTCTGAACCTCCTGAGCTAAAATCCCCAAATTTGCAGATCAGTAACAATAGATACAATATTAATACCTTTGGCAGAGGCACCAGTCTTCAAAAAATGGTACATGAGTCAATCCTCTAATTAATTAGAACATTGTTAGCTAGACTCCTGAATCTCAAGGTTAGCAAACAATGTTGATACCCTTGTCAGAGGGACCATACTTAAACATATGGTACGTTAGTTAATGCTCTAATTAATTAGACCCTACTTAGCTACACCAATAAATCTCAAGGTCTTTGAGAGGCAATAGTCTTACAAAAAAAAAAAACAATCACGAGTTGCTACTCATATCAGATTTATCCTCCTGAAGTAAGACCTTCAAATCGCAAGGTTAGCAGCAATGGAATCAATCGTGACACCTTTTGATGAGGCATTTGTCTCTAATAAACTACATACAAGTTCTAATTTATCAATTAGAACCTAATTTGCTACAGCTATCAAATCTCAATGTTGGAAGCAATGGAATAACTTATGATACCCTTTGTGGAGGCACCAATCTCTAACAAACAGTACACAAGTTCATGCTCTAATTAATTAGAACCTCCTTAACTAGACCCCCAAAACTCAAGGATAGCAACGATGGAGTAGATATTGATAGCCTCTGAGAGGCAACCTTCTCCACCAAAAATAGTATGCCAGATGCTGCTCCTATCAGGTACAACAATCTGAGCTTGGACTCTCAAATTCAAAGGTAAGCATAAATGGAAGGACTCATGTCATGCTCCAAAAAATGGTACACAAGTAAGTGTTCTAGTCATTTACCAGCTCTTTAGCTAGAAACCCTTAATCTTAACGTCAGCAACAACTGAATGAAACTTGATGCCCATTGAAAGGCAACAGTATTCTCAAAAATGGTACATTAGTTGCTGCTCCTATGAGACACACATCTTGAGATTGCTTCTTAATGTCAGAAGCAATGGAACGACTCATGATACCCTTTGTGGAGGCATCAGTCTTTAACATAGGGTACACAAGTTAATGCTCTAATTAAAACCCACTAGCTAGTTGTCTAAATCTCAAGGATAGCAACAATGGAGTGGATTTTGATACCCTTTGAGAGGAAAAAGTATCCACAAAAATGTTACAAAGGTTGCTGCTCCTATCAGATACAATGTCCTAAACTAGGACCCTGAAATCTAAATGTCAGCAGCCATGGAATGACTGATGATACCCTTCATGGAGGCATCAGTTTCCAAAAACTGGTTCAGATGTTGCTGCTCTAATCATTCAAAACCTATTTAGCTAGAATGCCTAAATCTCAAGGCCAGCAGCAATTGAGTTGATCGGCATACCCTTTGCAGAGGCACTCGTCTCTAATAAATGGCACACGATATGCTGCTTTCCTCAGACGAAACCTCCTGAGTTAAAATCCCCAAATTAGAAGATCAGTAATAATAGAAACAATGTTGATAAAGTCTTTTGCCTCTGCCAAGGTTAACAAGTGGTACATGACTTAATGATCTAATCAACTATACCCTCCTTAGCTAGCCCCCGAAATATAAAGGATAGCAACAATGGATTGGATAAATGGTACCTAATTTGCTGATCTACTCATTTAGAACATATTTAGCTAGACTTTCTATCTCTCATGGTCAGAAACAATTGAGTAGATCATGATACCTTTTGGTAAGGCACAAGTCTCTAATAAATGACACAAGAGTTGATTTACTACTCAGTCTGAACCTCCTGAGCTAAAATCCCCAAATTTGCAGATCAGTAACAATAGATACAATATTAATACCTTTGGCAGAGGCACCAGTCTTCAAAAAATGGTACATGAGTCAATCCTCTAATTAATTAGAACATTGTTAGCTAGACTCCTGAATCTCAAGGTTAGCAAACAATGTTGATACCCTTGTCAGAGGGACCATACTTAAACATATGGTACGTTAGTTAATGCTCTAATTAATTAGACCCTACTTAGCTACACCAATAAATCTCAAGGTCTTTGAGAGGCAATAGTCTTACAAAAAAAAAAAACAATCACGAGTTGCTACTCATATCAGATTTATCCTCCTGAAGTAAGACCTTCAAATCGCAAGGTTAGCAGCAATGGAATCAATCGTGACACCTTTTGATGAGGCATTTGTCTCTAATAAACTACATACAAGTTCTAATTTATCAATTAGAACCTAATTTGCTACAGCTATCAAATCTCAATGTTGGAAGCAATGGAATAACTTATGATACCCTTTGTGGAGGCACCAATCTCTAACAAACAGTACACAAGTTCATGCTCTAATTAATTAGAACCTCCTTATCTAGACCCCCAAAACTCAAGGATAGCAACGATGGAGTAGATATTGATAGCCTCTGAGAGGCAACCTTCTCCACCAAAAATAGTATGCCAGATGCTGCTCCTATCAGGTACAACAATCTGAGCTTGGACTCTCAAATTCAAAGGTAAGCATAAATGGAAGGACTCATGTCATGCTCCAAAAAATGGTACACAAGTAAGTGTTCTAGTCATTTACCAGCTCTTTAGCTAGAAACCCTTAATCTTAACGTCAGCAACAACTGAATGAAACTTGATGCCCATTGAAAGGCAACAGTATTCTCAAAAATGGTACATTAGTTGCTGCTCCTATGAGACACACATCTTGAGATTGCTTCTTAATGTCAGAAGCAATGGAACGACTCATGATACCCTTTGCGGAGGCATCAGTCTTTAACATAGGGTACACAAGTTAATGCTCTAATTAAAACCCACTAGCTAGTTGTCTAAATCTCAAGGATAGCAACAATGGAGTGGATTTTGATACCCTTTGAGAGGAAAAAGTATCCACAAAAATGTTACAAAGGTTGCTGCTCCTATCAGATACAATGTCCTAAACTAGGACCCTGAAATCTAAATGTCAGCAGCCATGGAATGACTGATGATACCCTTCATGGAGGCATCAGTTTCCAAAAACTGGTTCAGATGTTGCTGCTCTAATCATTCAAAACCTATTTAGCTAGAATGCCTAAATCTCAAGGCCAGCAGCAATTGAGTTGATCGGCATACCCTTTGCAGAGGCACTCGTCTCTAATAAATGGCACACGATATGCTGCTCTCCTCAGACTAAACCTCCTGAGCTAAAATCCCCAAATTAGAAGATCAGTAATAATAGAAACAATGTTGATAAAGTCTTTTACCTCTGCCAAGGTTAACAAGTGGTACATGACTTAATGATCTAATCAACTATACCCTCCTTAGCTAGCCCCCGAAATATAAAGGATAGCAACAATGGATTGGATAAATGGTACCTAATTTGCTGATCTACTCATTTAGAACATATTTAGCTAGACTTTCTATCTCTCATGGTCAGAAACAATTGAGTAGATCATGATACCTTTTGGTAAGGCACAAGTCTCTAATAAATGACACAAGAGTTGATTTACTACTCAGTCTGAACCTCCTGAGCTAAAATCCCCAAATTTGCAGATCAGTAACAATAGATACAATATTAATACCTTTGGCAGAGGCACCAGTCTTCAAAAAATGGTACATGAGTCAATCCTCTAATTAATTAGAACATTGTTAGCTAGACTCCTGAATCTCAAGGTTAGCAAACAATGTTGATACCCTTGTCAGAGGGACCATACTTAAACATATGGTACGTTAGTTAATGCTCTAATTAATTAGACCCTACTTAGCTACACCAATAAATCTCAAGGTCTTTGAGAGGCAATAGTCTTACAAAAAAAAAAAACAATCACGAGTTGCTACTCATATCAGATTTATCCTCCTGAAGTAAGACCTTCAAATCGCAAGGTTAGCAGCAATGGAATCAATCGTGACACCTTTTGATGAGGCATTTGTCTCTAATAAACTACATACAAGTTCTAATTTATCAATTAGAACCTAATTTGCTACAGCTATCAAATCTCAATGTTGGAAGCAATGGAATAACTTATGATACCCTTTGTGGAGGCACCAATCTCTAACAAACAGTACACAAGTTCATGCTCTAAATAATTAGAACCTCCTTAACTAGACCCCCAAAACTCAAGGATAGCAACGATGGAGTAGATATTGATAGCCTCTGAGAGGCAACCTTCTCCACCAAAAATAGTATGCCAGATGCTGCTCCTATCAGGTACAACAATCTGAGCTTGGACTCTCAAATTCAAAGGTAAGCATAAATGGAAGGACTCATGTCATGCTCCAAAAAATGGTACACAAGTAAGTGTTCTAGTCATTTACCAGCTCTTTAGCTAGAAACCCTTAATCTTAACGTCAGCAACAACTGAATGAAACTTGATGCCCATTGAAAGGCAACAGTATTCTCAAAAATGGTACATTAGTTGCTGCTCCTATGAGACACACATCTTGAGATTGCTTCTTAATGTCAGAAGCAATGGAACGACTCATGATACCCTTTGTGGAGGCATCAGTCTTTAACATAGGGTACACAAGTTAATGCTCTAATTAAAACCCACTAGCTAGTTGTCTAAATCTCAAGGATAGCAACAATGGAGTGGATTTTGATACCCTTTGAGAGGAAAAAGTATCCACAAAAATGTTACAAAGGTTGCTGCTCCTATCAGATACAATGTCCTAAACTAGGACCCTGAAATCTAAATGTCAGCAGCCATGGAATGACTGATGATACCCTTCATGGAGGCATCAGTTTCCAAAAACTGGTTCAGATGTTGCTGCTCTAATCATTCAAAACCTATTTAGCTAGAATGCCTAAATCTCAAGGCCAGCAGCAATTGAGTTGATCGGCATACCCTTTGCAGAGGCACTCGTCTCTAATAAATGGCACACGATATGCTGCTATCCTCAGACGAAACCTCCTGAGCTAAAATCCCCAAATTAGAAGATCAGTAATAATAGAAACAATGTTGATAAAGTCTTTTGCCTCTGCCAAGGTTAACAAGTGGTACATGACTTAATGATCTAATCAACTATACCCTCCTTAGCTAGCCCCCGAAATATAAAGGATAGCAACAATGGATTGGATAAATGGTACCTAATTTGCTGATCTACTCATTTAGAACATATTTAGCTAGACTTTCTATCTCTCATGGTCAGAAACAATTGAGTAGATCATGATACCTTTTGGTAAGGCACAAGTCTCTAATAAATGACACAAGAGTTGATTTACTACTCAGTCTGAACCTCCTGAGCTAAAATCCCCAAATTTGCAGATCAGTAACAATAGATACAATATTAATACCTTTGGCAGAGGCACCAGTCTTCAAAAAATGGTACATGAGTCAATCCTCTAATTAATTAGAACATTGTTAGCTAGACTCCTGAATCTCAAGGTTAGCAAACAATGTTGATACCCTTGTCAGAGGGACCATACTTAAACATATGGTACGTTAGTTAATGCTCTAATTAATTAGACCCTACTTAGCTACACCAATAAATCTCAAGGTCTTTGAGAGGCAATAGTCTTACAAAAAAAAAAAACAATCACGAGTTGCTACTCATATCAGATTTATCCTCCTGAAGTAAGACCTTCAAATCGCAAGGTTAGCAGCAATGGAATCAATCGTGACACCTTTTGATGAGGCATTTGTCTCTAATAAACTACATACAAGTTCTAATTTATCAATTAGAACCTAATTTGCTACAGCTATCAAATCTCAATGTTGGAAGCAATGGAATAACTTATGATACCCTTTGTGGAGGCACCAATCTCTAACAAACAGTACACAAGTTCATGCTCTAATTAATTAGAACCTCCTTAACTAGACCCCCAAAACTCAAGGATAGCAACGATGGAGTAGATATTGATAGCCTCTGAGAGGCAACCTTCTCCACCAAAAATAGTATGCCAGATGCTGCTCCTATCAGGTACAACAATCTGAGCTTGGACTCTCAAATTCAAAGGTAAGCATAAATGGAAGGACTCATGTCATGCTCCAAAAAATGGTACACAAGTAAGTGTTCTAGTCATTTACCAGCTCTTTAGCTAGAAACCCTTAATCTTAACGTCAGCAACAACTGAATGAAACTTGATGCCCATTGAAAGGCAACAGTATTCTCAAAAATGGTACATTAGTTGCTGCTCCTATGAGACACACATCTTGAGATTGCTTCTTAATGTCAGAAGCAATGGAACGACTCATGATACCCTTTGTGGAGGCATCAGTCTTTAACATAGGGTACACAAGTTAATGCTCTAATTAAAACCCACTAGCTAGTTGTCTAAATCTCAAGGATAGCAACAATGGAGTGGATTTTGATACCCTTTGAGAGGAAAAAGTATCCACAAAAATGTTACAAAGGTTGCTGCTCCTATCAGATACAATGTCCTAAACTAGGACCCTGAAATCTAAATGTCAGCAGCCATGGAATGACTGATGATACCCTTCATGGAGGCATCAGTTTCCAAAAACTGGTTCAGATGTTGCTGCTCTAATCATTCAAAACCTATTTAGCTAGAATGCCTAAATCTCAAGGCCAGCAGCAATTGAGTTGATCGGCATACCCTTTGCAGAGGCACTCGTCTCTAATAAATGGCACACGATATGCTGCTATCCTCAGACGAAACCTCCTGAGCTAAAATCCCCAAATTAGAAGATCAGTAATAATAGAAACAATGTTGATAAAGTCTTTTGCCTCTGCCAAGGTTAACAAGTGGTACATGACTTAATGATCTAATCAACTATACCCTCCTTAGCTAGCCCCCGAAATATAAAGGATAGCAACAATGGATTGGATAAATGGTACCTAATTTGCTGATCTACTCATTTAGAACATATTTAGCTAGACTTTCTATCTCTCATGGTCAGAAACAATTGAGTAGATCATGATACCTTTTGGTAAGGCACAAGTCTCTAATAAATGACACAAGAGTTGATTTACTACTCAGTCTGAACCTCCTGAGCTAAAATCCCCAAATTTGCAGATCAGTAACAATAGATACAATATTAATACCTTTGGCAGAGGCACCAGTCTTCAAAAAATGGTACATGAGTCAATCCTCTAATTAATTAGAACATTGTTAGCTAGACTCCTGAATCTCAAGGTTAGCAAACAATGTTGATACCCTTGTCAGAGGGACCATACTTAAACATATGGTACGTTAGTTAATGCTCTAATTAATTAGACCCTACTTAGCTACACCAATAAATCTCAAGGTCTTTGAGAGGCAATAGTCTTACAAAAAAAAAAAACAATCACGAGTTGCTACTCATATCAGATTTATCCTCCTGAAGTAAGACCTTCAAATCGCAAGGTTAGCAGCAATGGAATCAATCGTGACACCTTTTGATGAGGCATTTGTCTCTAATAAACTACATACAAGTTCTAATTTATCAATTAGAACCTAATTTGCTACAGCTATCAAATCTCAATGTTGGAAGCAATGGAATAACTTATGATACCCTTTGTGGAGGCACCAATCTCTAACAAACAGTACACAAGTTCATGCTCTAATTAATTAGAACCTCCTTAACTAGACCCCCAAAACTCAAGGATAGCAACGATGGAGTAGATATTGATAGCCTCTGAGAGGCAACCTTCTCCACCAAAAATAGTATGCCAGATGCTGCTCCTATCAGGTACAACAATCTGAGCTTGGACTCTCAAATTCAAAGGTAAGCATAAATGGAAGGACTCATGTCATGCTCCAAAAAATGGTACACAAGTAAGTGTTCTAGTCATTTACCAGCTCTTTAGCTAGAAACCCTTAATCTTAACGTCAGCAACAACTGAATGAAACTTGATGCCCATTGAAAGGCAACAGTATTCTCAAAAATGGTACATTAGTTGCTGCTCCTATGAGACACACATCTTGAGATTGCTTCTTAATGTCAGAAGCAATGGAACGACTCATGATACCCTTTGTGGAGGCATCAGTCTTTAACATAGGGTACACAAGTTAATGCTCTAATTAAAACCCACTAGCTAGTTGTCTAAATCTCAAGGATAGCAACAATGGAGTGGATTTTGATACCCTTTGAGAGGAAAAAGTATCCACAAAAATGTTACAAAGGTTGCTGCTCCTATCAGATACAATGTCCTAAACTAGGACCCTGAAATCTAAATGTCAGCAGCCATGGAATGACTGATGATACCCTTCATGGAGGCATCAGTTTCCAAAAACTGGTTCAGATGTTGCTGCTCTAATCATTCAAAACCTATTTAGCTAGAATGCCTAAATCTCAAGGCCAGCAGCAATTGAGTTGATCGGCATACCCTTTGCAGAGGCACTCGTCTCTAATAAATGGCACACGATATGCTGCTTTCCTCAGACTAAACCTCCTGAGCTAAAATCCCCAAATTAGAAGATCAGTAATAATAGAAACAATGTTGATAAAGTCTTTTGCCTCTGCCAAGGTTAACAAGTGGTACGTGACTTAATGATCTAATCAACTATACCCTCCTTAGCTAGCCCCCGAAATATAAAGGATAGCAACAATGGATTGGATAAATGGTACCTAATTTGCTGATCTACTCATTTAGAACATATTTAGCTAGACTTTCTATCTCTCATGGTCAGAAACAATTGAGTAGATCATGATACCTTTTGGTAAGGCACAAGTCTCTAATAAATGACACAAGAGTTGATTTACTACTCAGTCTGAACCTCCTGAGCTAAAATCCCCAAATTTGCAGATCAGTAACAATAGATACAATATTAATACCTTTGGCAGAGGCACCAGTCTTCAAAAAATGGTACATGAGTCAATCCTCTAATTAATTAGAACATTGTTAGCTAGACTCCTGAATCTCAAGGTTAGCAAACAATGTTGATACCCTTGTCAGAGGCACCATACTTAAACATATGGTACGTTAGTTAATGCTCTAATTAATTAGACCCTACTTAGCTACACCAATAAATCTCAAGGTCTTTGAGAGGCAATAGTCTTACAAAAAAAAAAACAATCAAGAGTTGCTACTCATATCAGATTTATCCTCCTGAAGTAAGACCTTCAAATCGCAAGGTTAGCAGCAATGGAATCAATCGTGACACCTTTTGATGAGGCATTTGTCTCTAATAAACTACATACAAGTTCTAATTTATCAATTAGAACCTAATTTGCTACAGCTATCAAATCTCAATGTTGGAAGCAATGAAATAACTTATGATACCCTTTGTGGAGGCACCAATCTCTAACAAACAGTACACAAGTTCATGCTCTAATTAATTAGAACCTCCTTAACTAGACCCCCAAAACTCAAGGATAGCAACGATGGAGTAGATATTGATAGCCTCTGAGAGGCAACCTTCTCCACCAAAAATAGTATGCCAGATGCTGCTCCTATCAGGTACAACAATCTGAGCTTGGACTCTCAAATTCAAAGGTAAGCATAAATGGAAGGACTCATGTCATGCTCCAAAAAATGGTACACAAGTAAGTGTTCTAGTCATTTACCAGCTCTTTAGCTAGAAACCCTTAATCTTAACGTCAGCAACAACTGAATGAAACTTGATGCCCATTGAAAGGCAACAGTATTCTCAAAAATGGTACATTAGTTGCTGCTCCTATGAGACACACATCTTGAGATTGCTTCTTAATGTCAGAAGCAATGGAACGACTCATGATACCCTTTGTGGAGGCATCAGTCTTTAACATAGGGTACACAAGTTAATGCTCTAATTAAAACCCACTAGCTAGTTGTCTAAATCTCAAGGATAGCAACAATGGAGTGGATTTTGATACCCTTTGAGAGGAAAAAGTATCCACAAAAATGTTACAAAGGTTGCTGCTCCTATCAGATACAATGTCCTAAACTAGGACCCTGAAATCTAAATGTCAGCAGCCATGGAATGACTGATGATACCCTTCATGGAGGCATCAGTTTCCAAAAACTGGTTCAGATGTTGCTGCTCTAATCATTCAAAACCTATTTAGCTAGAATGCCTAAATCTCAAGGCCAGCAGCAATTGAGTTGATCGGCATACCCTTTGCAGAGGCACTCGTCTCTAATAAATGGCACACGATATGCTGCTTTCCTCAGACTAAACCTCCTGAGCTAAAATCCCCAAATTAGAAGATCAGTAATAATAGAAACAATGTTGATAAAGTCTTTTGCCTCTGCCAAGGTTAACAAGTGGTACATGACTTAATGATCTAATCAACTATACCCTCCTTAGCTAGCCCCCGAAATATAAAGGATAGCAACAATGGATTGGATAAATGGTACCTAATTTGCTGATCTACTCATTTAGAACATATTTAGCTAGACTTTCTATCTCTCATGGTCAGAAACAATTGAGTAGATCATGATACCTTTTGGTAAGGCACAAGTCTCTAATAAATGACACAAGAGTTGATTTACTACTCAGTCTGAACCTCCTGAGCTAAAATCCCCAAATTTGCAGATCAGTAACAATAGATACAATATTAATACCTTTGGCAGAGGCACCAGTCTTCAAAAAATGGTACATGAGTCAATCCTCTAATTAATTAGAACATTGTTAGCTAGACTCCTGAATCTCAAGGTTAGCAAACAATGTTGATACCCTTGTCAGAGGGACCATACTTAAACATATGGTACGTTAGTTAATGCTCTAATTAATTAGACCCTACTTAGCTACACCAATAAATCTCAAGGTCTTTGAGAGGCAATAGTCTTACAAAAAAAAAAAACAATCAAGAGTTGCTACTCATATCAGATTTATCCTCCTGAAGTAAGACCTTCAAATCGCAAGGTTAGCAGCAATGGAATCAATCGTGACACCTTTTGATGAGGCATTTGTCTCTAATAAACTACATACAAGTTCTAATTTATCAATTAGAACCTAATTTGCTACAGCTATCAAATCTCAATGTTGGAAGCAATGGAATAACTTATGATACCCTTTGTGGAGGCACCAATCTCTAACAAACAGTACACAAGTTCATGCTCTAATTAATTAGAACCTCCTTAACTAGACCCCCAAAACTCAAGGATAGCAACGATGGAGTAGATATTGATAGCCTCTGAGAGGCAACCTTCTCCACCAAAAATAGTATGCCAGATGCTGCTCCTATCAGGTACAACAATCTGAGCTTGGACTCTCAAATTCAAAGGTAAGCATAAATGGAAGGACTCATGTCATGCTCCAAAAAATGGTACACAAGTAAGTGTTCTAGTCATTTACCAGCTCTTTAGCTAGAAACCCTTAATCTTAACGTCAGCAACAACTGAATGAAACTTGATGCCCATTGAAAGGCAACAGTATTCTCAAAAATGGTACATTAGTTGCTGCTCCTATGAGACACACATCTTGAGATTGCTTCTTAATGTCAGAAGCAATGGAACGACTCATGATACCCTTGGTGGAGGCATCAATCTTTAACATAGGGTACACAAGTTAATGCTCTAATTAAAACCCACTAGCTAGTTGTCTAAATCTCAAGGATAGCAACAATGGAGTGGATTTTGATACCCTTTGAGAGGAAAAAGTATCCACAAAAATGTTACAAAGGTTGCTGCTCCTATCAGATACAATGTCCTAAACTAGGACCCTGAAATCTAAATGTCAGCAGCCATGGAATGACTGATGATACCCTTCATGGAGGCATCAGTTTCCAAAAACTGGTTCAGATGTTGCTGCTCTAATCATTCAAAACCTATTTAGCTAGAATGCCTAAATCTCAAGGCCAGCAGCAATTGAGTTGATCGGCATACCCTTTGCAGAGGCACTCGTCTCTAATAAATGGCACACGATATGCTGCTTTCCTCAGACTAAACCTCCTGAGCTAAAATCCCCAAATTAGAAGATCAGTAATAATAGAAACAATGTTGATAAAGTCTTTTGCCTCTGCCAAGGTTAACAAGTGGTACATGACTTAATGATCTAATCAACTATACCCTCCTTAGCTAGCCCCCGAAATATAAAGGATAGCAACAATGGATTGGATAAATGGTACCTAATTTGCTGATCTACTCATTTAGAACATATTTAGCTAGACTTTCTATCTCTCATGGTCAGAAACAATTGAGTAGATCATGATACCTTTTGGTAAGGCACAAGTCTCTAATAAATGACACAAGAGTTGATTTACTACTCAGTCTGAACCTCCTGAGCTAAAATCCCCAAATTTGCAGATCAGTAACA
Source organism: Spea bombifrons (assembly GCF_027358695.1). Lineage (NCBI taxonomy): Eukaryota > Metazoa > Chordata > Amphibia > Anura > Pelobatidae > Spea > Spea bombifrons. Next base: position 12,490,839 of record NC_071090.1, read on the forward strand.
ATAGATACAATATTAATACCTTTGGCAGAGGCACCAGTCTTCAAAAAATGGTACATGAGTCAATCCTCTAATTAATTAGAACATTGTTAGCTAGACTCCTGAATCTCAAGGTTAGCAAACAATGTTGATACCCTTGTCAGAGGGACCATACTTAAACATATGGTACGTTAGTTAATGCTCTAATTAATTAGACCCTACTTAGCTACACCAATAAATCTCAAGGTCTTTGAGAGGCAATAGTCTTACAAAAAAAAAAAACAATCACGAGTTGCTACTCATATCAGATTTATCCTCCTGAAGTAAGACCTTCAAATCGCAAGGTTAGCAGCAATGGAATCAATCGTGACACCTTTTGATGAGGCATTTGTCTCTAATAAACTACATACAAGTTCTAATTTATCAATTAGAACCTAATTTGCTACAGCTATCAAATCTCAATGTTGGAAGCAATGGAATAACTTATGATACCCTTTGTGGAGGCACCAATCTCTAACAAACAGTACACAAGTTCATGCTCTAATTAATTAGAACCTCCTTAACTAGACCCCCAAAACTCAAGGATAGCAACGATGGAGTAGATATTGATAGCCTCTGAGAGGCAACCTTCTCCACCAAAAATAGTATGCCAGATGCTGCTCCTATCAGGTACAACAATCTGAGCTTGGACTCTCAAATTCAAAGGTAAGCATAAATGGAAGGACTCATGTCATGCTCCAAAAAATGGTACACAAGTAAGTGTTCTAGTCATTTACCAGCTCTTTAGCTAGAAACCCTTAATCTTAACGTCAGCAACAACTGAATGAAACTTGATGCCCATTGAAAGGCAACAGTATTCTCAAAAATGGTACATTAGTTGCTGCTCCTATGAGACACACATCTTGAGATTGCTTCTTAATGTCAGAAGCAATGGAACGACTCATGATACCCTTTGTGGAGGCATCAGTCTTTAACATAGGGTACACAAGTTAATGCTCTAATTAAAACCCACTAGCTAGTTGTCTAAATCTCAAGGATAGCAACAATGGAGTGGATTTTGATACCCTTTGAGAGGAAAAAGTATCCACAAAAATGTTACAAAGGTTGCTGCTCCTATCAGATACAATGTCCTAAACTAGGACCCTGAAATCTAAATGTCAGCAGCCATGGAATGACTGATGATACCCTTCATGGAGGCATCAGTTTCCAAAAACTGGTTCAGATGTTGCTGCTCTAATCATTCAAAACCTATTTAGCTAGAATGCCTAAATCTCAAGGCCAGCAGCAATTGAGTTGATCGGCATACCCTTTGCAGAGGCACTCGTCTCTAATAAATGGCACACGATATGCTGCTTTCCTCAGACGAAACCTCCTGAGCTAAAATCCCCAAATTAGAAGATCAGTAATAATAGAAACAATGTTGATAAAGTCTTTTGCCTCTGCCAAGGTTAACAAGTGGTACATGACTTAATGATCTAATCAACTATACCCTCCTTAGCTAGCCCCCGAAATATAAAGGATAGCAACAATGGATTGGATAAATGGTACCTAATTTGCTGATCTACTCATTTAGAACATATTTAGCTAGACTTTCTATCTCTCATGGTCAGAAACAATTGAGTAGATCATGATACCTTTTGGTAAGGCACAAGTCTCTAATAAATGACACAAGAGTTGATTTACTACTCAGTCTGAACCTCCTGAGCTAAAATCCCCAAATTTGCAGGTCAGTAACAATAGATACAATATTAATACCTTTGGCAGAGGCACCAGTCTTCAAAAAATGGTACATGAGTCAATCCTCTAATTAATTAGAACATTGTTAGCTAGACTCCTGAATCTCAAGGTTAGCAAACAATGTTGATACCCTTGTCAGAGGGACCATACTTAAACATATGGTACGTTAGTTAATGCTCTAATTAATTAGACCCTACTTAGCTACACCAATAAATCTCAAGGTCTTTGAGAGGCAATAGTCTTACAAAAAAAAAAAACAATCACGAGTTGCTACTCATATCAGATTTATCCTCCTGAAGTAAGACCTTCAAATCGCAAGGTTAGCAGCAATGGAATCAATCGTGACACCTTTTGATGAGGCATTTGTCTCTAATAAACTACATACAAGTTCTAATTTATCAATTAGAACCTAATTTGCTACAGCTATCAAATCTCAATGTTGGAAGCAATGGAATAACTTATGATACCCTTTGTGGAGGCACCAATCTCTAACAAACAGTACACAAGTTCATGCTCTAATTAATTAGAACCTCCTTAACTAGACCCCCAAAACTCAAGGATAGCAACGATGGAGTAGATATTGATAGCCTCTGAGAGGCAACCTTCTCCACCAAAAATAGTATGCCAGATGCTGCTCCTATCAGGTACAACAATCTGAGCTTGGACTCTCAAATTCAAAGGTAAGCATAAATGGAAGGACTCATGTCATGCTCCAAAAAATGGTACACAAGTAAGTGTTCTAGTCATTTACCAGCTCTTTAGCTAGAAACCCTTAATCTTAACGTCAGCAACAACTGAATGAAACTTGATGCCCATTGAAAGGCAACAGTATTCTCAAAAATGGTACATTAGTTGCTGCTCCTATGAGACACACATCTTGAGATTGCTTCTTAATGTCAGAAGCAATGGAACGACTCATGATACCCTTTGCGGAGGCATCAGTCTTTAACATAGGGTACACAAGTTAATGCTCTAATTAAAACCCACTAGCTAGTTGTCTAAATCTCAAGGATAGCAACAATGGAGTGGATTTTGATACCCTTTGAGAGGAAAAAGTATCCACAAAAATGTTACAAAGGTTGCTGCTCCTATCAGATACAATGTCCTAAACTAGGACCCTGAAATCTAAATGTCAGCAGCCATGGAATGACTGATGATACCCTTCATGGAGGCATCAGTTTCCAAAAACTGGTTCAGATGTTGCTGCTCTAATCATTCAAAACCTATTTAGCTAGAATGCCTAAATCTCAAGGCCAGCAGCAATTGAGTTGATCGGCATACCCTTTGCAGAGGCACTCGTCTCTAATAAATGGCACACGATATGCTGCTTTCCTCAGACTAAACCTCCTGAGCTAAAATCCCCAAATTAGAAGATCAGTAATAATAGAAACAATGTTGATAAAGTCTTTTACCTCTGCCAAGGTTAACAAGTGGTACATGACTTAATGATCTAATCAACTATACCCTCCTTAGCTAGCCCCCGAAATATAAAGGATAGCAACAATGGATTGGATAAATGGTACCTAATTTGCTGATCTACTCATTTAGAACATATTTAGCTAGACTTTCTATCTCTCATGGTCAGAAACAATTGAGTAGATCATGATACCTTTTGGTAAGGCACAAGTCTCTAATAAATGACACAAGAGTTGATTTACTACTCAGTCTGAACCTCCTGAGCTAAAATCCCCAAATTTGCAGATCAGTAACAATAGATACAATATTAATACCTTTGGCAGAGGCACCAGTCTTCAAAAAATGGTACATGAGTCAATCCTCTAATTAATTAGAACATTGTTAGCTAGACTCCTGAATCTCAAGGTTAGCAAACAATGTTGATACCCTTGTCAGAGGGACCATACTTAAACATATGGTACGTTAGTTAATGCTCTAATTAATTAGACCCTACTTAGCTACACCAATAAATCTCAAGGTCTTTGAGAGGCAATAGTCTTACAAAAAAAAAAAACAATCACGAGTTGCTACTCATATCAGATTTATCCTCCTGAAGTAAGACCTTCAAATCGCAAGGTTAGCAGCAATGGAATCAATCGTGACACCTTTTGATGAGGCATTTGTCTCTAATAAACTACATACAAGTTCTAATTTATCAATTAGAACCTAATTTGCTACAGCTATCAAATCTCAATGTTGGAAGCAATGGAATAACTTATGATACCCTTTGTGGAGGCACCAATCTCTAACAAACAGTACACAAGTTCATGCTCTAATTAATTAGAACCTCCTTAACTAGACCCCCAAAACTCAAGGATAGCAACGATGGAGTAGATATTGATAGCCTCTGAGAGGCAACCTTCTCCACCAAAAATAGTATGCCAGATGCTGCTCCTATCAGGTACAACAATCTGAGCTTGGACTCTCAAATTCAAAGGTAAGCATAAATGGAAGGACTCATGTCATGCTCCAAAAAATGGTACACAAGTAAGTGTTCTAGTCATTTACCAGCTCTTTAGCTAGAAACCCTTAATCTTAACGTCAGCAACAACTGAATGAAACTTGATGCCCATTGAAAGGCAACAGTATTCTCAAAAATGGTACATTAGTTGCTGCTCCTATGAGACACACATCTTGAGATTGCTTCTTAATGTCAGAAGCAATGGAACGACTCATGATACCCTTTGTGGAGGCATCAGTCTTTAACATAGGGTACACAAGTTAAGGCTCTAATTAAAACCCACTAGCTAGTTGTCTAAATCTCAAGGATAGCAACAATGGAGTGGATTTTGATACCCTTTGAGAGGAAAAAGTATCCACAAAAATGTTACAAAGGTTGCTGCTCCTATCAGATACAATGTCCTAAACTAGGACCCTGAAATCTAAATGTCAGCAGCCATGGAATGACTGATGATACCCTTCATGGAGGCATCAGTTTCCAAAAACTGGTTCAGATGTTGCTGCTCTAATCATTCAAAACCTATTTAGCTAGAATGCCTAAATCTCAAGGCCAGCAGCAATTGAGTTGATCGGCATACCCTTTGCAGAGGCACTCGTCTCTAATAAATGGCACACGATATGCTGCTTTCCTCAGACGAAACCTCCTGAGCTAAAATCCCCAAATTAGAAGATCAGTAATAATAGAAACAATGTTGATAAAGTCTTTTGCCTCTGCCAAGGTTAACAAGTGGTACATGACTTAATGATCTAATCAACTATACCCTCCTTAGCTAGCCCCCGAAATATAAAGGATAGCAACAATGGATTGGATAAATGGTACCTAATTTGCTGATCTACTCATTTAGAACATATTTAGCTAGACTTTCTATCTCTCATGGTCAGAAACAATTGAGTAGATCATGATACCTTTTGGTAAGGCACAAGTCTCTAATAAATGACACAAGAGTTGATTTACTACTCAGTCTGAACCTCCTGAGCTAAAATCCCCAAATTTGCAGATCAGTAACAATAGATACAATATTAATACCTTTGGCAGAGGCACCAGTCTTCAAAAAATGGTACATGAGTCAATCCTCTAATTAATTAGAACATTGTTAGCTAGACTCCTGAATCTCAAGGTTAGCAAACAATGTTGATACCCTTGTCAGAGGCACCATACTTAAACATATGGTACGTTAGTTAATGCTCTAATTAATTAGACCCTACTTAGCTACACCAATAAATCTCAAGGTCTTTGAGAGGCAATAGTCTTACAAAAAAAAAAACAATCAAGAGTTGCTACTCATATCAGATTTATCCTCCTGAAGTAAGACCTTCAAATCGCAAGGTTAGCAGCAATGGAATCAATCGTGACACCTTTTGATGAGGCATTTGTCTCTAATAAACTACATACAAGTTCTAATTTATCAATTAGAACCTAATTTGCTACAGCTATCAAATCTCAATGTTGGAAGCAATGAAATAACTTATGATACCCTTTGTGGAGGCACCAATCTCTAACAAACAGTACACAAGTTCATGCTCTAATTAATTAGAACCTCCTTAACTAGACCCCCAAAACTCAAGGATAGCAACGATGGAGTAGATATTGATAGCCTCTGAGAGGCAACCTTCTCCACCAAAAATAGTATGCCAGATGCTGCTCCTATCAGGTACAACAATCTGAGCTTGGACTCTCAAATTCAAAGGTAAGCATAAATGGAAGGACTCATGTCATGCTCCAAAAAATGGTACACAAGTAAGTGTTCTAGTCATTTACCAGCTCTTTAGCTAGAAACCCTTAATCTTAACGTCAGCAACAACTGAATGAAACTTGATGCCCATTGAAAGGCAACAGTATTCTCAAAAATGGTACATTAGTTGCTGCTCCTATGAGACACACATCTTGAGATTGCTTCTTAATGTCAGAAGCAATGGAACGACTCATGATACCCTTTGTGGAGGCATCAGTCTTTAACATAGGGTACACAAGTTAATGCTCTAATTAAAACCCACTAGCTAGTTGTCTAAATCTCAAGGATAGCAACAATGGAGTGGATTTTGATACCCTTTGAGAGGAAAAAGTATCCACAAAAATGTTACAAAGGTTGCTGCTCCTATCAGATACAATGTCCTAAACTAGGACCCTGAAATCTAAATGTCAGCAGCCATGGAATGACTGATGATACCCTTCATGGAGGCATCAGTTTCCAAAAACTGGTTCAGATGTTGCTGCTCTAATCATTCAAAACCTATTTAGCTAGAATGCCTAAATCTCAAGGCCAGCAGCAATTGAGTTGATCGGCATACCCTTTGCAGAGGCACTCGTCTCTAATAAATGGCACACGATATGCTGCTATCCTCAGACGAAACCTCCTGAGCTAAAATCCCCAAATTAGAAGATCAGTAATAATAGAAACAATGTTGATAAAGTCTTTTGCCTCTGCCAAGGTTAACAAGTGGTACATGACTTAATGATCTAATCAACTATACCCTCCTTAGCTAGCCCCCGAAATATAAAGGATAGCAACAATGGATTGGATAAATGGTACCTAATTTGCTGATCTACTCATTTAGAACATATTTAGCTAGACTTTCTATCTCTCATGGTCAGAAACAATTGAGTAGATCATGATACCTTTTGGTAAGGCACAAGTCTCTAATAAATGACACAAGAGTTGATTTACTACTCAGTCTGAACCTCCTGAGCTAAAATCCCCAAATTTGCAGATCAGTAACAATAGATACAATATTAATACCTTTGGCAGAGGCACCAGTCTTCAAAAAATGGTACATGAGTCAATCCTCTAATTAATTAGAACATTGTTAGCTAGACTCCTGAATCTCAAGGTTAGCAAACAATGTTGATACCCTTGTCAGAGGCACCATACTTAAACATATGGTACGTTAGTTAATGCTCTAATTAATTAGACCCTACTTAGCTACACCAATAAATCTCAAGGTCTTTGAGAGGCAATAGTCTTACAAAAAAAAAAACAATCAAGAGTTGCTACTCATATCAGATTTATCCTCCTGAAGTAAGACCTTCAAATCGCAAGGTTAGCAGCAATGGAATCAATCGTGACACCTTTTGATGAGGCATTTGTCTCTAATAAACTACATACAAGATCTAATTTATCAATTAGAACCTAATTTGCTACAGCTATCAAATCTCAATGTTGGAAGCAATGAAATAACTTATGATACCCTTTGTGGAGGCACCAATCTCTAACAAACAGTACACAAGTTCATGCTCTAATTAATTAGAACCTCCTTAACTAGACCCCCAAAACTCAAGGATAGCAACGATGGAGTAGATATTGATAGCCTCTGAGAGGCAACCTTCTCCACCAAAAATAGTATGCCAGATGCTGCTCCTATCAGGTACAACAATCTGAGCTTGGACTCTCAAATTCAAAGGTAAGCATAAATGGAAGGACTCATGTCATGCTCCAAAAAATGGTACACAAGTAAGTGTTCTAGTCATTTACCAGCTCTTTAGCTAGAAACCCTTAATCTTAACGTCAGCAACAACTGAATGAAACTTGATGCCCATTGAAAGGCAACAGTATTCTCAAAAATGGTACATTAGTTGCTGCTCCTATGAGACACACATCTTGAGATTGCTTCTTAATGTCAGAAGTAATGGAACGACTCATGATACCCTTTGCGGAGGCATCAGTCTTTAACATAGGGTACACAAGTTAATGCTCTAATTAAAACCCACTAGCTAGTTGTCTAAATCTCAAGGATAGCAACAATGGAGTGGATTTTGATACCCTTTGAGAGGAAAAAGTATCCACAAAAATGTTACAAAGGTTGCTGCTCCTATCAGATACAATGTCCTAAACTAGGACCCTGAAATCTAAATGTCAGCAGCCATGGAATGACTGATGATACCCTTCATGGAGGCATCAGTTTCCAAAAACTGGTTCAGATGTTGCTGCTCTAATCATTCAAAACCTATTTAGCTAGAATGCCTAAATCTCAAGGCCAGCAGCAATTGAGTTGATCGGCATACCCTTTGCAGAGGCACTCGTCTCTAATAAATGGCACACGATATGCTGCTATCCTCACACGAAACCTCCTGAGCTAAAATCCCCAAATTAGAAGATCAGTAATAATAGAAACAATGTTGATAAAGTCTTTTGCCTCTGCCAAGGTTAACAAGTGGTACATGACTTAATGATCTAATCAACTATACCCTCCTTAGCTAGCCCCCGAAATATAAAGGATAGCAACAATGGATTGGATAAATGGTACCTAATTTGCTGATCTACTCATTTAGAACATATTTAGCTAGACTTTCTATCTCTCATGGTCAGAAACAATTGAGTAGATCATGATACCTTTTGGTAAGGCACAAGTCTCTAATAAATGACACAAGAGTTGATTTACTACTCAGTCTGAACCTCCTGAGCTAAAATCCCCAAATTTGCAGATCAGTAACAATAGATACAATATTAATACCTTTGGCAGAGGCACCAGTCTTCAAAAAATGGTACATGAGTCAATCCTCTAATTAATTAGAACATTGTTAGCTAGACTCCTGAATCTCAAGGTTAGCAAACAATGTTGATACCCTTGTCAGAGGCACCATACTTAAACATATGGTACGTTAGTTAATGCTCTAATTAATTAGACCCTACTTAGCTACACCAATAAATCTCAAGGTCTTTGAGAGGCAATAGTCTTACAAAAAAAAAAACAATCAAGAGTTGCTACTCATATCAGATTTATCCTCCTGAAGTAAGACCTTCAAATCGCAAGGTTAGCAGCAATGGAATCAATCGTGACACCTTTTGATGAGGCATTTGTCTCTAATAAACTACATACAAGATCTAATTTATCAATTAGAACCTAATTTGCTACAGCTATCAAATCTCAATGTTGGAAGCAATGAAATAACTTATGATACCCTTTGTGGAGGCACCAATCTCTAACAAACAGTACACAAGTTCATGCTCTAATTAATTAGAACCTCCTTAACTAGACCCCCAAAACTCAAGGATAGCAACGATGGAGTAGATATTGATAGCCTCTGAGAGGCAACCTTCTCCACCAAAAATAGTATGCCAGATGCTGCTCCTATCAGGTACAACAATCTGAGCTTGGACTCTCAAATTCAAAGGTAAGCATAAATGGAAGGACTCATGTCATGCTCCAAAAAATGGTACACAAGTAAGTGTTCTAGTCATTTACCAGCTCTTTAGCTAGAAACCCTTAATCTTAACGTCAGCAACAACTGAATGAAACTTGATGCCCATTGAAAGGCAACAGTATTCTCAAAAATGGTACATTAGTTGCTGCTCCTATGAGACACACATCTTGAGATTGCTTCTTAATGTCAGAAGCAATGGAACGACTCATGATACCCTTTGTGGAGGCATCAGTCTTTAACATAGGGTACACAAGTTAATGCTCTAATTAAAACCCACTAGCTAGTTGTCTAAATCTCAAGGATAGCAACAATGGAGTGGATTTTGATACCCTTTGAGAGGAAAAAGTATCCACAAAAATGTTACAAAGGTTGCTGCTCCTATCAGATACAATGTCCTAAACTAGGACCCTGAAATCTAAATGTCAGCAGCCATGGAATGACTGATGATACCCTTCATGGAGGCATCAGTTTCCAAAAACTGGTTCAGATGTTGCTGGTCTAATCATTCAAAACCTATTTAGCTAGAATGCCTAAATCTCAAGGCCAGCAGCAATTGAGTTGATCGGCATACCCTTTGCAGAGGCACTCGTCTCTAATAAATGGCACACAATATGCTGCTTTCCTCAGACTAAACCTCCTGAGCTAAAATCCCCAAATTAGAAGATCAGTAATAATAGAAACAATGTTGATAAAGTCTTTTGCCTCTGCCAAGGTTAACAAGTGGTACATGACTTAATGATCTAATCAACTATACCCTCCTTAGCTAGCCCCCGAAATATAAAGGATAGCAACAATGGATTGGATAAATGGTACCTAATTTGCTGATCTACTCATTTAGAACATATTTAGCTAGACTTTCTATCTCTCATGGTCAGAAACAATTGAGTAGATCATGATACCTTTTGGTAAGGCACAAGTCTCTAATAAATGACACAAGAGTTGATTTACTACTCAGTCTGAACCTCCTGAGCTAAAATCCCCAAATTTGCAGATCAGTAACAATAGATACAATATTAATACCTTTGGCAGAGGCACCAGTCTTCAAAAAATGGTACATGAGTCAATCCTCTAATTAATTAGAACATTGTTAGCTAGACTCCTGAATCTCAAGGTTAGCAAACAATGTTGATACCCTTGTCAGAGGCACCATACTTAAACATATGGTACGTTAGTTAATGCTCTAATTAATTAGACCCTACTTAGCTACACCAATAAATCTCAAGGTCTTTGAGAGGCAATAGTCTTACAAAAAAAAAAAACAATCAAGAGTTGCTACTCATATCAGATTTATCCTCCTGAAGTAAAACCTTCAAATCGCAAGGTTAGCAGCAATGGAATCAATCGTGACACCTTTTGATGAGGCATTTGTCTCTAATAAACTACATACAAGTTCTAATTTATCAATTAGAACCTAATTTGCTACAGCTATCAAATCTCAATGTTGGAAGCAATGAAATAACTTATGATACCCTTTGTGGAGGCACCAATCTCTAACAAACAGTACACAAGTTCATGCTCTAATTAATTAGAACCTCCTTAACTAGACCCCCAAAACTCAAGGATAGCAACGATGGAGTAGATATTGATAGCCTCTGAGAGGCAACCTTCTCCACCAAAAATAGTATGCCAGATGCTGCTCCTATCAGGTACAACAATCTGAGCTTGGACTCTCAAATTCAAAGGTAAGCATAAATGGAAGGACTCATGTCATGCTCCAAAAAATGGTACACAAGTAAGTGTTCTAGTCATTTACCAGCTCTTTAGCTAGAAACCCTTAATCTTAACGTCAGCAACAACTGAATGAAACTTGATGCCCATTGAAAGGCAACAGTATTCTCAAAAATGGTACATTAGTTGCTGCTCCTATGAGACACACATCTTGAGATTGCTTCTTAATGTCAGAAGCAATGGAACGACTCATGATACCCTTTGTGGAGGCATCAGTCTTTAACATAGGGTACACAAGTTAATGCTCTAATTAAAACCCACTAGCTAGTTGTCTAAATCTCAAGGATAGCAACAATGGAGTGGATTTTGATACCCTTTGAGAGGAAAAAGTATCCACAAAAATGTTACAAAGGTTGCTGCTCCTATCAGATACAATGTCCTAAACTAGGACCCTGAAATCTAAATGTCAGCAGCCATGGAATGACTGATGATACCCTTCATGGAGGCATCAGTTTCCAAAAACTGGTTCAGATGTTGCTGCTCTAATCATTCAAAACCTATTTAGCTAGAATGCCTAAATCTCAAGGCCAGCAGCAATTGAGTTGATCGGCATACCCTTTGCAGAGGCACTCGTCTCTAATAAATGGCACACGATATGCTGCTTTCCTCAGACGAAACCTCCTGAGCTAAAATCCCCAAATTAGAAGATCAGTAATAATAGAAACAATGTTGATAAAGTCTTTTGCCTCTGCCAAGGTTAACAAGTGGTACATGACTTAATGATCTAATCAACTATACCCTCCTTAGCTAGCCCCCGAAATATAAAGGATAGCAACAATGGATTGGATAAATGGTACCTAATTTGCTGATCTACTCATTTAGAACATATTTAGCTAGACTTTCTATCTCTCATGGTCAGAAACAATTGAGTAGATCATGATACCTTTTGGTAAGGCACAAGTCTCTAATAAATGACACAAGAGTTGATTTACTACTCAGTCTGAACCTCCTGAGCTAAAATCCCCAAATTTGCAGATCAGTAACAATAGATACAATATTAATACCTTTGGCAGAGGCACCAGTCTTCAAAAAATGGTACATGAGTCAATCCTCTAATTAATTAGAACATTGTTAGCTAGACTCCTGAATCTCAAGGTTAGCAAACAATGTTGATACCCTTGTCAGAGGGACCATACTTAAACATATGGTACGTTAGTTAATGCTCTAATTAATTAGACCCTACTTAGCTACACCAATAAATCTCAAGGTCTTTGAGAGGCAATAGTCTTACAAAAAAAAAAAACAATCACGAGTTGCTACTCATATCAGATTTATCCTCCTGAAGTAAGACCTTCAAATCGCAAGGTTAGCAGCAATGGAATCAATCGTGACACCTTTTGATGAGGCATTTGTCTCTAATAAACTACATACAAGTTCTAATTTATCAATTAGAACCTAATTTGCTACAGCTATCAAATCTCAATGTTGGAAGCAATGGAATAACTTATGATACCCTTTGTGGAGGCACCAATCTCTAACAAACAGTACACAAGTTCATGCTCTAATTAATTAGGACCTCCTTAACTAGACCCCCAAAACTCAAGGATAGCAACGATGGAGTAGATATTGATAGCCTCTGAGAGGCAACCTTCTCCACCAAAAATAGTATGCCAGATGCTGCTCCTATCAGGTACAACAATCTGAGCTTGCACTCTCAAATTCAAAGGTAAGCATAAATGGAAGGACTCATGTCATGCTCCAAAAAATGGTACACAAGTAAGTGTTCTAGTCATTTACCAGCTCTTTAGCTAGAAACCCTTAATCTTAACGTCAGCAACAACTGAATGAAACTTGATGCCCATTGAAAGGCAACAGTATTCTCAAAAATGGTACATTAGTTGCTGCTCCTATGAGACACACATCTTGAGATTGCTTCTTAATGTCAGAAGCAATGGAACGACTCATGATACCCTTTGTGGAGGCATCAGTCTTTAACATAGGGTACACAAGTTAATGCTCTAATTAAAACCCACTAGCTAGTTGTCTAAATCTCAAGGATAGCAACAATGGAGTGGATTTTGATACCCTTTGAGAGGAAAAAGTATCCACAAAAATGTTACAAAGGTTGCTGCTCCTATCAGATGCAATGTCCTAAACTAGGACCCTGAAATCTAAATGTCAGCAGCCATGGAATGACTGATGATACCCTTCATGGAGGCATCAGTTTCCAAAAACTGGTTCAGATGTTGCTGCTCTAATCATTCAAAACCTATTTAGCTAGAATGCCTAAATCTCAAGGCCAGCAGCAATTGAGTTGATCGGCATACCCTTTGCAGAGGCACTCGTCTCTAATAAATGGCACACGATATGCTGCTTTCCTCAGACTAAACCTCCTGAGCTAAAATCCCCAAATTGGAAGATCAGTAATAATAGAAACAATGTTGATAAAGTCTTTTGCCTCTGCCAAGGTTAACAAGTGGTACATGACTTAATGATCTAATCAACTATACCCTCCTTAGCTAGCCCCCGAAATATAAAGGATAGCAACAATGGATTGGATAAATGGTACCTAATTTGCTGATCTACTCATTTAGAACATATTTAGCTAGACTTTCTATCTCTCATGGTCAGAAACAATTGAGTAGATCATGATACCTTTTGGTAAGGCACAAGTCTCTAATAAATGACACAAGAGTTGATTTACTACTCAGTCTGAACCTCCTGAGCTAAAATCCCCAAATTTGCAGATCAGTAACAATAGATACAATATTAATACCTTTGGCAGAGGCACCAGTCTTCAAAAAATGGTACATGAGTCAATCCTCTAATTAATTAGAACATTGTTAGCTAGACTCCTGAATCTCAAGGTTAGCAAACAATGTTGAAACCCTTGTCAGAGGCACCATACTTAAACATATGGTACGTTAGTTAATGCTCTAATTAATTAGACCCTACTTAGCTACACCAATAAATCTCAAGGTCTTTGAGAGGCAATAGTCTTACAAAAAAAAAACAATCAAGAGTTGCTACTCATATCAGATTTATCCTCCTGAAGTAAGACCTTCAAATCGCAAGGTTAGCAGCAATGGAATCAATCGTGACACCTTTTGATGAGGCATTTGTCTCTAATAAACTACATACAAGTTCTAATTTATCAATTAGAACCTAATTTGCTACAGCTATCAAATCTCAATGTTGGAAGCAATGAAATAACTTATGATACCCTTTGTGGAGGCACCAATCTCTAACAAACAGTACACAAGTTCATGCTCTAATTAATTAGAACCTCCTTAACTAGACCCCCAAAACTCAAGGATAGCAACGATGGAGTAGATATTGATAGCCTCTGAGAGGCAACCTTCTCCACCAAAAATAGTATGCCAGATGCTGCTCCTATCAGGTACAACAATCTGAGCATGGACTCTCAAATTCAAAGGTAAGCATAAATGGAAGGACTCATGTCATGCTCCAAAAAATGGTACACAAGTAAGTGTTCTAGTCATTTACCAGCTCTTTAGCTAGAAACCCTTAATCTTAACGTCAGCAACAACTGAATGAAACTTGATGCCCATTGAAAGGCAACAGTATTCTCAAAAATGGTACATTAGTTGCTGCTCCTATGAGACACACATCTTGAGATTGCTTCTTAATGTCAGAAGCAATGGAACGACTCATGATACCCTTTGTGGAGGCATCAGTCTTTAACATAGGGTACACAAGTTAATGCTCTAATTAAAACCCACTAGCTAGTTGTCTAAATCTCAAGGATAGCAACAATGGAGTGGATTTTGATACCCTTTGAGAGGAAAAAGTATCCACAAAAATGTTACAAAGGTTGCTGCTCCTATCAGATACAATGTCCTAAACTAGGACCCTGAAATCTAAATGTCAGCAGCCATGGAATGACTGATGATACCCTTCATGGAGGCATCAGTTTCCAAAAACTGGTTCAGATGTTGCTGCTCTAATCATTCAAAACCTATTTAGCTAGAATGCCTAAATCTCAAGGCCAGCAGCAATTGAGTTGATCGGCATACCCTTTGCAGAGGCACTCGTCTCTAATAAATGGCACACGATATGCTGCTTTCCTCAGACGAAACCTCCTGAGCTAAAATCCCCAAATTAGAAGATCAGTAATAATAGAAACAATGTTGATAAAGTCTTTTGCCTCTGCCAAGGTTAACAAGTGGTACATGACTTAATGATCTAATCAACTATACCCTCCTTAGCTAGCCCCCGAAATATAAAGGATAGCAACAATGGATTGGATAAATGGTACCTAATTTGCTGATCTACTCATTTAGAACATATTTAGCTAGACTTTCTATCTCTCATGGTCAGAAACAATTGAGTAGATCATGATACCTTTTGGTAAGGCACAAGTCTCTAATAAATGACACAAGAGTTGATTTACTACTCAGTCTGAACCTCCTGAGCTAAAATCCCCAAATTTGCAGATCAGTAACAATAGATACAATATTAATACCTTTGGCAGAGGCACCAGTCTTCAAAAAATGGTACATGAGTCAATCCTCTAATTAATTAGAACATTGTTAGCTAGACTCCTGAATCTCAAGGTTAGCAAACAATGTTGATACCCTTGTCAGAGGCACCATACTTAAACATATGGTACGTTAGTTAATGCTCTAATTAATTAGACCCTACTTAGCTACACCAATAAATCTCAAGGTCTTTGAGAGGCAATAGTCTTACAAAAAAAAAAAACAATCACGAGTTGCTACTCATATCAGATTTATCCTCCTGAAGTAAGACCTTCAAATCGCAAGGTTAGCAGCAATGGAATCAATCGTGACACCTTTTGATGAGGCATTTGTCTCTAATAAACTACATACAAGTTCTAATTTATCAATTAGAACCTAATTTGCTACAGCTATCAAATCTCAATGTTGGAAGCAATGGAATAACTTATGATACCCTTTGTGGAGGCACCAATCTCTAACAAACAGTACACAAGTTCATGCTCTAATTAATTAGGACCTCCTTAACTAGACCCCCAAAACTCAAGGATAGCAACGATGGAGTAGATATTGATAGCCTCTGAGAGGCAACCTTCTCCACCAAAAATAGTATGCCAGATGCTGCTCCTATCAGGTACAACAATCTGAGCTTGCACTCTCAAATTCAAAGGTAAGCATAAATGGAAGGACTCATGTCATGCTCCAAAAAATGGTACACAAGTAAGTGTTCTAGTCATTTACCAGCTCTTTAGCTAGAAACCCTTAATCTTAACGTCAGCAACAACTGAATGAAACTTGATGCCCATTGAAAGGCAACAGTATTCTCAAAAATGGTACATTAGTTGCTGCTCCTATGAGACACACATCTTGAGATTGCTTCTTAATGTCAGAAGCAATGGAACGACTCATGATACCCTTTGTGGAGGCATCAGTCTTTAACATAGGGTACACAAGTTAATGCTCTAATTAAAACCCACTAGCTAGTTGTCTAAATCTCAAGGATAGCAACAATGGAGTGGATTTTGATACCCTTTGAGAGGAAAAAGTATCCACAAAAATGTTACAAAGGTTGCTGCTCCTATCAGATACAATGTCCTAAACTAGGACCCTGAAATCTAAATGTCAGCAGCCATGGAATGACTGATGATACCCTTCATGGAGGCATCAGTTTCCAAAAACTGGTTCAGATGTTGCTGCTCTAATCATTCAAAACCTATTTAGCTAGAATGCCTAAATCTCAAGGCCAGCAGCAATTGAGTTGATCGGCATACCCTTTGCAGAGGCACTCGTCTCTAATAAATGGCACACGATATGCTGCTTTCCTCAGACGAAACCTCCTGAGCTAAAATCCCCAAATTAGAAGATCAGTAATAATAGAAACAATGTTGATAAAGTCTTTTGCCTCTGCCAAGGTTAACAAGTGGTACATGACTTAATGATCTAATCAACTATACCCTCCTTAGCTAGCCCCCGAAATATAAAGGATAGCAACAATGGATTGGATAAATGGTACCTAATTTGCTGATCTACTCATTTAGAACATATTTAGCTAGACTTTCTATCTCTCATGGTCAGAAACAATTGAGTAGATCATGATACCTTTTGGTAAGGCACAAGTCTCTAATAAATGACACAAGAGTTGATTTACTACTCAGTCTGAACCTCCTGAGCTAAAATCCCCAAATTTGCAGATCAGTAACAATAGATACAATATTAATACCTTTGGCAGAGGCACCAGTCTTCAAAAAATGGTACATGAGTCAATCCTCTAATTAATTAGAACATTGTTAGCTAGACTCCTGAATCTCAAGGTTAGCAAACAATGTTGATACCCTTGTCAGAGGGACCATACTTAAACATATGGTACGTTAGTTAATGCTCTAATTAATTAGACCCTACTTAGCTACACCAATAAATCTCAAGGTCTTTGAGAGGCAATAGTCTTACAAAAAAAAAAAACAATCACGAGTTGCTACTCATATCAGATTTATCCTCCTGAAGTAAGACCTTCAAATCGCAAGGTTAGCAGCAATGGAATCAATCGTGACACCTTTTGATGAGGCATTTGTCTCTAATAAACTACATACAAGTTCTAATTTATCAATTAGAACCTAATTTGCTACAGCTATCAAATCTCAATGTTGGAAGCAATGGAATAACTTATGATACCCTTTGTGGAGGCACCAATCTCTAACAAACAGTACACAAGTTCATGCTCTAATTAATTAGGACCTCCTTAACTAGACCCCCAAAACTCAAGGATAGCAACGATGGAGTAGATATTGATAGCCTCTGAGAGGCAACCTTCTCCACCAAAAATAGTATGCCAGATGCTGCTCCTATCAGGTACAACAATCTGAGCTTGCACTCTCAAATTCAAAGGTAAGCATAAATGGAAGGACTCATGTCATGCTCCAAAAAATGGTACACAAGTAAGTGTTCTAGTCATTTACCAGCTCTTTAGCTAGAAACCCTTAATCTTAACGTCAGCAACAACTGAATGAAACTTGATGCCCATTGAAAGGCAACAGTATTCTCAAAAATGGTACATTAGTTGCTGCTCCTATGAGACACACATCTTGAGATTGCTTCTTAATGTCAGAAGCAATGGAACGACTCATGATACCCTTTGTGGAGGCATCAGTCTTTAACATAGGGTACACAAGTTAATGCTCTAATTAAAACCCACTAGCTAGTTGTCTAAATCTCAAGGATAGCAACAATGGAGTGGATTTTGATACCCTTTGAGAGGAAAAAGTATCCACAAAAATGTTACAAAGGTTGCTGCTCCTATCAGATGCAATGTCCTAAACTAGGACCCTGAAATCTAAATGTCAGCAGCCATGGAATGACTGATGATACCCTTCATGGAGGCATCAGTTTCCAAAAACTGGTTCAGATGTTGCTGCTCTAATCATTCAAAACCTATTTAGCTAGAATGCCTAAATCTCAAGGCCAGCAGCAATTGAGTTGATCGGCATACCCTTTGCAGAGGCACTCGTCTCTAATAAATGGCACACGATATGCTGCTTTCCTCAGACTAAACCTCCTGAGCTAAAATCCCCAAATTGGAAGATCAGTAATAATAGAAACAATGTTGATAAAGTCTTTTGCCTCTGCCAAGGTTAACAAGTGGTACATGACTTAATGATCTAATCAACTATACCCTCCTTAGCTAGCCCCCGAAATATAAAGGATAGCAACAATGGATTGGATAAATGGTACCTAATTTGCTGATCTACTCATTTAGAACATATTTAGCTAGACTTTCTATCTCTCATGGTCAGAAACAATTGAGTAGATCATGATACCTTTTGGTAAGGCACAAGTCTCTAATAAATGACACAAGAGTTGATTTACTACTCAGTCTGAACCTCCTGAGCTAAAATCCCCAAATTTGCAGATCAGTAACAATAGATACAATATTAATACCTTTGGCAGAGGCACCAGTCTTCAAAAAATGGTACATGAGTCAATCCTCTAATTAATTAGAACATTGTTAGCTAGACTCCTGAATCTCAAGGTTAGCAAACAATGTTGATACCCTTGTCAGAGGCACCATACTTAAACATATGGTACGTTAGTTAATGCTCTAATTAATTAGACCCTACTTAGCTACACCAATAAATCTCAAGGTCTTTGAGAGGCAATAGTCTTACAAAAAAAAACCAATCAAGAGTTGCTACTCATATCAGATTTATCCTCCTGAAGTAAGACCTTCAAATCGCAAGGTTAGCAGCAATGGAATCAATCGTGACACCTTTTGATGAGGCATTTGTCTCTAATAAACTACATACAAGTTCTAATTTATCAATTAGAACCTAATTTGCTACAGCTATCAAATCTCAATGTTGGAAGCAATGGAATAACTTATGATACCCTTTGTGGAGGCACCAATCTCTAACAAACATTACACAAGTTCATGCTCTAATTAATTAGAACCTCCTTAACTAGACCCCCAAAACTCAAGGATAGCAACGATGGAGTAAATATTGATAGCCTCTGAGAGGCAACCTTCTCCACCAAAAATAGTATGCCAGATGCTGCTCCTATCAGGTACAACAATCTGAGCTTGGACTCTCAAATTAAAAGGTAAGCATAAATGGAAGGACTCATGTCATGCTCCAAAAAATGGTACACAAGTAAGTGTTCTAGTCATTTACCAGCTCTTTAGCTAGAAACCCTTAATCTTAACGTCAGCAACAACTGAATGAAACTTGATGCCCATTGAAAGGCAACAGTATTCTCAAAAATGGTACATTAGTTGCTGCTCCTATGAGACACACATCTTGAGATTGCTTCTTAATGTCAGAAGCAATGGAACGACTCATGATACCCTTTGTGGAGGCATCAGTCTTTAACATAGGGTACACAAGTTAATGCTCTAATTAAAACCCACTAGCTAGTTGTCTAAATCTCAAGGATAGCAACAATGGAGTGGATTTTGATACCCTTTGAGAGGAAAAAGTATCCACAAAAATGTTACAAAGGTTGCTGCTCCTATCAGATACAATGTCCTAAACTAGGACCCTGAAATCTAAATGTCAGCAGCCATGGAATGACTGATGATACCCTTCATGGAGGCATCAGTTTCCAAAAACTGGTTCAGATGTTGCTGCTCTAATCATTCAAAACCTATTTAGCTAGAATGCCTAAATCTCAAGGCCAGCAGCAATTGAGTTGATCGGCATACCCTTTGCAGAGGCACTCGTCTCTAATAAATGGCACACGATATGCTGCTTTCCTCAGACTAAACCTCCTGAGCTAAAATCCCCAAATTGGAAGATCAGTAATAATAGAAACAATGTTGATAAAGTCTTTTGCCTCTGCCAAGGTTAACAAGTGGTACATGACTTAATGATCTAATCAACTATACCCTCCTTAGCTAGACCCCGAAATATAAAGGATAGCAACAATGGATTGGATAAATGGTACCTAATTTGCTGATCTACTCATTTAGAACATATTTAGCTAGACTTTCTATCTCTCATGGTCAGAAACAATTGAGTAGATCATGATACCTTTTGGTAAGGCACAAGTCTCTAATAAATGACACAAGAGTTGATTTACTACTCAGTCTGAACCTCCTGAGCTAAAATCCCCAAATTTGCAGATCAGTAACAATAGATACAATATTAATACCTTTGGCAGAGGCACCAGTCTTCAAGAAATGGTACATGAGTCAATCCTCTAATTAATTAGAACATTGTTAGCTAGACTCCTGAATCTCAAGGTTAGCAAACAATGTTGATACCCTTGTCAGAGGGACCATACTTAAACATATGGTACGTTAGTTAATGCTCTAATTAATTAGACCCTACTTAGCTACACCAATAAATCTCAAGGTCTTTGAGAGGCAATAGTCTTACAAAAAAAAAAACAATCAAGAGTTGCTACTCATATCAGATTTATCCTCCTGAAGTAAGACCTTCAAATCGCAAGGTTAGCAGCAATGGAATCAATCGTGACACCTTTTGATGAGGCATTTGTCTCTAATAAACTACATACAAGTTCTAATTTATCAATTAGAACCTAATTTGGAAGCAATCTCAATGTTGGAAGCAATGGAATAACTTATGATACCCTTTGTGGAGGCACCAATCTCTAACAAACAGTACACAAGTTCATGCTCTAATTAATTAGAACCTCCTTAACTAGACCCCCAAAACTCAAGGATAGCAACGATGGAGTAGATATTGATAGCCTCTGAGAGGCAACCTTCTCCACCAAAAATAGTATGCCAGATGCTGCTCCTATCAGGTACAACAATCTGAGCTTGGACTCTCAAATTCAAAGGTAAGCATAAATGGAAGGACTCATGTCATGCTCCAAAAAATGGTACACAAGTAAGTGTTCTAGTCATTTACCAGCTCTTTAGCTAGAAACCCTTAATCTTAACGTCAGCAACAACTGAATGAAACTTGATGCCCATTGAAAGGCAACAGTATTCTCAAAAATGGTACATTAGTTGCTGCTCCTATGAGACACACATCTTGAGATTGCTTCTTAATGTCAGAAGCAATGGAACGACTCATGATACCCTTTGTGGAGGCATCAGTCTTTAACATAGGGTACACAAGTTAATGCTCTAATTAAAACCCACTAGCTAGTTGTCTAAATCTCAAGGATAGCAACAATGGAGTGGATTTTGATACCCTTTGAGAGGAAAAAGTATCCACAAAAATGTTACAAAGGTTGCTGCTCCTATCAGATACAATGTCCTAAACTAGGACCCTGAAATCTAAATGTCAGCAGCCATGGAATGACTGATGATACCCTTCATGGAGGCATCAGTTTCCAAAAACTGGTTCAGATGTTGCTGCTCTAATCATTCAAAACCTATTTAGCTAGAATGCCTAAATCTCAAGGCCAGCAGCAATTGAGTTGATCGGCATACCCTTTGCAGAGGCACTCGTCTCTAATAAATGGCACACGATATGCTGCTTTCCTCAGACTAAACCTCCTGAGCTAAAATCCCCAAATTAGAAGATCAGTAATAATAGAAACAATGTTGATAAAGTCTTTTGCCTCTGCCAAGGTTAACAAGTGGTACATGACTTAATGATCTAATCAACTATACCCTCCTTAGCTAGCCCCCGAAATATAAAGGATAGCAACATTGGATTGGATAAATGGTACCTAATTTGCTGATCTACTCATTTAGAACATATTTAGCTAGACTTTCTATCTCTCATGGTCAGAAACAATTGAGTCGATCATGATACCTTTTGGTAAGGCACAAGTCTCTAATAAATGACACAAGAGTTGATTTACTACTCAGTCTGAACCTCCTGAGCTAAAATCCCCAAATTTGCAGATCAGTAACAATAGATACAATATTAATACCTTTGGCAGAGGCACCAGTCTTCAAAAAATGGTACATGAGTCAATCCTCTAATTAATTAGAGCATTGTTAGCTAGACTCCTGAATCTCAAGGTTAGCAAACAATGTTGATACCCTTGTCAGAGGCACCATACTTAAACATATGGTACGTTAGTTAATGCTCTAATTAATTAGACCCTACTTAGCTACACCAATAAATCTCAAGGTCTTTGAGAGGCAATAGTCTTACAAAAAAAAACAATCAAGAGTTGCTACTCATATCAGATTTATCCTCCTGAAGTAAGACCATCAAATCGCAAGGTTAGCAGCAATGGAAACAATCGTGACACCTTTTGATGAGGCATTTGTCTCTAATAAACTACATACAAGTTCTAATTTATCAATTAGAACCTAATTTGCTACAGCTATCAAATCTCAATGTTGGAAGCAATGGAATAACTTATGATACCCTTTGTGGAGGCACCAATCTCTAACAAACAGTACACAAGTTCATGCTCTAATTAATTAGAACCTCCTTAACTAGACCCCCAAAACTCAAGGATAGCAACGATGGAGTAGATATTGATAGCCTCTGAGAGGCAACCTTCTCCACCAAAAATAGTATGCCAGATGCTGCTCCTATCAGGTACAACAATCTGAGCTTGGACTCTCAAATTCAAAGGTAAGCATAAATGGAAGGACTCACGTCATGCTCCAAAAAATGGTACACAAGTAAGTGTTCTAGTCATTTACCAGCTCTTTAGCTAGAAACCCTTAATCTTAACGTCAGCAACAACTGAATGAAACTTGATGCCCATTGAAAGGCAACAGTATTCTCAAAAATGGTACATTAGTTGCTGCTCCTATGAGACACACATCTTGAGATTGCTTCTTAATGTCAGAAGCAATGGAACGACTCATGATACCCTTTGTGGAGGCATCAGTCTTTAACATAGGGTACACAAGTTAATGCTCTAATTAAAACCCACTAGCTAGTTGTCTAAATCTCAAGGATAGCAACAATGGAGTGGATTTTGATACCCTTTGAGAGGAAAAAGTATCCACAAAAATGTTACAAAGGTTGCTGCTCCTATCAGATACAATGTCCTAAACTAGGACCCTGAAATCTAAATGTCAGCAGCCATGGAATGACTGATGATACCCTTCATGGAGGCATCAGTTTCCAAAAACTGGTTCAGATGTTGCTGCTCAAATCATTCAAAACCTATTTAGCTAGAATGCCTAAATCTCAAGGCCAGCAGCAATTGAGTTGATCGGCATACCCTTTGCAGAGGCACTCGTCTCTAATAAATGGCACACGATATGCTGCTTTCCTCAGACTAAACCTCCTGAGCTAAAATCCCCAAATTAGAAGATCAGTAATAATAGAAACAATGTTGATAAAGTCTTTTGCCTCTGCCAAGGTTAACAAGTGGTACATGACTTAATGATCGAATCAACTATACCCTCCTTAGCTAGCCCCCGAAATATAAAGGATAGCAACAATGGATTGGATAAATGGTACCTAATTTGCTGATCTACTCATTTAGAACATATTTAGCTAGACTTTCTATCTCTCATGGTCAGAAACAATTGAGTAGATCATGATACCTTTTGGTAAGGCACAAGTCTCTAATAAATGACACAAGAGTTGATTTACTACTCAGTCTGAACCTCCTGAGCTAAAATCCCCAAATTTGCAGATCAGTAACAATAGATACAATATTAATACCTTTGGCAGAGGCACCAGTCTTCAAAAAATGGTACATGAGTCAATCCTCTAATTAATTAGAACATTGTTAGCTAGACTCCTGAATCTCAAGGTTAGCAAACAATGTTGATACCCTTGTCAGAGGCACCATACTTAAACATATGGTACGTTAGTTAATGCTCTAATTAATTAGACCCTACTTAGCTACACCAATAAATCTCAAGGTCTTTGAGAGGCAATAGTCTTACAAAAAAAAAAAAACAATCAAGAGTTGCTACTCATATCAGATTTATCCTCCTGAAGTAAGACCTTCAAATCGCAAGGATAGCAGCAATGGAATCAATCGTGACACCTTTTGATGAGGCATTTGTCTCTAATAAACTACATACAAGTTCTAATTTATCAATTAGAACCTAATTTGCTACAGCTATCAAATCTCAATGTTGGAAGCAATGGAATAACTTAGGATACCCTTTGTGGAGGCACCAATCTCTAACAAACAGTACACAAGTTCATGCTCTAATTAATTAGAACCTCCTTAACTAGACCCCCAAAACTCAAGGATAGCAACGATGGAGTAGATATTGATAGCCTCTGAGAGGCAACCTTCTCCACCAAAAATAGTATGCCAGATGCTGCTCCTATCAGGTACAACAATCTGAGCTTGGACTCTCAAATTCAAAGGTAAGCATAAATGGAAGGACTCATGTCATGCTCCAAAAAATGGTACACAAGTAAGTGTTCTAGTCATTTACCAGCTCTTTAGCTAGAAACCCTTAATCTTAATGTCAGCAACAACTGAATGAAACTTGATGCCCATTGAAAGGCAACAGTATTCTCAAAAATGGTACATTAGTTGCTGCTCCTATGAGACACACATCTTGAGATTGCTTCTTAATGTCAGAAGCAATGGAACGACTCATGATACCCTTTGTGGAGGCATCAGTCTTTAACATAGGGTACACAAGTTAATGCTCTAATTAAAACCCACTAGCTAGTTGTCTAAATCTCAAGGATAGCAACAATGGAGTGGATTTTGATACCCTTTGAGAGGAAAAAGTATCCACAAAAATGTTACAAAGGTTGCTGCTCCTATCAGATACAATTTCCTAAACTAGGACCCTGAAATCTAAATGTCAGCAGCCATGGAATGACTGATGATACCCTTCATGGAGGCATCAGTTTCCAAAAACTGGTTCAGATGTTGCTGCTCTAATCATTCAAAACCTTTTTAGCTAGAATGCCTAAATCTCAAGGCCAGCAGCAATTGAGTTGATCGGCATACCCTTTGCAGAGGCACTTGTCTCTAATAAATGGCACACGATATGCTGCTTTACTCAGACTAAACCTCTTGAGCTAAAATCCCCAAATTGGAAGATCAGTAATAATAGAAATAATGTTGATAAAGACTTTTGCCTCTGCCAAGGTTAACAAGTGGTACATGACTTAATGATCTAATCAACTATACCCTCCTTAGCTAGACCCCAAAATATAAAGGATAGCAACATTGGATTGGATAAATGGTACCTAATTTGCTGATCTACTCATTTAGAACATATTTAGCTAGACTTTCTATCTCTCAAGGTCAGAAACAATAGAGTAGATCATGATACCTTTTGGTAAGGCACAAGTCTCTAATAAATGACACAAGAGTTGATTTACTACTCAGTCTGAACCTCCTGAGCTAAAATCCCCAAATTTGCAGATCAGTAACAATAGATACAATATTAATACCTTTGGCAGAGGCACCAGTCTTCAAAAAATGGTACATGAGTCAATCCTCTAATTAATTAGAACATTGTTAGCTAGACTCCTGAATCTCAAGGTTAGCAAACAATGTTGAAACCCTTGTCAGAGGCACCATACTTAAACATATGGTACGTTAGTTAATGCTCTAATTAATTAGACCCTACTTAGCTACACCAATAAATCTCAAGGTCTTTGAGAGGCAATAGTCTTACAAAAAAAAACAATCAAGAGTTGCTACTCATATCAGATTTATCCTCCTGAAGTAAGACCTTCAAATCGCAAGGTTAGCAGCAATGGAATCAATCGTGACACCTTTTGATGAGGCATTTGTCTCTAATAAACTACATACAAGTTCTAATTTATCAATTAGAACCTAATTTGCTACAGCTATCAAATCTCAATGTTGGAAGCAATGGAATAACTTATGATACCCTTTGTGGAGGCACCAATCTCTAACAAACAGTACACAAGTTCATGCTCTAATTAATTAGAACCTCCTTAACTAGACCCCCAAAACTCAAGGATAGCAACGATGGAGTTGATATTGATAGCCTCTGAGAGGCAACCTTCTCCACCAAAAATAGTATGCCAGATGCTGCTCCTATCAGGTACAACAATCTGAGCTTGGACTCTCAAATTCAAAGGTAAGCATAAATGGAAGGACTCATGTCATGCTCCAAAAAATGGTACACAAGTAAGTGTTCTAGTCATTTACCAGCTCTTTAGCTAGAAACCCTTAATCTTAACGTCAGCAACAACTGAATGAAACTTGATGCCCATTGAAAGGCAACAGTATTCTCAAAAATGGTACATTAGTTGCTGCTCCTATGAGACACACATCTTGAGATTGCTTCTTAATGTCAGAAGCAATGGAACGACTCATGATACCCTTTGGGGAGGCATCAGTCTTTACCATAGGGTACACAAGTTAATGCTCTAATTAAAACCCACTAGCTAGTTGTCTAAATCTCAAGGATAGCAACAATGGAGTGGATTTTGATACCCTTTGAGAGGAAAAAGTATCCACAAAAATGTTACAAAGGTTGCTGCTCCTATCAGATACAATGTCCTAAACTAGGACCCTGAAATCTAAATGTCAGCAGCCATGGAATGACTGATGATACCCTTCATGGAGGCATCAGTTTCCAAAAACTGGTTCAGAAGTTGCTGCTCTAATCATTCAAAACCTATTTAGCTAGAATGCCTAAATCTCAAGGCCAGCAGCAATTGAGTTGATCGGCATACCCTTTGCAGAGGCACTCGTCTCTAATAAATGGCACACGATATGCTGCTTTCCTCAGACTAAACCTCCTGAGCTAAAATCCCCAAATTGGAAGATCAGTAATAATAGAAACAATGTTGATAAAGTCTTTTGCCTCTGCCAAGGTTAACAAGTGGTACATGACTTAATGATCGAATCAACTATACCCTCCTTAGCTAGCCCCCGCAATATAAAGGATAGCAACAATGGATTGGATAAATGGTACCTAATTTGCAGATCTACTCATTTAGAACATATTTACCTAGACTTTCTATCTCTCAAGGTCAGAAACAATAGAGTAGATCATGATACCTTTTGGTAAGGCACAAGTCTCTAATAAATGACACAAGAGTTGATTTACTACTTAGTCTGAACCTCCTGAGCTAAAATCCCCAAATTTGCAGATCATTAACAATAGATACAATATTAATACCTTTGGCAGAGGCACCAGTCTTCAAAAAATGGTACATGAGTCAATCCTCTAATTAATTAGAACATTGTTAGCTAGACTCCTGAATCTCAAGGTTAGCAAACAATGTTGATACCCTTGTCAGAGGCACCATACTTAAACATATGGTACGTTAGTTAATGCTCTAATTAATTAGACCCTACTTAGCTACACCAATAAATCTCAAGGTCTTTGAGAGGCAATAGTCTTACAAAAAAAAAAAAACAATCAAGAGTTGCTACTCATATTAGATTTATCCTCCTGAAGTAAGACCTTCAAATCGCAAGGTTAGCAGCAATGGAATGAATCGTGACACCTTTTGATGAGGCATTTGTCTCTAATAAACTACATACAAGTTCTAATTTATCAATTAGAACCTAATTTGCTACAGCTATCAAATCTCAATGTTGGAAGCAATGGAATAACTTATGATACCCTTTGTGGAGGCACCAATCTCTAACAAACAGTACACAAGTTCATGCTCTAATTAATTAGAACCTCCTTAACTAGACCCCCAAAACTCAAGGATAGCAACGATGGAGTAGATATTGATAGCCTCTGAGAGGCAACCTTCTCCACCAAAAATAGTATGCCAGATGCTGCTCCTATCAGGTACAACAATCTGAGCTTGGACTCTCAAATTCAAAGGTAAGCATAAATGGAAGGACTCATGTCATGCTCCAAAAAATGGTACACAAGTAAGTGTTCTAGTCATTTACCAGCTCTTTAGCTAGAAACCCTTAATCTTAACGTCAGCAACAACTGAATGAAACTTAATGCCCATTGAAAGGCAACAGTATTCTCAAAAATGGTACATTAGTTGCTGCTCCTATGAGACACACATCTTGAGATTGCTTCTTAATGTCAGAAGCAATGGAACGACTCATGATACCCTTTGTGGAGGCATCAGTCTTTAACATAGGGTACACAAGTTAATGCTCTAATTAAAACCCACTAGCTAGTTGTCTAAATCTCAAGGATAGCAACAATGGAGTGGATTTTGATACCCTTTGAGAGGAAAAAGTATCCACAAAAATGTTACAAAGGTTGCTGCTCCTATCAGATACAATGTCCTAAACTAGGAACCTGAAATCTAAATGTCAGCAGCAATGGAACACAAGTTAATGCTCTAATTAATTAAAACCCACTAGCTAGTTGTCTAAATCTCAAGGATAGCAACAATGGAGTGGATTTTGATACCCTTTGAGAGGAAAAAGTATCCACAAAAATGTTACAAAGGTTGCTGCTCCTATCAGATACAATGTCCTAAACTAGGACCCTGAAATCTAAATGTCAGCAGCAATGGAATGACTGATGATACCCTTCATGGAGGCATCAGTTTCCAAAAACTGGTTCAGATGTTGCTGCTCTAATCATTCAAAACCTATTTAGCTAGAATGCCTAAATCTCAAGGCCAGCAGCAATTGAGTTGATCGGCATACCCTTTGCAGAGGCACTCGTCTCTAATAAATGGCACACGATATGCTGCTTTCCTCAGACTAAACCTCCTGAGCTAAAATCCCCAAATTGGAAGATCAGTAATAATAGAAACAATGTTGATAAAGACTTTTGCCTCTGCCATGGTTAACAAGTGGTACATGACTTAATGATCTAATCAACTATACCCTCCTTAGCTAGACCCCGAAATATAAATGATAGCAACAATGGATTGGATAAATGGTACCTAATTTGCTGATCTACTCATTTAGAACATATTTAGCTAGACTTTCTATCTCTCATGGTCAGAAATAATTGAGTAGATCATGATACCTTTTGGTAAGGCACAACTCTCTAATAAATGACACAAGAGTTGATTTACTACTCAGTCTGAACCTCCTGAGCTAAAATCCCCAAATTTGCAGATCAGTAACAATAGATACAATATTAATACCTTTGGCAGAGGCACCAGTCTTCAAAAAATGGTACATGAGTCAATCCTCTAATTAATTAGAACATTGTTAGCTAGACTCCTGAATCTCAAGGTTAGCAAACAATGTTGATACCCTTGTCAGAGGCACCATACTTAAACATATGGTACGTTAGTTAATGCTCTAATTAATTAGACCCTACTTAGCTACACCAATAAATCTCAAGGTCTTTGAGAGGCAATAGTCTTACAAAAAAAAAACAATCAAGAGTTGCTACTCATATCAGATTTATCCTCCTGAAGTAAGACATTCAAATCGCAAGGTTAGCAGCAATGGAATCAATCGTGACACCTTTTGATGAGGCATTTGTCTCTAATAAACTACATACAAGTTCTAATTTATCAATTAGAACCTAATTTGCTACAGCTATCAAATCTCAATGTTGGAAGCAATGGAATAACTTATGATACCCTTTGTGGAGGCACCAATCTCTAACAAACAGTACACAAGTTCATGCTCTAATTAATTAGAACCTCCTTAACTAGACCCCCAAAACACAAGGATAGCAACGATGGAGTTGATATTGATAGCCTCTGAGAGGCAACCTTCTCCACCAAAAATAGTATGCCAGATGCTGCTCCTATCAGGTACAACAATCTGAGCTTGCACTCTCAAATTAAAAGGTAAGTAAAAATGGAAGGACTCATGTCATGCTCCAAAAAATGGTACACAAGTAAGTGTTCTAGTCATTTACCAGCTCTTTAGCTAGAAACCCTTAATCTTAACGTCAGCAACAACTGAATGAAACTTGATGCCCTTTGAAAGGCAACAGTATTCTCAAAAATGGTACATTAGTTGCTGCTCCTATGAGACACACATCTTGAGATTGCTTCTTAATGTCAGAAGCAATGGAACGACTCATGATACCCTTTGTGGAGGCATCAGTCTTTAACATAGGGTACACAAGTTAATGCTCTAATTAAAACCCACTAGCTAGTTGTCTAAATCTCAAGGATAGCAACAATGGAGTGGATTTTGATACCCTTTGAGAGGAAAAAGTATCCACAAAAATGTTACAAAGGTTGCTGTTCCTATCAGATACAATGTCCTAAACTAGGACCCTGAAATCTAAATGTCAGCAGCCATGGAATGACTGATGATACCCTTCATGGAGGCATCAGTTTCCAAAAACTGGTTCAGATGTTGCTGCTCTAATCATTCAAAACCTATTTAGCTAGAATGCCTAAATCTCAAGGCCAGCAGCAATTGAGTTGATCGGCATACCCTTTGCAGAGGCACTCGTCTCTAATAAATGGCACACGATATGCTGCTTTCCTCAGACTAAACCTCCTGAGCTAAAATCCCCAAATTCGAAGATCAGTAATAATAGAAACAATGTTGATAAAGACTTTTGCCTCTGCCAAGGTTAACAAGTGGTACATGACTTAATGATCTAATCAACTATACCCTCCTTAGCTAGCCCCCGAAATATAAAGGATAGCAACAATGGATTGGATAAATGGTACCTAATTTGCTGATCTACTCATTTAGAACATATTTAGCTAGACTTTCTATCTCTCATGGTCAGAAACAATTGAGTAGATCATGATACCTTTTGGTAAGGCACAAGTCTCTAATAAATGACACAAGAGTTGATTTACTACTCAGTCTGAACCTCCTGAGCTAAAATCCCCAAATTTGCAGATCAGTAACAATAGATACAATATTAATACCTTTGGCAGAGGCACCAGTCTTCAAAAAATGGTACATGAGTCAATCCTCTAATTAATTAGAACATTGTTAGCTAGACTCCTGAATCTCAAGGTTAGCAAACAATGTTGATACCCTTGTCAGAGGCACCATACTTAAACATATGGTACGTTAGTTAATGCTCTAATTAATTAGACCCTACTTAGCTACACCAATAAATCTCAAGGTCTTTGAGAGGCAATAGTCTTACAAAAAAAAAAAAAAACAATCAAGAGTTGCTACTCATATCAGATTTATCCTCCTGAAGTAAGACCTTCAAATCGCAAGGTTAGCAGCAATGGAATCAATCGTGACACCTTTTGATGAGGCATTTGTCTCTAATAAACTACATACAAGTTCTAATTTATCAATTAGAACCTAATTTGCTACAGCTATCAAATCTCAATGTTGGAAGCAATGGAATAACTTATGATACCCTTTGTGGAGGCACCAATCTCTAACAAACAGTACACAAGTTCATGCTGTAATTAATTAGAACCTCCTTAACTAGACCCCCAAAACTCAAGGATTGCAACGATGGAGTAGATATTGATAGCCTCTGAGAGGCAACCTTCTCCACCAAAAATAGTATGCCAGATGCTGCTCCTATCAGGTACAACAATCTGAGCTTGGACTCTCAAATTCAAAGGTAAGCATAAATGGAAGGACACATGTCATGCTCCAAAAAATGGTACACAAGTAAGTGTTCTAGTCATTTACCAGCTCTTTAGCTAGAAACCCTTAATCTTAACATCAGCAACAACTGAATGAAACTTGATGCCCTTTGAAAGGCCACAGTATTCTCAAAAATGGTACATTAGTTGTTGCTCCTATGAGACACACATCTTGAGATTGCTTCTTAATGTCAGAAGCAATGGAACGACTCATGATACCGTTTGTGGAGGCATCAGTCTTTAACATAGGGTACACAAGTTAATGCTCTAATTAAAACCCACTAGCTAGTTGTCTAAATCCCAAGGATAGCAACAATGGAGTGGATTGTGATACCCTTTGAGAGGAAAAAGTATCCACAAAAATGTTACAAAGGTTGCTGCTCCTATCAGATACAATGTCCTAAACTAGGAACCTGAAATCTAAATGTCAGCAGCCATGGAATGACTGATGATACCCTTCATGGAGGCATCAGTTTCCAAAAACTGGTTCAGATGTTGCTACTCTAATCATTCAAAACCTATTTAGCTAGAATGCCTAAATCTCAAGGCCAGCAGCAATTGAGTTGATCGGCATACCCTTTGCAGAGGCACTCGTCTCTAATAAATGGCACACGATATGCTGCTTTACTCAGACTAAACCTCCTGAGCTAAAATCCCCAAATTGGAAGATCAGTAATAATAGAAATAATGTTGATAAAGACTTTTGCCTCTGCCAAGGTTAACAAGTGGTACATGACTTAATGATCTAATCAACTATACCCTCCTTAGCTAGACCCCGAAATATAAAGGATAGCATTGGATAAATGGTACCTAATTTGCTGATCTACTCATTTAGAACATATTTAGCTAGACTTTCTATCTCTCAAGGTCAGAAACAATAGAGTAGATCATGATACCTTTTGGTAAGGCACAAGTCTCTAATAAATGACACAAGAGTTGATTTACTACTCAGTCTGAACCTCCTGAGCTAAAATCCCCAAATTTGCAGATCAGTAACAATAGATACAATATTAATACCTTTGGCAGAGGCACCAGTCTTCAAAAAATGGTACATGAGTCAATCCTCTAATTAATTAGAACATTGTTAGCTAGACTCCTGAATCTCAAGGTTAGCAAACAATGTTGATACCCTTGTCAGAGGCACCATACTTAAACATATGGTACGTTAGTTAATGCTCTAATTAATTAGACCCTACTTAGCTACACCAATAAATCTCAAGGTCTTTGAGAGGCAATAGTCTTACAAAAAAAAAGCCAATCAAGAGTTGCTACTCATATCAGATTTATCCTCCTGAAGTAAGACCTTCAAATCGCATGGTTAGCAGCAATGGAATGAATCGTGACACCTTTTGATGAGGCATTTGTCTCAAATAAACTACATACAAGTTCTAATTTATCAATTAGAACCTAATTTGCTACAGCTATCAAATCTCAATGTTGGGAGCAATGGAATAACTTATGATACCCTTTGTGGAGGCACCAATCTCTAACAAACAGTACACAAGTTCATGCTCTAATTAATTAGAACCTCCTTAACTAGACCCCCAAAACTCAAGGATAGCAACGATGGAGTTGATATTGATAGCCTCTGAGAGGCAACCTTCTCCACCAAAAATAGTATGCCAGTTGCTGCTCCTATCAGGTACAACATTCTGAGCTTGGACTCTCAAATTAAAATGTAAGCATAAATGGAAGGACTCATGTCATGCTCCAAAAAATGGTACACAAGTAAGTGTTCTAGTCATTCACCAGCTCTTTAGCTAGAATCCCTTGATCGTAACGTCAGCAACAACTGAATGAAACTTGATGCCCTTTGAAAGGCAGCAGTATTCTCAAAAATGGTCCATTGGTTGCTGCTCCTACGAGACACACATCTTGAGATTGCTTCTTAATGTCAGAAGCTCTTTAGAAACCCAAAATTATGAAGAACAGAATGGATGTTTATACCCAGCATATGGCACAGGAGTAGTAGTACTATACAACTAAAACTCTCTAACTCTCTAACTACAACCCCCAAATCTAAAAGTCAGATTTTAAGTAGTAAACCTCCAAGCTCTCACCCATATCCAAGGATTTCTGTGCTGTGAAAATGAGTATCAGCTCCAAGGGTGTAGGTGTGAAGATCTGCCAGAGACTGTTGCAACAGCTACTTTTGGTGTCTTCTGTGACGTGATCTCTCTTTGACATTCTTGCTCCAGTCGCAAAGTATAGCATGTTGAACATATTATTAATCTGATAATTACAAAAACAAATAGTTATTTAGATATTTTTTAACAAGCACATTATTTCTATTGTCTATTAGGGTGGAGAAGGTTTTTGATCAATTTTTTAGTTGCATTAGTCTCCAAGAAATGGTACACTAATTGCTGCTCTAATCAATTAGGACCTCCTTAGCTAAAACACCCAAAGCCCAAGGCCAGCAGAAATGAAAATGATCTTGAAACCCTTTGCAGAGTCACCAGTCTCCAGCAAATGTTACACGAGATGTGGTTCTAACCATGAGGACCCTCCTTAGCTAGAACCCCCAAATTTCAAGGCCAGCAACAATCAAATAGATCAAGATACAATTCCCAGTCTATAACAAATGTTACAGGAGTTGCTTGGCTAATCCATGAGAAGCTCTTTAGAAGCCCAAAATTATGAAGAATAGAATGGATGTTCATAACCTTTGTTGAGACACGAGGCTTCAGCAAATGGCACAGGAGTAGTAGTACTATACAACTAAAACCTCTCTAACTACAACCCCCAAATCTAAAAGTCAGATTTCAAGTAGTAAACCTCCAAGCTCTCACCCATATCCAAGGATTTCTGTGCTGTGAAGACGAGTATCAGCTCCAAGGGTGTAGGTGTGAAGATCTGTCAGGGACTCAGATGTGACTGATCACAAAAATAATTTTGCAGCAGTTACTAGGGGTGACTACTGTGACATCACAACGTGTTCTCTCTATGACATTCCTGTTCCATGCTGGCACCCAAGTCTAGTTATAACCTCCTTAGTTAGAACCACCAAACCTAATGGTTTTTGATCCATTTTGTAGCTGCATTAGTCTCCATGAAATGGTACACTAATTACTGCTCTAATCAATTAGGACCTCCTTAGCTAGAACACCCAAAGCTCGTGGGCAGCAGAAATGAAAATGATCTTGAAACCCTTTGCAGAGTCACCAGTCTCCAGCAAATGGTACACGACATGTGGTTCTAATCATGTGGACCCTCCTTAGCTAGAGCCCCCAAATTTCAAGGTCAGCAACAATGGAATAGATTTAGATACAATTCCCAGTCTATAATAAATGTTACATGAGTCGCTTGGCTAATCCATCAAAAGCTTTAGAAGTCCAAAATTATGAAGAACAGAATGGATCTTCATACCCTTTGTTGAGACACGAGGCTTCAGCAAATGGCTTAGGAGTAGTAGTACTATACAACTAAAACCTCTCTAACTACAACCCCCAAATCTAAAAGTCAGATTTTAAGTAGTAAACCTCCAAGCTCTCACCCATATCCAAGGATTTCTGTGCTGGGAAGACGAGTATCAGCTCCAAGGGTGTAGGTTTGAAGATCTGTCAAGAGACTCAGATGTGACTGATCACAAATAGAATATTGCAGCAGTTACTAGTGGTGACTACTGTGACATCACAACGTGTTCTCTCTTTGACATTCTTGCTCCAGTCGCAAAGTATAGCATTTTGAACATATTATTAATCTGATAATTACAAAAACAAATAGTTACTTAGATATTACTTTAACAATCACATTATTCCTATTGTCTATTAGGGTGGAGAAGGTTTTTGATCAATTTTGTAGTTGCATTAGCCTCCAAGAAATGGTACACTAATTGCTGCTTTAATAAATTAGGACCTCCTTAGCTTGAAACCCTTTGCAGAGTCCCCAGTCTCCAGCAAATGGTACACAAGATGTGGTTCTAACCATGAGGACCCTCCTTAGCTAGAACCCCCAAATTTCAAGGTCAGCAACAATGAAATAGATCTAGATACAATTCCCATTCTATAAGAAATGTTACATGAGTCACTTGGCTAATCCATCAGAAGCTCTTTAGAAGCCCAAAATTATGAAGAATAGAATCGATGTCCATCCCCTTTGTTGAGACACGAGGCCTCAGCAAATGGCACAGGAGTAGTAGTACTATACAACAAAAACCTCTCTGACTAGAACCCCCAAATCTAAAAGTCAGATTTTAAGTAGTAAACCTCCAAGCTCTCACCCATATCCAAGGATTTCTGTGCTGTGAAGCAGGGCCGGACTGGGACTGAAAAGCAGCCCTGGAAAAATTTGGAGACCAGCCCCGATATAGTTTATCTCACGTTCAAGCTCTTATACCCACACACACACCTTATACATACCCGAGTCACACTATTTGCCATTCTTTTTATCACATTTTTTGTATTAAAATGCCAGAAAGCAAAAGTGTTAAAAGGCCCTAATAAATTAAATACATTAGACATAATGGGATCAAAACATTTGCTACTGCGAACATTTTTAGATGAAAAAGTTCCATTTTATTCAGTGGAACAAAACACTGATCACATTATTCTTCACGATATTCTGGTAAGAAACTTTTATTTCTTTATTAATTCATGTAGACTATATTTTTTTCATATTTAATAAAAGCTATGAGACATGTTTGGTTTTTATTTCCTTTTATTTGCCAATCCAACCCCGAGTTATGCACATCTGCCCCCAGGCTTGCCACTCTGTCCCCCCCTTCTACTTCTCTTGACTTCCATCCTCTGGTAGCTGCACACTGTTCTCTTCTCTATCCTGACAGGATGTCACTGACTCGACATCCGGTGCTGCAGCAGTCTGAGTGCGAGGGGGCGGAGCTTTCACCCTTCACGCAGCTCCCATCACTATGCAGCCATCAGGTTGCTGGGAATGTAATCGAAACGGCCGATGCGTGCTGATGCCGCCGGCCGGAGCAACTTTAACACTTTTTTTAAAATGTAATATGGCAAGCTGGATCGGCTTGCCATATAAAGTAAAAAAAAAAAGTATTATAGTAGCACCGGCCGGCCGCATCAGCACCCAGCGGCCGCTTAGATTAGATTCGGGGCAGCCTGGGGGGACAATTGCCCCCCTGCCAGCCCGCCCCAGGCGCCGGGGGAGGTCTCCAATGCCGTCTTCAGTGTTAGTCTGCTGGCCGCCCAGCCCACGGACCTGCCGTCCCACCGGGAAATTTCCCGTCAGAGACTCAGATGTGACTGATCACAAAAATAATGTTGCAGCAGTTACTAGGGGTGACTACTGTGACATCACAACCTGATCTCTCTATGACATTCCTGTTCCATGCTGGCATCCAAGTCTAGTTATAACCTCCTTAGTTAGAACCACCAAACCTAATGGTTTTTGATCCATTTTGTAGCTGCATTAGTCTCCAAGAAATGGTACACTAATTGCTGCTCTAATCAATTAGGACCTCCTTAGCTAGAACACCCAAAGCTCGTGGGCAGCAGAAATGAAAATGATCTTGTAAGCCTTTGCAGAGTCACCAGTCTCCAGCAAATGGTACACGAGATGTGGTTCTAATCATGTGGTCCCTCCTTAGCTAGAACCCCCAAATTTCAAGGTCAGCAACAATGAAATAGATACAATTCCCATTCTATAACAAATGTTACACGAGTCACTTGGCTAATCCATCAGAAGATCTTTAGAAGCCCAAAATTATGAAGAATAGAATGGATGTTCATAACCTTTGTTGAGACACGAGGCTTCAGCAAATGGCACATGAGTAGTAGTACTATACAACAAAAACCTCTCTAACTACAACCCCCAAATCTAAAAGTCAGATTTTAAGTAGTAAACCTCCAAGCTCTCACCCATATCCAAGGATTTCTGTGCTGTGAAGACGAGTATCAGCTCCAAGGGTGTAGGTGTGAAGATCTGTCAGAGACTGAGATGTGACTGAGCACAAACAGAATGTTGCAGCAGTTACTAGGGGTGACTAGTGTGACATCACAACGTGATCTCCCTTTGACTTTCTTGCTCCAGTCGCAAAGTATAGCATGTTGAACATTTTATTGATCTTATAATTACGAAAACAAACAGTTATATAGATATTTTTTAACAATCACATTATTTCTATTGTCTATTAGGGTGCAGTCCCCAAATACTGTATTTTTTCTTTCTAGCTTACATATTTTTGATATCTATCAAACTAAATCCTTTTATACACTCAATAAAAATGTAAATTGTGTGAACTGTATCCACTATTCCCTCTTGTGGATTTAGAGCGCAACAAAATAAAGCTCATCAAAACTTCTTAGAATTTGGTACTGTTCCTTTACCACCCCTACATAAGAGGTGGAGGGCTGTTTGGGGGTCTCTGGTGGTCAAGGATGATCAATCATTCAGGAGGGGTGATAAAAGCTCATGGTTCATCCTAACCCAGGGCAAGCGGACCTAGTCACGTCTCGAAGTCACTAAAACAACTGTATGCTTTTTACTTACAGCAAATAAAATAATTGTATATAATGTTTTACTTGAGAGAACTCACAGACGTTTTCCTTCAAGCAGCCAATCAGTTGCTCAAAACAAATCCCATTGAAATCAATAGGAGCTCTTTCTGCGCATGCGCATAGGGGGGTTTATGAAAGCCACGCCGGTGCTGAAGCTGGATAGGGAGACGCATTTGGCCGAGCACACCTCTTGCACTGAAAATAACTGCTGGGCAGGGAAAGGGCAGATACATATGGGGTGATTCTGCTAATGCATCTAAAAGGGGACACTATGACAAATTATGTGCACCCCGCAGGTTTCATACACATTAACCCCTTCAATCCCCTATAGACGTACCGGGACGTCCAAAAAACGCCTATTAAGAAACCCCTATGGACGTCCCGGTACGTCCAGCCCTTCTTGCAGCGCCAGGGACACATCCCTGCCGCTGCACGGGAGATCAGGCTGTCGTTTGACAGCCTGGACTCCCCACTGACAGCAGAAGCCGGCTTTCTGCTGTCCGATCTCCTGTAACAGCTTCCGGCTGCGATCTCTATGCACGTCTGTGAGGACCTGCATAGAGATCACAGTGTGATCGGTGCAGGGGGATCGCGGGGAGGGGAGTGAGAAACCATCTCTCTCACTCCCCCTCCCGTCCTGAAACAGAAAAGCTGGGGAAAAAAACACGTTAATTCATTATTTAAAATAATATTAAAAAATTTAAATAATAATATAAATAATACTAAAAAAAATTATAACGAGAGCTGTGATGTCATTGTGACATCACTGGCATGTTCAGGAGGTCCCTAGGAGGACCTCTAACCATTTCTGTGTAAAAAAAAAATATATAAAAAATACAATAAAAATGTAAAAAAAATTAAAATACAAAAAGTAAAAAAAATATATATAAAAAAATAATGAAAAAACCTTACTTCCCATTGCCCTAGCATAACATCTAGCCAGTATAACCCTCCTGCCCCCATTCACAACCCCCAAACCCGTTAAGCCATAGGCATAAAAATTATACAAAATTGTACACCTTATAGTATGCTCCCTGGTGCTGGGAAAGTCTGGAAAATCTATATAAATTAGGTATTTCTGAAATCAGGACACCTGAATTGATAAACTTGAATTGATGTCACTTCAAACTTGAATTGATATCACTTTACCTAATTTTGTGAGGATTCAGAGGGAAAATGTAAAAAAAATAGTTTTCTTTTAGAATCTTCGCTAGTTTTTACTAAATTTCTCATTCTAAATTTACAGCTAATCATCCAATTATGGTATCAAACAAAAGCTCTATCTCTCCTTGAAAAAACAATATATAGTTTACATAGGTACACTAGTCACAGGAACAGAGAATAATCGCAGAACCGACATACCGCAAAAATGGCAAAATTGCTCCGGGCTTTGAGGTACGAAAAACCCCTGGGATTGAAGGGGTTAAAGTGCATGCGATGGCTGGAGTGTTTAAACATAAATGCAACGGGCATAAGCTTGAATATAAAAGAATTACAAGGACCAAGTGAGATACTTTACTGAATGGGCAGTAGATAAATGGAACAGCCTCCCATCAGAAGTGGTAGATATTAATACATTGAAGGGATTTAAGCATGCACGACATAAAGGTCATGATTCTCAGACAAGACCAACGACTGATTAAATTCTGAGTCTCTACATCAGGAATAATGTACAGGCTAGATGGGCTGAAAAGCGTTGATTTTGAAAAACCGAAAAATCCGTTAAGAATAATCTGGCATTTATATGTATATTATGTATGTATATATATATATATATATATATATATATATATATATATATACATATATATATATATATATTCTCCCAGAGTGCACTGTATACATACATGTTCCTGTAACACCTGCACATGTTTGGCTTCCCCACACACATGTAAACAGCCTGCGCCTGCCCCCCTCCTCATCGCAGCCCTTATGAAACCAAAAACATGGGCTGTTTCACAACAAGGGAGGGCAGCCCAGAGACAGCCAATGGGAGGCCACCCCTGCCGGTCACGTGAGCACACACTTTATGTAATGTTGCCGCACATGTTCTGTCAGGGGCTCTTTGTGCTTCTTCTTCTTCCCACTTTGTCTCCGCCGGAGTCCGGATCCGCTCCGTGCCAAGCGGGGTCTGCCCGCCCATCCATAAGGATCTAACCCCGTCAGAAGAGGAGCTCCGTGACATCTCTTCTCCCCACCTATAGGACTCTGATCAGCTGCTCGCTGTCACTGATGCCGGGGCAAGGACTCCCCTCATCAGCTGCTGTGCGGAGGAGGTTATAGACTTTGTATAATATGAGCCTCTGATTACCCGCCCTGTGCTGTTTTATGCTCTCGGCTTTATTGTTCTTGGGTGGAGAGTTACCCTCCTGTGACCCATGGATGTCTTTAACTGCCTCTCCTGCCAGCAGGCCCTCTGGGACCCTGTAACTGTAAGATGCGGCCAGTCTTTCTGCAAAAGGTGCTTGCGGGGGCCAGCAGTGGACAGGTGCCACGTTTGCAAGCAGAAGCTGAAGCCCAGGGGTGCCCAGGAGCTGAAATGTAACACCCTTTTATGCAACTTGCTGGAGAAGTGCCTGCAGAGCGAAACCAGACTGAACAGGGTGAGAAGCGACCTGCGCGATCTGCTCTCACTCCAGGACCACGAAGAGGCAGCAAAAGTGGCCTCCAGAGGAGTTGCGATGGGTGAGTTTCTGTAGGAGGTGCCATTTAAGTGTCTATATGTGATCCTCATGATGATATAAGAGTAGATCATATATCACATTATATATGATCATTGCTATTATATACCGGGATTAACTCATCCATAGCCAGCGCATATCGAGTTTCTGTAAAATTGTGGACAGTGATCATCATCAATGCGTTTCTGTATTTTAATGGCCTGTTGTATGATTATTATTATTATTTATTGTTGTATATATAGCGCCATCATACATTAACCCCTTCAATCCCAGGGGTTTTTGGTACCTCAAAGCCCAGAGCAATTTTGCCATTTTTGGGGTATGTCGGTTTAGCGATGATTCTCTTTTCCTGTGAATAGTGTACCCATATAAACTATATATAAACGAGCTTTCGTTTGATACCATAGTTGGATGATTAGCTGAAAATTTAGAATGAGAAATTTAGTAAAAACTAGCGAAGATTTTTTTTTTAAATTTTTTTTTTAAATTTTCCCTCTGAATCCTCACAAAATTAGGTAAAGTGATGGAAAATCCGCTCCAATTTTATTAATTCAGGTGTCCTGATTTCAGAAATACCTAATTTATATAGATTTTCCAGACTTTCCCAGCACCAGGGAGCATACTATAAGGTGTACAATTTTGTATAATTTTTATGCCTATGGCTTAACGGGTTTGGGGGTTGTGAACGGAGGCAGAAGGGTTATACTCGCTAGATGTTATGCTAGGGCAATGGGAAGTAAGGTTTTTTAATAATTTTTTTTATCTTTTTTTATATATTTTTTTTTTTAATTTTTTTTTTAATTTTAATTTTTTTTTACATTTTTTTTATTTTTTATATATTATTTTTACACAGAAATGGTTAGAGGTCCTCCTAGGGACCTCCTGAACATGCCAGTGATGTCACAATGACATCACAGCTCACATTATAATTTTTTTTATTAGTATTTATATTATTATTTTAATGATTTTTTTAATATTATTTTTTAAATGAATTAACTTTTTTTTTTCTGCTTTTCTCTTACAGGACGGGAGGGGGAGTGAGAGAGATGGTTTCTCACTCCCCTCCCCGCGATCCCCCTGCACCGATCACACTGTGATCTCTATGCAGGTCCTCACAGACCTGCATAGAGATCGCAGCGTCTCTGTGCCTCATCGGAGGGCAGGATATCCCCACAGGGGATAT
The DNA here is from genome assembly GCF_027358695.1 of Spea bombifrons. NCBI lineage: Eukaryota > Metazoa > Chordata > Amphibia > Anura > Pelobatidae > Spea > Spea bombifrons. Next base: position 12,532,873 of record NC_071090.1, read on the forward strand.
CCTGTCCTCCGATGACCGTTTGCAACTGTGCGATCGCGTGATCGGGCACTTTCAACCGTAACAGCTTACCGGCTTTCATGCCGGTAGCTGTTACGGGAGATCGGGCAGCAGAAAGCCGGCGATGCCGGCTTCTGCTGCCAGGGGGGAGTCCAGGCTGTCAAACGACAGCCTGGTCTCCCGTGCAGCGGCAGGGATGTGTCCCTGACGCTGCACGAAGGGCTGAACGTACCGGGACGTCCATAGGGGTTTCTTTGTGGGCGTTTTTTGGACGTCCTGGTACGTCTATAGGGGAATGAAGGGGTTAAGGACATTACGCTAGTGGCAGCGTGTTAGGTGCCTGCCGCCGTCACACTATTACGTGTCTATGTAGGACGCCATCCTGAGAATGGAACCTAAAAACCTTTTTTGTTACTTAAAATATTTGTACTGGTGGTTGATCTGTGCCCTCCTACCATTAGATTGGGCTTAGAGGGTCTTTCAGGTATTGAAATGTCTGCCCAGAGCCCAGCAATGCATTAAAGTGCAGAACCTTCTTAGATGGAGAGGGGGAATGACGGAGGTAGAGGCGCATGTCCAAGACTGGACTCATCTCTGATAGCCTCAGGTCAGTTGAACCATCAGACGTGACATCAGTGCCGGTTAGGCATACCTTGGGGAGCTTCTTTAGTCAGCTGACTGCAACTATTTAGGTATTAACCCTTTAATAGCACGTCAAGAAGATTCTTTGGAGTGATTTGCCAAATTGTAAGACTTGTCATTTTTTTTAACCCCTTGGCTGCTAAGCCATTTCACACCCTGGTGCTAAGCTAGTTTTCGGCATTTTGGTGCATCTCACGTTTAAACGTGTTTCAAGTAAATTTCTTGGGAATAAACTATACAAACCATATATTGTTTTTTTCAGCACACCCAGCAGATTCCAAATATACCATTTTTATATGTGTATGTCTCATAAGGTTTGCAAAATACAACCAAAAATGGGAAAAAAGTGTAATTTTTCACTTCCAACTCAGTAAAAACTAGTTTGTAATGTTATTTTTCTAAACTCTAATATCAAAACCTGTGTTGCTAAATATTTGTAGTAGGTAACCGGTCTAAAATAAACAGACATTGAGAACAGTAGACTGTGTTTTTCTAATATTTTATTGCTAAAAGTTACCTTTATTAGACTATCACAAAATTCATCTTTAAATTTAATGCATGGCTGCCGTCAATTAAACAGCTCTAGCTGCCTGGGATGTTAAAATATGCCAACAAAACTATATATTTTTAGAAACTACACCCCCAGCCGCAGCAAATGAGGTCTTATTTGTATTTGTATAACAAATCTGACTTGCACAACAAATAAGTGAATATCACACAAATAAAAATAAAAAATAAATAAAATTAAAAGCGACAAGTTCATTTATGTCTTCCGCACTCCAGGTTTGTCCTAGAAACACATGCAGCCCCTCATTTGATGCGCCAAGGGGTGTAGTTTCTGAAAATATATATTTTATGTACCATAATTTAACTTCCCAGCTGTCTAGAGCTGTCTAAATGCAGCCATCACCCCTAAATGTTTTAAGACAAGATGTTTTAACAAGATTCTCCAATCTGCCATATCTGAAGTTAAGGTGGTCTAGACATCTGGGAAGTTAAATTAGGGTACATAAAGTATACATTTCAAGAAACTACACCCCTTGGAGCTTCAAATGAGGGGTTACATGGATTTCTAGGACAAAAGTTAAGTTCACAGATAATGATGGAATATGTCGCTTTGGCTAGAAAATGTTTTTTCTAACCATAGCGACATGTTCATTTGTGTCTTTGCGCACTCCAGGTTTGTCCTAGAAACACACGCAGCCCCTCATTTGATGCGCCGAGGGGTGTAGTTTTTGAAAATATGTACTTTTTGTGCCATAATTTAACTTCTTACGTGAGCAGTAATGCCACCTCAAGGCTTCAACTCTAATTACTGACCATTCACACGCTTTTCATATCTCCATTCACTCGCAGAAGCACACACCATACTTTCCATACATTCACTCGCAGAAGCACACACCATTCTTTCCCCTTACAATCCCAAAGAGATGATCGTAAAGGGAGAAAAAAAAAGGGGGACAAAAATAAGTTTTGCAGTAAAAATGCAAAGGGCTCCAGGGATGACATGGTTAACTTACGTACTACAGGCTATACGGCTGATTTTTGCAGTTTATCTGGATTTCAAAAATTGCCTTCCTCTGCCATTGGCTAAATTTAACCCCATGATCAAAGGGATCATGGGGTTAAAATTTAGTATCGGACATTTTTAAAAAGGGAATGTGACTTTTTATAGCTGTATGATCGCTGTGGTAACATTGGCTACCACAGTGATCATTTAGCTAGAATACTTAAACTTTTTTTTTTTTTTTTAAAGTTAAACCAGTTTATGTTTAGATAATTTAATTTGGGGGTCTCTAGGCAATTTTGATCTTTATTTATCTGATCAAAATCATTTTTTTTACTTTTTTTGTACATTTTTATTTTTTTAACATAATATTTTTTATTCTTTCTTTACAAGCATTATACCGTTGGAAAGGTGAGGCGATTACCTTTCCAACGGTATATGTTGGGGGTCTGTAGCTGCTCAGATGCCTGAGATACAGGCATCTAAGCAGCATGCCCCCATACCGTGAAAACTGACAATTGTCAGTTTTCAATAAAGTTGCGCGGTGACGTCATCGCGTCATTACGCGCGACGTCACCGGCCGGATCGGGTGGTCCCAGTGATGCCCTTCAAAATGAGGGGCAGATCGCCGGGGTAGGTGGTGATGGGGGTCCACAGACCCCCATCAAGGTAGGAGAGTGCTAGCGACGGCATGGTGCCGTCGTTAGCACCTGACTGGGACTGCTAGCGACGGCACCATGCCGTCGTTAGCAGTCAAGGGGTTAAAGATGCGCTTAACTGAGTCACCTGCATTCAAGCAGGGATATCATCCATAACATACTGGTATCAAAAGCACCAAGTAGGGGTCTTATGTATGATCACAGCAGTGTAGAATAGGACAGAGTCAGTTCCAGACCGTGTGATCTGGAGATTTTACTCCTTCATCCGGAGACGCTGATATTTGGGCAACAAACCACGGACTCCGGCAGGGGCGTAACTAGACGCCTCAGGGCCCGGGTGCGAGAATCTGTTAAGGGCCCCCTCACCCCCTCACCCCCCCCCAAAAAAACATGATTTTTACCCAACAATTTTTTTTCAACAAATTCAATTTACATATTGAATCATATCTGTAAAAAATCAAAGAAAAAGGGGCGCATGTACAAAGGGCATAATCCAGGGGTGTCCAAGTTTTTTCTGCAGTGGGCCACTTCATCAGAATTGTATACGTGCGCGGGCCGCACTCATTTTTCACTGTGACAAAAAATATGGCCTTTAATAAAATATGCAGATTAAAATAAAGTAAAATGACACAAAGCCTTTACTCTTCCTCTCACTGATTTGTGGGCCTAGAAAGTTTTGCGACTACAAATTCAGGATTCCCTAGATTTATTCTAGGGATGAACTAAAATGAAAATTCTGGACCAAAACATTCAGGGTTCACTTAGCCAAAACCGAAAATGACCCCCACCTTTAAAAATAATAATAAAAACTCACATTTTTAATAAAAGTAGGTAACACACAACTGGACAAAATTAGCAATATGACTTGGCAACCAGTAAATGCAGGCAACCCAGGTAACCAGTAAATGCTGGTACCTAGGCATGATGGGACTGTGCTCGCTGTGATTGCTGTTAGCAATCACACTCCTATCATGCCAAGTCAGCCAGTACATGCTGGTACAGGGTGGCTGTAAGTGATGTGCAGACCCCATACTGCTGGCAGCATCACTACACAAGGAGGGCAGATAGCTAGGTTTCAGCATGTACTAGCTGACTTGGCATTATAGGAGTGTGATTGCTAACAGTAGTCACAGTCCCATCATGCCTAGGTTCCAGCACTTACACATCCATCCAGTAAATGCTGGAACCTAGGCATGATGGGACTGTGATTGCTGTTAGCAATCACACTCCTATCATGCCAAGTCAGCCAATACACGCTGGTACAGGGTGGCTGTAAGTGATGTGCAGACCCCATACTGCTGGCAGCATCAATACACAAGGGGGGCAGCTAGCCAGGTTTCAGCATGTACTGGCTGACTTGGCATGATAGGAGTGTGATTGCTAACAGCAATCACAGTCCCATCATGCCTAGGTTCCAGCACTTACACATCCATCCAGTAAATACTGGAACCTAGGCATTATGGGACTGTGATTGCTGTTAGCAATCACACCCCTATCATGCCAAGTCAGCCAGTACATGCTGGTACAGGGTGGCTGTAAGTGCAGACCCCATACTGCTGGCAGCATCAATACACAAGGGGGGCAGCTGGCCAGGTTTCAGCATGTACTGGCTGACTTGGCATGATAGGAGTGTGATTGCTAACAGCAATCACAGTCCCATCATGCCTAGGTTCCAGCACTTACACACCCATGCTATCACACACACACACTCATTTATTCATATAATCATTCATTCACAGATTCATTCCCTCAATCACACACACTCATTCAAACACCCTCCCCACCCCCTTACCTGCACTGCAGCTCCTCGATGCCGCTTACAGACTTCAGCAGGGGGCGCGGCCTCCCTCTGCCTTCTCTGCTAAAGCACAGAGGAAGTAGGATGTCACGTGAACTCCGCTTCCTCTGTGCAGTCCAGAAGACCCTCCCACAAGTAAGTAGCAGGGCTTGAGGTTCGGCTCGCGTAAGATCGGTTGCCCTGGCTGCCGATCTTACGCGGGCCGCACCTCGAGGTCTCGGGCCGCATGTTGGACGCCCCTGCCTTATTTAAAAAAAAAACAAAAACGGAAAAAAGATTTCGGGCGGCCCCTTGGCTTGGGCGCCGGGGCCCGGTCGCAGTCGCGACCCCTCCGACCCCGGTAGTTCCGCCACTGGACTCCGGGTCAAACCTTAAGAGTTCCCAGCTAGGCTCTTACAAGAATTATGGGGCTCATTCATTCTTTGGTGCAAAATTGGACGTTTGGGTGAGAGAGGGAACGTTCCTTGTCTCTCACCCTGCTCTGAGGACGCTGACATATTTAGATTTACGAATGTTTGCCATGTTAGGTTTTTTTATGTTCTGTCCAATAGCAGATTATCTAAAATCATAGCTACCTGTGGAGTAGGAGGAACGTAAACCAGTTCTGGGTGGATCGGGGAGCACCTGTGAACGCTGTGTGTCTGCTTATGACAGCTTGACAAAGGCCCTGTTTGGCCGAAACGTTGCTTTTGTTTGTTTTCGCTTAATAAAGTGTCCTAGAGACTGGAAGCTGTTTGGAGTGCTGGGATTCCTTTTCTTTGTTTGAATGCTTATGACACGGTTTGAGTAATAAGCAGCATTTAATGATAAGTAATTAGCGAGATCTTTAACCTGAGTGCTGTTGGTAGCTACTGAATACTTCAAAGCAGTCTGGTGACACTTTCCCGAACATCCAAGAGGGAGTCACTGGGTTCTGTCTATGAGACACATATAGTGCTACATGTAGTATGTGCGATCAGACCTACTTCAACATTTCTGGGTGACAGATGGTGCCCTTCTGTGGCACCTGGACCAAGAGCCGGAGCTAGGCCCTTTTGCACCCGAGGCAACAATGGAAAATTGCACCCCCTAGCTATTTTTTTTTTTTTACAGAGGTTGTTTTATTTACACTGCCCTTACACACACCTGTCCATAAACACACAAATACACATACACGTTGCCTTTACACACACCTGTTCATTATCACGCATATACGCATACACTGCCCTTACACACAACTGCCCATAAACACACATATACGCATACACTGCCCTTACACACGACTGCCCATAAACACACACACATACACTGCCCTTACACGCGACTGCCCTTACACACACACCTGCCCTTTAATATGCATAGACACATACACCAGCTTACAAACATACAAATACCTACACTGCCCTTACACACGCACACACACCTTCCCTTTAACACGTGTATACACATACACTGCCCTCACACTCCCCTACATTTACACACACACATATACACACACACCAGCTTACAAACACAGAAATACCTACACTGCCCATACACACACACACACACTGCCCATACACACACACACACACACTGCCTATTCACACAGACACACACATGCTGCCCATACACACACACACTACCCATACACACACACACACTGCCCACACACACTGCCCATACACACTGCTCATACACACACACACTGCTCATACACACACACACACATATTGCCCATACACATACACACACACTGCCCATACACACACACCAGCTTACAAACACACACACATACACAGCACTTACACACACACCAGCTTACAAACACACACATATACACAGCCCTCACACACACCAGCTTACGAACACACATCTATACACAGCCCTTTCTCCCATCTATTACTTTTCTCATCTTCCATCCTGTGGTGGGAGCTCGAGGTCTGTCACTCCAGGCCTCTGCTTGACATCATATCCCGGAGCTCTGCATCATTTGCCGTCGCATAGTGGTTAGGGAGAACGGAAGACGAGGTCTGAATAGGGAGCGTGAGGTCTGTCAAATGTTGGGCCGGTTTGAGGGGGATTGTGATATCCCCAACCAGCCCTGCTCATTGGGCACCTCCACCCCAGACCAGTGCTGATGGTGCCTGGGTGCGCACTGCCAACGGGGGTGCCTGATGAGCAGGGCTGTATGGGGAGAGCACAATCGTGCAGTCCCCTGAAGACCGGCACAGGGGAGGGGGCCTTTCCGGTCGCCCTCTCCCATATAGAAATGCCACTGTCCGTGATCTCCCCAAGCAGACCTGCAGCTTCTGATTGGGCGGCTGTGCGCCCCCTCGCAGGTGCGCCCAAGGCGAGTGCCTCACTCGCCTCACCCTTGCTACAGCTCTGCCTGGACCAGAAGAATGCCAGCTGTCACTCCAGAAAATATGGTGTCCTCCAATGAAAGTAGGTCCCAATGTAATGTAAGAAAATACCCGCAATGTATAAGTAGGTCGGACCCCCACCCACTAGGGGCCACAAAAAAGACCCTTCATGCCTGGACATACACAGAAGAACTCTACATTGGCATTGAGAACCGTAGCCATAATGGACTACATACATTGGGAATTAAACAATTCTATTGCCATAGCAACAATTAATAATAATTTATTATCATTCAAGAATTATTTCAAAACTGTATGTATATTTAGTTACAAAAGTATATTGAGTAGAGTACGTTGAATATCGACACATGTAACATTCAATGTAATTATGTTGTAGGCGCAACATATTAAACACTGGCTGAATTTTCCTCCATATAGCTGCTTGAAGATCTTGGTTTTCCGGTGCCTTCATCTCCTGAAGAGCTGTTAGACGAGGTCTCTCATTACTTGAAGTCGTCCAGTCCAGACGCCGCTACCCTCATAGCTCCTCTAAAAGCTGCATCCATTGATTCATGTGACACAATAGCGAATGTGAAGGTAACGTTACGTTTTGGTATGATTGGGATATAGCCATTGAAATACTGCAGGTTTACCTTACCAAGAGACATACGAAAATCACAAACAGTAGGAACCAAATTCATAACTTACCTCTGGCTCAGGGGGCATAAGATTGAAATGTTGAGATACATCTGATGGCATCAATACAATGTGAGCCAGGAGAAAGAGTCAGAGCAAGCTATAGGTAAAGGGCCACATTTTAAATTTAGTTTCAGAGGGTATGCAGAGCTAGTGGAGGGACTGACACAGTGGGACAGCTAATAATGGGACCAGGGCCGGCCTTTGGGGTGTGCGACCGCACAGGGCAACACACTCCAGGGGGTGCCGCTGCGGGGTCCGCCGCCACTGCCGCAGGGTCCGACGCCGCTGCCGCTGGGTCCGCTGCCGCCCCCTCTGTACCTAAATTAAAACATCGGGGTTTTTTTTAACTTTATTTCACATCCTCCATGTTAAATAAAGTTTTTTTTAACTTTATTTTACATGCATGATGTTAAATAAAGTTAAAACAAACAAAAAAAACCAACAATGTTTTCATTTATGTCCCGGGCAGGGGTGCTGAGCGGTTTCTTGTGAAGTTTTCAGCAACCGCTCGGCGCCCCTCACGCTCCGTGACTCCATCGCGGTGCTGCGTTTTATGCTGAGCGACAGAATATTCCGGCATTCAGCTGTGAAGTGCGCACCACGGGAAGACAGACGCCTCACGCTCCCACCGGTGGACTCAACAAGGTAAGTAAGGGGAAGGGGCAGAAGTGGGGCTCAGTGAGAAGAGTGGGGGTCAGTGAGAAGGGGCAGAGGTGGTAGATAGTGATACAGGGGGATAGATAGTGAGAAGGGGAGTTTTTTTTACAAGTTTTTATTCCTTTCTTTTTTGGGATGGGGGGGCGCCAGACAGGGCCGGCCGAAGACTTAACGCCGCCTGGGGCGAAGTTTAAAACGCCGCCCCCCCCCGGTACTTACCTTTAAACAGTCCTGCGGCGAGTCTCCCTGCTCTGCCACGGTGCCGGCTTGTAATGCTGAGCGCCGGAAATTGACGTCACTTCCGGCGCTCTGCATTACAAGCCGGCACCGGGACCGAACAGGGAGACTCGCCGCAGAGGAGAGAGAGAGAGAGGGGCGCCGAGCGGGTAAGCGAAAACCACTCGGTGCCCCTCTCTCTCTCCTCCGCTTCAAAAAAAAACAAAAAAAAAAAGCGCTTGGGGCGGCAAAGTGCCGCCCCTTCTAAAGTGCCGCCTGGGGCAATTGCCCCAGTCTGCCCCATTATAGGGCCGGCCCTGGCGCCAGAGGAGTAGTCCGCACAGGGCGCCAGAACACCTAAGGCCGGCTCTGGATGGGACAGGGACTAATACTTATCGTACCGCAATCAAAATGTCTTTAGACAACGTCACATATTATATGACTGCACTTATTGTACCTCCCCTTTTGTTATACTGTAAAGCGCTACGTAGATGCACACGTAGTAAAAAATAAATATGCGTACATATACATTGTACTGTGAAAAAGTATTTCCACTCTTTCCCATTTTTTCTGGCTTTTGCATATTTGTCACATTGAAATGTATCAGATCATCAAACTAATTTTAATATTAAATAAAGATAACTCCAGTAAAACACAAAATGCAGTTTTGAAATGAAGATTTTATGTATGGGAGGAAAATGCTGCCCAACCTGGCACTATGTGAAAAAGTAATTGCCCCCTTACTTATTGAATCAATTAATTAACCAAATTTAAATGATAATTGGGTTCAATTTCACTAGACACCCCCAGACATGATTACTGCCAGCCCTGTTGAATCTAAATATCAATTAAATAGAATGTTTTTTGCAAAGTGATGTAGGCTTAAAGGTCTTAGAAAGCAGCACATGATGCCACAATCTGAAGAAACTCAAGCGCAAAGAAGAAACAACTGGGAATCATCCAAAGCAATTTCTAAGACTCTGGGACTCCAGCAAAGCACTGTGAGAGCCATTATCTACAAATGGAGAAAACGAACAAAAAGAACACAAACTCTTGTCTGACATTTGCCAAACTACATCTTGATGATCCTCAAGACTTTTGGGATAATATTCTGTGGACTGATGAGTCTAAAGTGGAATTTTTTTGAAAGACATGCTTCCTGGTAAATCTGAAGTAAATCTTAACACAGCATTCCATAACATCATACCAACAGTCTAACACGGTGGTGGTGGTGGTAGTGTGGTGGCCTGGGACTGCTTTGCTGTTTCAAGACCTGGGCGACTTCCCATAATTGATGACGCCATGAATTTTGCTCTCTACCAGAAAATCCTGAAGGAGAATGTCCAGTCATCAGTTTGTGACCTAAAGCACAAGTGCAGTTGGTTATGCAGCAGGACCATGATCCGAAGCACATATGCAAGTCCACCTCTTAATGGCTCAAAATAAACAAAATGAAGGTTCGGTGCTACCAAGTCAAAGTCCTGACTTAAATCCGTAGGTAATGCTCGAAAAACCTTCCAATGTGGCTGAATTAAGACAACTCTACCAAGAAGAGTCACCAATATTAATAATAATATTGCTATTTATTGCAAATGTTTGATTGTACTTTTTGCGCAAAGGATGGCAACCAGTAATGGCATTATTTTTTCACATGAGTAAAAAAGGTTTTGATGAACTCTTTACCTTCAATAAATAAAATAATGATTTAAAAGCTGCATTTTGTGTTTACTCAAATTGTTTTATATTAACATGTAAATATGACAAAAAAGAGTAAATGGTCTGAAAAATATCCCTCGTCTTATATTCGTTATAATCAAACCTCAAATAGAGATCTGACTACAAGACTAAGATCCAGATTCCCCGCAGCGCTGCAGGGGACCTGAATCCTTCTCTCTGGCAGCCAGTGGCTTCTATGACAGAGCACCAGCATCACATGACCTTCCAGTGCTCCACCAAAGAAGCCCTGGCCCTTTTTATTAACAGAACAATTCTCTCTTCTGCATGTGCTCTGGCAGCTCTTATAACATGCTTTTCCTCTTTCTGCCTAATCTTATAGATCTGTCTGTCTTCCTAACTTTGCTTGTCTTTGTATTTACTAAATGCTTCTTGTTTTTTACTATTCTGGCCACTTTTGCAGAGTATCACAGTGTTTTCTTTAATTTTTGCTCTTACTGACCAGCCTAATAAAACTTTCTGTTACCTTCAATAATTGAACTTTTAAATAATCTCATTCCTCCTGTACTCCATTAAATGGCACCAAGTAACTTTTTTACACATTCTCTCATTGCTTGAAATTTCAGCAAGGGTGTGGGGGCATTAGGGTGACCAAATTGGCCTTGTTTTACAGGACACGTATAATTTTTACATATTGCTGACCAAACCTGCAGTATGGGGCATCATTTTATCTGTGCTGGCAGCATCAATACACAAGGGGCAGCTGGGACCATTACATACATCAATACTTAAAAGGGGGGGTCAATGACAAAGAAGTGTGGGGGAAAAACATTGTTTTTATTGTTGTAGCTTAGCCCATCTAGATGTGTGACAGAGCCTGTCCTGGTGTGTGTGTGTTTGGGTGTCGATGTGGAAGAGCCTGTCCTGGTGTGTGTGTGTTTGGGTGTCAATGTCCTGGTGTGTGTGTTTGGGTGTTGGTGTGGCAGAGCCTGTCCTGATGTGTGTCCCCGTGTGGCAGAGCCTACCCTGGTGTGTGTGTGTGCATCTGGGTGTAGATGTGGAAGAGCCTGTCCTGGTGTGTGTGCTTGGGTGCTGGTGTGGCAGAGCCTGTCCTGGTGTGTTTGTCGGTGTGGCAGAACATGTCCTGGTGTGTGTGTCGGGGTGGCAGAGCATGTCCTGGTGTGTTTGGGTGTTGGTGTGGCAGAGCCTGTCCTGGTGTGTGTGTTTTTGGGTGTCAATGTGGCAGAGCCCATCCTGATGTTTTGGTTGTTGATGTGGCAGAGCCTGTCCTGGTGTGTGTGTTTGGTCATCTGTTTCCTGGCACTGTAGAAATAAATTTAACTATTTAATTTTTACCATTTCAGAGATAAAGCACCCTCCTTTGTAGATCACTTCAGAGGACAAACCTTTCCAGGCCCAAAAATCCGTGAGAGGCCCAAAAATCAGAGAAGTAAATTTATTGTGTTATTTACTCTATTTCAATCTGCATATTTTATTAAAATTGATTAGTGACTTCAGGCATCCTGTGTATGATGACTTTTTTAGTGTACTGATGTACTCCCGATCCCATCACATTAGATTCTATCATATATTATCTGCCTAGCACTGATGTCATCTTATCCAGTACACATGGATGCTGAGGAGTTAAGATTCTAAGAGTCTATTGTATTTATTTCTATAAAAAGGCCCACTAAAATCCTCAGCACCAGACCCACGATGATCTTAATCCAGCCCTGCCAATAACTAATACATAAAGATTTTTGTATATTGTATATTTTTCATTTTTTAGAGTCAATTACCAGCCCCTGGCAAGTATGTCTTAATGGGAAATAGGATTAAAGCGATTAAAGGGAAATGCTCTGAAAAATACCCCTCGTTTTATAATCCAACCTCAAATAAGAGTAAGATCCAGATCCCCGCAGCACTACAGGGGACCTGGATCCTTGTCCCTGTCAGCTGGTGGACATCTGCGCAATGTGCCGGGGTTTCTATGACGGAGCGGTAACGTGACATAATGTTTGGGTCAACATAGAAGTAAAGTCATGCAGTAAGAAAAAAAATGATATAGCTGTATTATTCCAAGAGAAAATGGAGCCTTTAGTCAGTTGATACACTTTATTAAGCTGAAATAGAAATACATATAAAGTAACAAAAGCTTTTAAGACCTCACTTGTCACTTATTTTGTGTGATTTATATTTATATGAATTTCTGATGTTAAGTATTTCTTTTTCTTTCTAAATATCTTACAGGGAGGAAAGAAGAAAAAAGACAAGCATTAGAAGAACAAAAGTGATACAATGTTGCTGGAACATGCATTTAACAAACCTCCATTATACTTATTAATGCTCTTCTGCATGTGTGTTTGTAAATGGTCTGCAATGTATATACTGATCTTTACTTAAAGGTCATGGGTTTTCAGAATAAAACCTTAAACAAACTTGTTGAAGTAATCCAATATCTTATGAAATATACTGAGTACTTGTATATATACACTCTATACAATCGTCTACAGCCTAGGGCTGAAAATGGAGCAGCACAAATGCTGGTACAAATGATCTATCAAAAAAAGACTGAGGGATCTATCAGGAAATAACATGGGGGCTCAATATAGAAAACAGGGGGGGGGGTTATGGAAACATTTCCATACATAAAGGCATTTCACAATGTATCAGAGGGAAGTTTGTGAAATCAAGGAGCTGAAACCACAACTCTCCTGACGAGTCTTCTGTTGGTGAATAGCTACAAACAGCAGACTCGGGTGGTCTTTCGGGCGCTGCGGGCGGTCAGACACTGTACCTGCGGGTCCCAGTAATCCCGCGCACTCCTGCAAGGCTGCCTTCGCGTTGCTCCCTCACAACATCTATTCTCTTATTCCGCAAAAGGAAGCCAGCGGAGTCACGTGATTTTACGTCATGTCACATGACTCTGCTCAGCTCCTGGGTGGAACAAGAGAAGAGACACTGTAAGGGAGCAACATGAAGGCAGCCTTGCGGGACTGCACAGAAAATCTGCAGTACAGGTAAGGGAGTGGGTGTGATTGACCACATATGTTGCGGGAGCAGGCGGGATTGGACACATATGTTGCGGGAGCAGGCGGGATTGGACACATATGTTGCGGGAGCGGGTGGGATTGGACACATATGTTGCAGGAGCGGGTGGGAGTGGAACACACACATTGCGGAAGCGGGCGGTAATGGTCACAAAATCTTGGCCACCTAAACAGGGCTTGACTGAGGATGACCAACTGGCTCTGGCACTTGAAGGCCACCAAATAACATTTGTGCAGAGATCAGCAGGATATGTGTGGCTGCAAGTAACATTATTACAGTTTTGGAGTGTGCGGTTGCCCGTATTCATCGGGCAGTCACACAATAGTGGGATATGGGATATGGCGGTATAGGGTAATTTGCTACCCCCACCCATTGTTTATTTTACCCTTCATTGAACCAGTTCCCCACCTTTGTGTATAGAATCTTTTTTGGGGTTGCCAACTTGCTCTCAGGTCCAGGAAAACTTTTATATTTAAAATCTGCATATTTTTAGGTATAATCATCACGCAGAAGGAAACATAACAAACCTGATGTACAATTGTTGAGTAAAGATACCACAACAATTAAATAGTTAAAAAAAATCCCTGGCTGAATAATTTATTGGTCTTCCATCGCCATCTAGTGTAAAGAAAAATCACTACACAAAGAAACAAATTATTTTTGGAAATTATTGAAATATTTTTTATATTATTTTGAAAACTGCCAAATTGTTCCAGGAGGAATATAGAGACTTTATTGCATATCCGAGGACTTTTCAGGCAAAGTTTTTGGAGTAATTCTATCTCTTAGATCGGCAGCAGATGTTTATTCCAGGGACTTTGTTGACATTAAAGACGTAAAGCTCAGGTACAGGTAATTTATTGCAGCTAACAAATTGCAACTGGATAACCCGGGCTTGTTAGGGAGTCTTTGTTGGTCCTTGTGATCACCAAATAAATAGCACTGTGGGTTGTAGTTTTGAAAGCAACTTCCGATACAGCGATGGGCGAGAGGGGCAGTAAAAGCTACTGTTCTTCCACATGTCATTTTATTTTCCAGCAGACCCTACCACTTCTCTGTGGCTTACCTTTGGAGGCAGTTGTTTTTGTTCAGTCCCACAGGCCACGGTTCCAAATAAATATTTCCGAGTAAAGGGACACTTCAGTAATAGTTGTCAATGTACATATGATACCCATAATTAAGACGGTTTGAGATGAGGTTCCAGGCAATTTTTACCACTTATCCCCACAGAGCCGGCATAGTCTGGCTAATTTAAGTGCAAGTCACCCCACCCCCCACCCCATAAATCCAAAAAGAAAAGGAATGGCCGTCTCTTTAACAAAGCTTGTACAGCTTGACCCGTTACCTTGCCCTCTTGGAACTTTTATGTTGTTTGAATATCAGCCTTCCTTTGTATTGCTGACCGTACACTTTTGGGCAAAGGCTGTTTTAACGTTTTTGCTGTGTTACTGTTTATAATTTCCTTCTTTGTCATTTTGTGCATCCACACACATTGTATACACATTATACCACAAACATTACATATCATATATTATATATTTTTGAAAACTAAACACCCCAGGGTATTTCAAATACTGATATTTTCCTTCTTTCCATGCACAGATTTTATCACCAGCCTTTCTCAACATTTGCAGTAGTTTTTGTGCCCCTCCCCCCACACATTTAGGTATGAATTTACAGCTCCTGGTATATGTTACTGTCAAAAAACAGTCCAATTTGTGTTCAGTAACACTGAGTACAGTGATACCCCCATGCATAGGGGTTTGTTGGGTTGCCTGGGAGGTAAAAGGCCATCTTGACAAGGTTTGCATTTTTTTTTTGAATTTCAACATCAGTCGGGCTGCCAGGCCCATTAGACTTGGTTTATTGTGAATCTAGTTTTAAGCCAATATGTGTGTAGTAGATACATGGAGCGGTTACCCTTTCAGGCAGAAATGGTACGAGGGTGGAGTGGCGAGAGTTAACAGAGTTTAAATAAGATGTGGAGTGAACCCAATCAACCGTACATGAGGTTTACTCCAGTTCATTAGTATCTTTGTGTTATTATGGGAGTCCTTTTGCCTAAACCATTCCAAGTTGGGAAATGTGACACCTCTCCTAGCCAGAAAGGCACCGTTTTGACCCTGCAAAGAACCCTCCAACAAACAAAGGCGTTACAAACTCAGCCCCTTTTCTACTAAAGGTTACATTTAAGAGATTAAATCTAGATCCAGGGATCTGGGGTCCTCATATTTATATTTGAGGTGCCCACATTTTTCCTAGCAGAATGACATCAGACAAGGTTGGGTTACCTCCAATCATTTAATAGATAAACTGAAGTCTGCAGTGTTAGATCACAGACTGACCAAGGAAGGTCATTATGGAAAGAGGGATTTCTGACAAGTCTGGATCTGAAAAAATATAACCTTTATGTGCTGTAACTGGATAGAAAAACCCTTTGCTAGGTGTCCCAATGGACACCTAGGTGTCCCAAAGTGGCCCAATCTCGTAGCCCCTCCTATTCTTCTGCGGACTGCAGCCCTGACATCTGACCTGCAGTCAACAGGTATAAAGTATCCTGTACTTAGATATTAAGGTGTCCTTATTTTGGTGGCCAAGATCTAATTTTGCAATAAATTGCCATTATTCGTGCCAAAAGCTCCTCCGGGAATAGAATAAAGTACTTCTGTAAGTAGGATTTCTATTAACTGTTCTCCCTTTTATTTTTATCTGCTTGGTGTGACTAAATTGTTAATATAATTGTTTGTATGTACTGTGAATATTTTTTATTTCATAATAAATCATTCATTTATTAAGTTCCTGCCTTTGTCTGGTATAAGAACCACATTTGCCTTGAAGAGAGTTATTTAATAATCCGTAGTCTTCTTAGATGCTTGGCTAATCTGCATGTTTGGATATATAAACTATTTGGGGACAGTAGATTAAAAAGAAAGTTGAGCGTTTTAACCAGGTTTGGTGGCAGCATTACCTATCTTTATATCAGAGTGGGAGGTGTGTAAGCGGGGCATTTAATTATTATTTTCCAGTCTAGTGAAGACTGTCACGAACGCACTCTACTCCAAGCGTGCGTGTGACTTGGTTCTGGTGGTAAAAGGGTTAAAATTCACTATCTGTCTGCACTAGACCGAAAATAGTGATAAAAATACAAATATCCACCCTTACTACCACCCGCACTTAACTATAATGATATAACAAATATCAAAATAACGCTGCCACCACCAAGACAATTTAGAAATGGGGTGCCTTGGTACCCCCACACGAATCCGACTAAAAAAACCCACACAGTATATTTTAACACAATAATTACGTGATTTAAAATTACCAATAAAATGGTCTAACCAGGTAACGTGAGTCTTTACCAGACAAAGGCAGAACTTAATAAAGGAATATTTATTATGAATAAAAAAATCACAGTGCATACAAAAAAGATGATAAACAGATTTACACCAACAGATAAAAATAAAAAGGAGAAAATTACAGAAAACCTAACTACTCACTGAATGGTAAAGTAACAGTTTTTCTGTCCGTAGGGCTCCGGCAAGGAAAGATGGCGACTTACTCAAAATTAGATCTTGGCCCCTAGTAAGCACAATGACCCATCTTCGCTCGTTAATTTTATACACTTTCCCAGTTCATCTCGAGTTTCCAAGCCGGCCCAGAGGTGGTATAAGCGGACGGAAGGTGTACCATAAGTGACCTCCCCCTTGTGTGGTGGAAACATATCCGTCAAAATAACTAATTTTCATTTTATTGTCCCTCCTGTGCTCGCCACAGCAATAATTCATGCATTTATGAATTTATTGTAAATTGTGAAGTCCATAGATATGTCACACTTGCTACTTATGACTAAACATCATAGACTTCACAATTCCTTCCAAACTGGTTAAGTGGCGCTGCCATGTTTGTACTCTTTTTGTAGGGTGCGCTTTCCCCGTTCTAGGTATGCACACAAGGAGGTATGATAATGAATATATAAGTTATTATTGATATGTGTTTGATATGACCTGGATATGAAATGGTTTTCCTGACTGCTAGTGGTCACTTAGCATATCAAAGAATCCAGTATCTATGAGGGGATACAGGCATATGGTCGTCTACATTTGAACCTAGACAAAACGGCAGCTCCACTGCAGGACCTAACACCCCGTAGAAGGCCCCGGTTGGAGTCCGAGCTTCAAAAGGACAAATTTATCTCACAAGACCTTTTGGCACCACATGCCTGTACAATCAAATTAACCCCTCTAATACTGAGATTGGCCATACCATCTCTACCAGGTAGCAAGTCCCTGTATGCACTACACAAGTTGGTGTGACACCTCCCCCAAATAAGATGGTGGCCCAGAGATTAAGCCACAAGCTTATCTCTGCGCCTACCTACTTTTTCCCTGGGTAACAGTTTCCGGCTAAGATAAAGTATTTCTTTGGGAAAACCCACCCTACAGAAGGTACTTTTCAAAGCATCGGCTACGTTGTCTGCTCTGTTACAGGAGAAGGCCATGGTCTCAGGGTACCCAGGGGCATAGTCCATCCCCTTAGTAACAGATTGGTTCTCCATGCGGCTCGGTATAGCTATAAGCCCTAACAAATCTACTTTATGGGTAGCTAGGGTGTCTCGCCCTGGCTTCCCAAACCATGTAGGCCCTTCGTAAGGGATAACAGAATGGTCACCAGTTTCACCCTCTCCCTTGTGTCCTGACTTCGTAGTCCCACAGAATACGGGCACGGGTGCACCAAAGCCCTCTCTTTGTCCCCTATTCTGCTGCCAGGTTACCACAGCTATGATTGAAACATCTGTCACTCCACCTGTTCCACTCCAAGGATGCATACATACAGGACCCTGGGAACCAGCTAATCCTGACACAGAGGAACAGTCACTCACCCTCTGCCCTTCTTCACAGGGTGGCCCCCTCACATTTTCGCACAGCACCTCAAACATCCCTGGTTCTGGCACAGAGTCACTCTGCCCTCCCTCCCAGTGATGCAAAACCTTCAAATTCTCAAACGGCACCTCAGACACCCCTGGTTCTGGCACAGATTCGCTCTGCCCTCCCTCCCAGTGATGCAAAACCTCCACATTCTCACACGGTACCTCAGACACCCCTGGTTCTGGCACAGATTCGCTCTGCCCTCCCTCCCAGTGATGCAAAACCTCCACATTCTCACACGCCACCTCAGACATCCCTGGTTCTGGCACAGATTCAATCTGTCCTCCCTCCCAGTGATGCAAAACCTCCACCTTCTCACATGGCACCTCAGACATCCCTGGTTCTGGCACAGATTCGCTCTGCCCTCCCTCCCAGTGATGCAAAACCTCCACATTCTCACACGGTACCTCAGACACCCCTGGTTCTGGCACAGATTCGCTCTGCCCTCCCTCCCAGTGATGCAAAACCTCCACATTCTCACATGGCACCTCAGACATCCCTGGTTCTGGCACAGATTCGCTCTGCCCTCCCTCCCAGTGATGCAAAACCTTCACATTCTCCCACAGCACCTCAGACATTCTGGGTTCTAGCACAGGCAGACACGCGCAACCTTTCTGCCCACTCTCCCCATGAGGCTGCCCTGGTACATTTTTATACACTGCCCTTTCTATGGTAGGGCCCCTAGAATACCTGGATAAATCAAAAGTGTCATCCTCCGGCATATATTTTGACAACAGCCTACCCAAATCAGTACCCAGTAACACATTAGTAGGAATGTTATCTGATACCCCCACATCTCTTACACCCTTCCCCGCTCCCCAATCCAAAAATACTCGTGCCATTGGCACTGCATGAAGTACTCCCCCAATTCCCCGCACTGTTAAGTTCTTGCCAAGAATAAAGTCCTCAGAGCTCACTAGCTCTGGACGCACAAGAGTCACTTCTGCCCCCGTGTCTCTGAGCCCCACAGTTACCTTGTTTCCCACAGTCACAGGTTGCATATTCACATTGGGGGTGTTCTCAGCGCTGGAGACGAACAACACCGAAGATGGTGATTCTGAGGGGTGACCCACTCCTGTGGATGGCGTAGGATTTCTTTTCTCCGGGCAAGTAGCGCTAATGTGCCCCACTTTATTACAAATAAAACACCTGCGGCTATCCCCATACGTAGAAATGGCACTAGCTCCCCCTCTCCCTGAGGTAGAAATTGACACAGAAGATGGTACAGTAGACTGGGTGGTGGGAAGCCGTGGTGTAGTGGTCTTCCAGCTGGAT
The DNA here is from genome assembly GCF_027358695.1 of Spea bombifrons. Classification (NCBI taxonomy): domain Eukaryota; kingdom Metazoa; phylum Chordata; class Amphibia; order Anura; family Pelobatidae; genus Spea; species Spea bombifrons. The sequence goes on from NC_071090.1 coordinate 12,552,297, forward strand.
GCTCCTGTAGAAAAACCTCTGCTCCGGTCCGATTGTGCTCGGTTGGCAGTGTGGAAATCCGCCAGCTCACCCGCTTCCAGTGCTGTCTTGGGCTCCCGGTCCAGCAGCCATTCTTGTACATTGGCTGGGCACAGCTGCAAAAACTGTTCCTTGATGATTAGATCTTCCAAGCTTTCTAAGGTTTTAATCTCCAGCCCTCTAATCCACTGCCGGAATGCCGTCGTCAGGTGTCCCACAACTGCAGTGTAGCTCTCAGTGGAACGCTTTTGCAAAGTCCGGAATTTCTTTCGGTACACCTCAGGGGTAAGGTTGTACCGTCTCTGCAGTGCAGCCTTAATTGCCTCATAGTCCTGGTCAGATTCTGCTGGTAGCTCTGCAAATGCTTCCAGCGCAGGACCTCGGAGACCAGGGGTGAGGTACTTTGCCCACTGGTCCTTTGGCAATTGGTACTGCCTGCAAACCTTTTCAAAACTGCGCAGAAAGACATCCAGATCCCCATCTTTGTCCAACGTGGGAAAATTCTCTGCACGTGGTTTGGGTGCATAATAGTCTCTTGAAACCACACTGATAGGTGAGGCACTTAACCTCTCCAACTCTGCCAGTTTTAGTTCATGCTCTCTTGCCGCCTGGCGCTCTGCAGCTTCTCTCTCTTGATATTTAAGGATAAGCTGCAGCCTGAGGTTTGCATCTGTTGAGTCCACGTATTTGAAAACAGTTTGTAGATAAGAGTCCAAGGGACCTCCAGATCTTGGCACGTCACCGACATCAGCTTCAGGTATCTCCCGTGTGACCATGCCTCCCTCAGAAGTGTTTGCAGCATCACTTTGCGCTGCTTGTTGCATTTCATAGTCCACAAGCGCTTGAATAAGTTCATCCTTTGATTTTCCCCGGATGGGAATACATTGTTCACGGCAACGTTGCTCCAGAGCACTCTTGGACTGTGTTTGGTATTCCATTTATCACACCGCCCCAAACAAATGATAGCAAAAGAAAAGAAAACAAAGGGGGGGGGGACTGTTGAGGTGTAAATATACTAAGTATGCACTGAGTTCAGCCTTTGGAAATTGAGAAACAATTTCTTTTTAGTGTCTGGATTAGCAAATCCAGCAACACTGAAATCTGGTACCGAAAAAGATGGAAAAAATCTTTAACTATCCCACCGCTATGCCACCAATTTGTCACGAACGCACTCTACTCCAAGCGTGCGTGTGACTTGGTTCTGGTGGTAAAAGGGTTAAAATTCACTATCTGTCTGCACTAGACCGAAAATAGTGATAAAAATACAAATATCCACCCTTACTACCACCCGCACTTAACTATAATGATATAACAAATATCAAAATAACGCTGCCACCACCAAGACAATTTAGAAATGGGGTGCCTTGGTACCCCCACACGAATCCGACTAAAAACACCCACACAGTATATTTTAACACAATAATTACGTGATTTAAAATTACCAATAAAATGGTCTAACCAGGTAACGTGAGTCTTTACCAGACAAAGGCAGAACTTAATAAAGGAATATTTATTATGAATAAAAAAATCACAGTGCATACAAAAAAGATGATAAACAGATTTACACCAACAGATAAAAATAAAAAGGAGAAAATTACAGAAAACCTAACTACTCACTGAATGGTAAAGTAACAGTTTTTCTGTCCGTAGGGCTCCGGCAAGGAAAGATGGCGACTTACTCAAAATTAGATCTTGGCCCCTAGTAAGCACAATGACCCATCTTCGCTCGTTAATTTTATACACTTTCCCAGTTCATCTCGAGTTTCCAAGCCGGCCCAGAGGTGGTATAAGCGGACGGAAGGTGTACCATAAGTGACCTCCCCCTTGTGTGGTGGAAACATATCCGTCAAAATAACTAATTTTCATTTTATTGTCCCTCCTGTGCTCGCCACAGCAATAATTCATGCATTTATGAATTTATTGTAAATTGTGAAGTCCATAGATATGTCACACTTGCTACTTATGACTAAACATCATAGACTTCACAATTCCTTCCAAACTGGTTAAGTGGCGCTGCCATGTTTGTACTCTTTTTGTAGGGTGCGCTTTCCCCGTTCTAGGTATGCACACAAGGAGGTATGATAATGAATATATAAGTTATTATTGATATGTGTTTGATATGACCTGGATATGAAATGGTTTTCCTGACTGCTAGTGGTCACTTAGCATATCAAAGAATCCAGTATCTATGAGGGGATACAGGCATATGGTCGTCTACATTTGAACCTAGACAAAACGGCAGCTCCACTGCAGGACCTAACACCCCGTAGAAGGCCCCGGTTGGAGTCCGAGCTTCAAAAGGACAAATTTATCTCACAAGACCTTTTGGCACCACATGCCTGTACAATCAAATTAACCCCTCTAATACTGAGATTGGCCATACCATCTCTACCAGGTAGCAAGTCCCTGTATGCACTACACAAGTTGGTGTGACACCTCCCCCAAATAAGATGGTGGCCCAGAGATTAAGCCACAAGCTTATCTCTGCGCCTACCTACTTTTTCCCTGGGTAACAGTTTCCGGCTAAGATAAAGTATTTCTTTGGGAAAACCCACCCTACAGAAGGTACTTTTCAAAGCATCGGCTACGTTGTCTGCTCTGTTACAGGAGAAGGCCATGGTCTCAGGGTACCCAGGGGCATAGTCCATCCCCTTAGTAACAGATTGGTTCTCCATGCGGCTCGGTATAGCTATAAGCCCTAACAAATCTACTTTATGGGTAGCTAGGGTGTCTCGCCCTGGCTTCCCAAACCATGTAGGCCCTTCGTAAGGGATAACAGAATGGTCACCAGTTTCACCCTCTCCCTTGTGTCCTGACTTCGTAGTCCCACAGAATACGGGCACGGGTGCACCAAAGCCCTCTCTTTGTCCCCTATTCTGCTGCCAGGTTACCACAGCTATGATTGAAACATCTGTCACTCCACCTGTTCCACTCCAAGGATGCATACATACAGGACCCTGGGAACCAGCTAATCCTGACACAGAGGAACAGTCACTCACCCTCTGCCCTTCTTCACAGGGTGGCCCCCTCACATTTTCGCACAGCACCTCAAACATCCCTGGTTCTGGCACAGAGTCACTCTGCCCTCCCTCCCAGTGATGCAAAACCTTCAAATTCTCAAACGGCACCTCAGACACCCCTGGTTCTGGCACAGATTCGCTCTGCCCTCCCTCCCAGTGATGCAAAACCTCCACATTCTCACACGGTACCTCAGACACCCCTGGTTCTGGCACAGATTCGCTCTGCCCTCCCTCCCAGTGATGCAAAACCTCCACATTCTCACACGCCACCTCAGACATCCCTGGTTCTGGCACAGATTCAATCTGTCCTCCCTCCCAGTGATGCAAAACCTCCACCTTCTCACATGGCACCTCAGACATCCCTGGTTCTGGCACAGATTCGCTCTGCCCTCCCTCCCAGTGATGCAAAACCTCCACATTCTCACACGGTACCTCAGACACCCCTGGTTCTGGCACAGATTCGCTCTGCCCTCCCTCCCAGTGATGCAAAACCTCCACATTCTCACATGGCACCTCAGACATCCCTGGTTCTGGCACAGATTCGCTCTGCCCTCCCTCCCAGTGATGCAAAACCTTCACATTCTCCCACAGCACCTCAGACATTCTGGGTTCTAGCACAGGCAGACACGCGCAACCTTTCTGCCCACTCTCCCCATGAGGCTGCCCTGGTACATTTTTATACACTGCCCTTTCTATGGTAGGGCCCCTAGAATACCTGGATAAATCAAAAGTGTCATCCTCCGGCATATATTTTGACAACAGCCTACCCAAATCAGTACCCAGTAACACATTAGTAGGAATGTTATCTGATACCCCCACATCTCTTACACCCTTCCCCGCTCCCCAATCCAAAAATACTCGTGCCATTGGCACTGCATGAAGTACTCCCCCAATTCCCCGCACTGTTAAGTTCTTGCCAAGAATAAAGTCCTCAGAGCTCACTAGCTCTGGACGCACAAGAGTCACTTCTGCCCCCGTGTCTCTGAGCCCCACAGTTACCTTGTTTCCCACAGTCACAGGTTGCATATTCACATTGGGGGTGTTCTCAGCGCTGGAGACGAACAACACCGAAGATGGTGATTCTGAGGGGTGACCCACTCCTGTGGATGGCGTAGGATTTCTTTTCTCCGGGCAAGTAGCGCTAATGTGCCCCACTTTATTACAAATAAAACACCTGCGGCTATCCCCATACGTAGAAATGGCACTAGCTCCCCCTCTCCCTGAGGTAGAAATTGACACAGAAGATGGTACAGTAGACTGGGTGGTGGGAAGCCGTGGTGTAGTGGTCTTCCAGCTGGATGCTCCTGTAGAAAAACCTCTGCTCCGGTCCGATTGTGCTCGGTTGGCAGTGTGGAAATCCGCCAGCTCACCCGCTTCCAGTGCTGTCTTGGGCTCCCGGTCCAGCAGCCATTCTTGTACATTGGCTGGGCACAGCTGCAAAAACTGTTCCTTGATGATTAGATCTTCCAAGCTTTCTAAGGTTTTAATCTCCAGCCCTCTAATCCACTGCCGGAATGCCGTCGTCAGGTGTCCCACAACTGCAGTGTAGCTCTCAGTGGAACGCTTTTGCAAAGTCCGGAATTTCTTTCGGTACACCTCAGGGGTAAGGTTGTACCGTCTCTGCAGTGCAGCCTTAATTGCCTCATAGTCCTGGTCAGATTCTGCTGGTAGCTCTGCAAATGCTTCCAGCGCAGGACCTCGGAGACCAGGGGTGAGGTACTTTGCCCACTGGTCCTTTGGCAATTGGTACTGCCTGCAAACCTTTTCAAAACTGCGCAGAAAGACATCCAGATCCCCATCTTTGTCCAACGTGGGAAAATTCTCTGCACGTGGTTTGGGTGCATAATAGTCTCTTGAAACCACACTGATAGGTGAGGCACTTAACCTCTCCAACTCTGCCAGTTTTAGTTCATGCTCTCTTGCCGCCTGGCGCTCTGCAGCTTCTCTCTCTTGATATTTAAGGATAAGCTGCAGCCTGAGGTTTGCATCTGTTGAGTCCACGTATTTGAAAACAGTTTGTAGATAAGAGTCCAAGGGACCTCCAGATCTTGGCACGTCACCGACATCAGCTTCAGGTATCTCCCGTGTGACCATGCCTCCCTCAGAAGTGTTTGCAGCATCACTTTGCGCTGCTTGTTGCATTTCATAGTCCACAAGCGCTTGAATAAGTTCATCCTTTGATTTTCCCCGGATGGGAATACATTGTTCACGGCAACGTTGCTCCAGAGCACTCTTGGACTGTGTTTGGTATTCCATTTATCACACCGCCCCAAACAAATGATAGCAAAAGAAAAGAAAACAAAGGGGGGGGGGACTGTTGAGGTGTAAATATACTAAGTATGCACTGAGTTCAGCCTTTGGAAATTGAGAAACAATTTCTTTTTAGTGTCTGGATTAGCAAATCCAGCAACACTGAAATCTGGTACCGAAAAAGATGGAAAAAATCTTTAACTATCCCACCGCTATGCCACCAATTTGTCACGAACGCACTCTACTCCAAGCGTGCGTGTGACTTGGTTCTGGTGGTAAAAGGGTTAAAATTCACTATCTGTCTGCACTAGACCGAAAATAGTGATAAAAATACAAATATCCACCCTTACTACCACCCGCACTTAACTATAATGATATAACAAATATCAAAATAACGCTGCCACCACCAAGACAATTTAGAAATGGGGTGCCTTGGTACCCCCACACGAATCCGACTAAAAAAACCCACACAGTATATTTTAACACAATAATTACGTGATTTAAAATTACCAATAAAATGGTCTAACCAGGTAACGTGAGTCTTTACCAGACAAAGGCAGAACTTAATAAAGGAATATTTATTATGAATAAAAAAATCACAGTGCATACAAAAAAGATGATAAACAGATTTACACCAACAGATAAAAATAAAAAGGAGAAAATTACAGAAAACCTAACTACTCACTGAATGGTAAAGTAACAGTTTTTCTGTCCGTAGGGCTCCGGCAAGGAAAGATGGCGACTTACTCAAAATTAGATCTTGGCCCCTAGTAAGCACAATGACCCATCTTCGCTCGTTAATTTTATACACTTTCCCAGTTCATCTCGAGTTTCCAAGCCGGCCCAGAGGTGGTATAAGCGGACGGAAGGTGTACCATAAGTGACCTCCCCCTTGTGTGGTGGAAACATATCCGTCAAAATAACTAATTTTCATTTTATTGTCCCTCCTGTGCTCGCCACAGCAATAATTCATGCATTTATGAATTTATTGTAAATTGTGAAGTCCATAGATATGTCACACTTGCTACTTATGACTAAACATCATAGACTTCACAATTCCTTCCAAACTGGTTAAGTGGCGCTGCCATGTTTGTACTCTTTTTGTAGGGTGCGCTTTCCCCGTTCTAGGTATGCACACAAGGAGGTATGATAATGAATATATAAGTTATTATTGATATGTGTTTGATATGACCTGGATATGAAATGGTTTTCCTGACTGCTAGTGGTCACTTAGCATATCAAAGAATCCAGTATCTATGAGGGGATACAGGCATATGGTCGTCTACATTTGAACCTAGACAAAACGGCAGCTCCACTGCAGGACCTAACACCCCGTAGAAGGCCCCGGTTGGAGTCCGAGCTTCAAAAGGACAAATTTATCTCACAAGACCTTTTGGCACCACATGCCTGTACAATCAAATTAACCCCTCTAATACTGAGATTGGCCATACCATCTCTACCAGGTAGCAAGTCCCTGTATGCACTACACAAGTTGGTGTGACAAAGACAGATAGTGATTTAGACCCTCTTACCGCAAAAATAAGTCATGTGCCTGCTTGGAGTAGTGCGCATTCCAGACATGTGCCATGTCCTATTTTTAGGAGATCTTTCAACCTGGCCAAGTCAATCTACCCCATCAAATCATATTTTTTTTTAAACTACACACTCCATGGGCATTTACAACAACCATTTTTTTTAACTCTTTCCATGTGATAATGTTTGTGAAGATATAGTGCTAATTTTAGGACTTGCTCATATCTGCATGTATATTTGGACTTTAAAAAAAAAAAAAAAAGATTTGTGAAACTGGATGGTTCTCCTGATGCTGACATCTGTGGCAAATTATTTTTACATGTTACACATTTTTTAAACTATTTTATTATCATTATTATGATTTTACGGATCACTTGTGATTAGTGAGCTGGGCTCCATTGACTGCGTGGTTGAATTCAGTACATGGACAGACCCTTGTGAAGTCATTAGCTGTTCAGTTGGCAGTGCCATCTTGTGAGTGGCAGCAATGGTGCTTAGAATAAAATCAGTCTGGGTGCAATGAAAAAACATTGTACAGAATTATCAGTAATCAGGTTCCCTTTATTCTCAGTGGAACTCAATGTATCAGTAAATAGTGTTCGGAAAAGACAGAATATGGAGGCAGAGAGACAAACAGTGTGCCATGCAGTATACATTTATCGGCCAATCACAGTGATTGTATGACATAGGTGGTTGCTAATTGGTTCCTACAGACTGCCTTGGTAACGAGACAGTCTCCTGCAGTGGGTTCTATACCATCAATATAGGTTTTTGGGCACACTTTTTGTGCGATAACATAGAACATGAATGATGTTTTTACTGTTTAATAACTATGGTTAATAACTCATTGTTAACTGAAATAAACAATGTGAGAAGTGGCACATGGCAAATAGATAGAAAAATAGTGGCTCTCCAGCTGTCATGGGACTATGATTTCCTTGAGTTCAGTCAGTATCTTTAAGGAAGAGAAGCATGCATATGGTCATCTGAGATTATGAGTTTTTTTAGTTCTACAACAGCCAGAGGACTGCTGTCTTTCTCAGGTAAGCATACAGCAGGGCAATGTCCTTTTCTAAACTTTGCTCATACCTCTTCTACTCTTTGTCTTCTCAAAAACTGTTTTATTTGTGTTTTTCTCAAACACTATCTTGATTATCTTTGTATTCTATAAATTAAATCCCATAATGATCAAAATCACCTGATTCCAAAATCTCAATACACAAAATAACCTCTCTTTTTAATGTAAACAAATTGAGTAAATGAGACGAATAAAACCAACATTAGACAATATAGATTTAGAAACTTCACATTTATTTAGAAAAATTAAACAGAATAAGAAACATTTTGCAGTTTCCGGATAAGAACATTAGGAAGTTAAGAGACAACATGACAGTGAGAAATATGGCCAAAATAAGGGCTACATCTGGACTCACAAAGAGTCATCCTTCAGCACTCAGGAGAGGAAAAACCCCCATTATGGAGGAAACCTCTGGGGAACCATGGCAAAAAGGACTGCCCTTCCCTCTGGGCTTAAGTAGGAAAAAGTAAAATGCCCTTAATTGTTCTTCAATTAAAATTACCTTTAACAGTGTGTTTCTTTCAAATTATTATTATTATTATACTTTAGATTCGGCAGCGCTGAAAATTTTACAGATAATGACAAGTACAATACAGCAATTGACATACAGCTACAAGAGAAATAAAGGGGCCTGTTCCCGCAGGAACTTACAATCTATGTTTTAACAGAATGGAATTATTTGACAAGTTTATGTTCCCTTACTTACCATCTGCAACCCCACCAAAAGAAACAATAATGGAAGAAATGTTGAGACCCTTTGCAAAAGATTTGTCTACACATGTTGCTGTTATAATCATTTACAACCTTGTGACATAACCACCAACTCACAAGGTCAGCAACCATAGAATGGATCTTTTGCAGAGGCACAAATGGTACATGTCAATCTAATCAGCTACAACCTCCTTGAGCTAGAACCCTCAAATTGCAAGGTAAGCATAAATAGAAAGGATGTTTGGCAGAGGCACTAGTCTTTAAAAAATGGTACATGAGTCAATCCTCTAATTAATTAGAACATTGTTAGCTAGACTGCTGAATCTCAAGGTTAGCAAACAATGTTGATACTCTTGTCAGAGGCACCATACTTAAACATATGGTACGTTAGTTAATGCTCTAATTAAATAGACCCTACTTAGCTACACCAATAAATCTCAAGGTCTTAAAGCGGCAATAGTCTTGCAAAAAAAAACAATCAAGAGTTGCTACTCATATCAGATTTATCCTCCTAAAGTAAGACCTTCAAATCGCAAGGTTAGCAGCAATGGAATCAATCGTGACACCTTTTGATGAGGCATTTGTCTCTAATAAACTACATACAAGTTCTAATTTATCAATTAGAACCTAATTTGCTACAGCTATCAAATCTCAATGTTGGAAACAATGGAATAACTTATGATACCCTTTGTGGAGGCACCAATCTCTAACAAACAGTTCACAAGTTCATGCTCTAATTAATTAGAACCTCCTTAACTAGACCCCCAAAACTCAAGGATAGCAACGATGGAGTAGATATTGATAGCCTCTGAGAGGCAACCTTCTCCACCAAAAATAGTATGCTAGATGCTGCTCCTATCAGGTATAACATTCTGAGCTTGGACTCTCAAATTAAAAGGTAAGCATAAATGGAAGGACTCATGTCATGCTCCAAAAAATGGTACACAAGTAAGTGTTCTAGTCATTTACCAGCTCTTTAGCTAGAAACCCTTAATCTTAACGTCAGCAACAACTGAATGAAACTTGATGCCCTTTGAAAGGCAACAGTATTCTCAAAAAATGGTACATTAGTTGCTGCTCCTATGAGACACACATCTTGAGATTGCTTCTTAATGTCAGAAGCAATGGAACGACTCATGATACCCTTTGTGGAGGCATCAGTCTTTAACATAGGGTACACAAGTTAATGCTCTAATTAAAACCCACTAGCTAGTTGTCTAAATCTCAAGGATAGCAACAATGGAGTGGATTTTGATACCCTTTGAGAGGAAAAAGTATCCACAAAAATGTTACAAAGGTTGCTGCTCCTATCAGATACAATGTCCTAAACTAGGACCCTGAAATCTAAATGTCAGCAGCAATGGAACACAAGTTAATGCTCTAATTAATTAAAACCCACTAGCTAGTTGTCTAAATCTCAAGGATAGCAACAATGGAGTGGATTTTGATACCCTTTGAGAGGAAAAAGTATCCACAAAAATGTTACAAAGGTTGCTGCTCCTATCAGATACAATGTCCTAACCTAGGACCCTGAAATCTAAATGTCAGCAGCCATGGAATGACTGATGATACCCTTCATGGAGGCGTCAGTTTCCAAAAACTGGTTCAGATGTTGCTGCTCTAATCATTCAAAACTTATTTAGCTAGAATGCTTAAATCTCAAGGCCAGCAGCAATTGAGTTGATCGGCATACCCTTTGCAGAGGCACTCGTCTCTAATAAATGGCACACGATATGCTGCTTTACTCAGACTAAACCTCCTGAGCTAGAATCCCCAAATTGGAAGATCAGTAATAATAGAAACAATGTTGATAAAGACTTTTGCCTCTGCCAAGGTTAACAAGTGGTACATGACTTAATGATCTAATCAACTATACCCTCCTTAGCTAGCCCCCGAAATATAAAGGATAGCAACAATGGATTGGATAAATGGTACCTAATTTGCTGATCTACTCATTTAGAACATATTTAGCTAGACTTTCTATCTCTCATGGTCAGAAACAATTGAGTAGATCATGATACCTTTTGGTAAGGCACAAGTCTCTAATAAATGACACAAGAGTTGATTTACTACTCAGTCTGAACCTCCTGAGCTAAAATCCCCAAATTTGCAGATCAGTAACAATAGATAAAATATTAAAACCTTTGGCAGAGGCACCAGTCTTCAAAAAATGGTACATGAGTCAATCCTCTAATTAATTAGAACATTGTTAGCTAGACTCCTGAATCTCAAGGTTAGCAAACAATGTTGATACCCTTGTCAGAGGCACCATACTTAAACATATGGTACGTTAGTTAATGCTCTAATTAATTAGACCCTACTTAGCTACACCAATAAATCTCAAGGTCTTTGAGAGGCAATAGTCTTACAAAAAAAAACCAATCAAGAGTTGCTACTCATATCAGATTTATCCTCCTGAAGTAAGACCTTCAAATCGCAAGGTTAGCAGCAATGGAATCAATCGTGACACCTTTTGATGAGGCATTTGTCTCTAATAAACTACATACAAGTTCTAATTTATCAATTAGAACCTAATTTGCTACAGCTATCAAATCTCAATGTTGGAAGCAATGGAATAACTTATGATACCCTTTGTGGAGGCACCAATCTCTAACAAACAGTACACAAGTTCATGCTCTAATTAATTAGAACCTCCTTAACTAGACCCCCAAAACTCAAGGATAGCAACGATGGAGTAAATATTGATAGCCTCTGAGAGGCAACCTTCTCCACCAAAAATAGTATGCCAGATGCTGCTCCTATCAGGTACAACATTCTGAGCTTGGACTCTCAAATTAAAAGGTAAGCATAAATGGAAGGACTCATGTCATGCTCCAAAAAATGGTACACAAGTAAGTGTTCTAGTCATTTACCAGCTCTTTAGCTAGAAACCCTTAATCTTAACGTCAGCAACAACTGAATGAAACTTGATGCCCATTGAAAGGCAACAGTATTCTCAAAAATGGTACATTAGTTGCTGCTCCTATGAGACACACATCTTGAGATTGCTTCTTAATGTCAGAAGCAATGGAACGACTCATGATACCCTTTGTGGAGGCATCAGTCTTTAACATAGGGTACACAAGTTAATGCTCTAATTAAAACCCACTAGCTAGTTGTCTAAATCTCAAGGATAGCAACAATGGAGTGGATTTTGATACCCTTTGAGAGGAAAACGTATCCGCAAAAATGTTACAAAGGTTGCTGCTCCTATCAGATACAATGTCCTAAACTAGGACCCTGAAATCTAAATGTCAGCAGCAATGGAACACAAGTTAATACTCTAATTAATTAAAACCCACTAGCTAGTTGTCTAAATCTCAAGGATATAAACAATGGAGTGGATTTTGATACCCTTTGAGAGGAAAAAGTATCCACAAAAATGTTACAAAGGTTGCTGCTCCTATCAGATACAATGTCCTAAACTAGGACCCTGAAATCTAAATGTCAGCAGCCATGGAATGACTGATGATACCCTTCATGGAGGCATCAGTTTCCAAAAACTGGTTCAGATGTTGCTGCTCTAATCATTCAAAACCTATTTAGCTAGAATGCCTAAATCTCAAGGCCAGCAGCAATTGAGTTGATCGGCATACCCTTTGCAGAGGCACTCGTCTCTAATAAATGGCACACGATATGCTGCTTTCCTCAGACTAAACCTCCTGAGCTAAAATCCCCAAATTGGAAGATCAGTAATAATAGAAACAATGTTGATAAAGACTTTTGCCTCTGCCAAGGTTAACAAGTGGTACATGACTTAATGATCGAATCAACTATACCCTCCTTAGCTAGCCCCCGAAATATAAAGGATAGCAACAATGGATTGGATAAATGGTACCTAATTTGCTGATCTACTCATTTAGAACATATTTAGCTAGACTTTCTATCTCTCATGGTCAGAAACAATTGAGTAGTCTTTAATAAATGACACAAGAGTTGATTTACTACTCAGTCTGAACCTCCTGAGCTAAAATCCCCAAATTTGCAGATCAGTAACAATACATACAATATTAATACCTTTGGCAGAGGCACCAGTCTTCAAAAAATGGTACATGAGTCAATCCTCTAATTAATTAGAACATTGTTAGCTAGACTCCTGAATCTCAAGGTTAGCAAACAATGTTGATACCCTTGTCAGAGGCACCATACTTAAACATATGGTACGTTAGTTAATGCTCTAATTAATTAGACCCTACTTAGCTACACCAATAAATCTCAAGGTCTTTGAGAGGCAATAGTCTTACAAAAAAAAAAAAACAATCAAGAGTTGCTACTCATATCAGATTTATCCTCCTGAAGTAAGACCTTCAAATCGCAAGGTTAGCAGCAATGGAATCAATCGTGACACCTTTTGATGAGGCATTTGTCTCTAATAAACTACATACAAGTTCTAATTTATCAATTAGAACCTAATTTGCTACAGCTATCAAATCTCAATGTTGGAAGCAATGGAATAACTTATGATACCCTTTGTGGAGGCACCAATCTCTAACAAACAGTACACAAGTTCATGCTCTAATTAATTAGAACCTCCTTAACTAGACCCCCAAAACTCAAGGATAGCAACGATGGAGTTGATATTGATAGCCTCTGAGAGGCAACCTTCTCCACCAAAAATAGTATGCCAGATGCTGCTTCTATCAGGTACAACAATCTGAGCTTGGACTCTCAAATGAAAAGGTAAGCAAAAATGGAAGGACTCATGTCATGCTCCAAAAAATGGTACACAAGTAAGTGTTCTAGTCATTTACCAGCTCTTTAGCTAGAAACCCTTAATCTTAACGTCAGCAACAACTGAATGAAACTTGATGCCCATTGAAAGGCAACAGTATTCTCAAAAATGGTACATTAGTTGCTGCTCCTATGAGACACACATCTTGAGATTGCTTCTTAATGTCAGAAGCAATGGAACGACTCATGATACCCTTTGTGGAGGCATCAGTCTTTAACATAGGGTACACAAGTTAATGCTCTAATTAAAACCCACTAGCTAGTTGTCTAAATCTCAAGGATAGCAACAATGGAGTGGATTTTGATACCCTTTGAGAAGAAAAAGTATCCACAAAAATGTTACAAAGGTTGCTGCTCCTATCAGATACAATGTCCTAAACTAGGACCCTGAAATCTAAATGTCAGCAGCCATGGAATGACTGATGATACCCTTCATGGAGGCATCAGTTTCCAAAAACTGGTTCAGATGTTGCTGCTCTAATCATTCAAAACCTATTTAGCTAGAATGCCTAAATCTCAAGGCCAGCAGCAATTGAGTTGATCGTCATACCCTTTGCAGAGGCACTCGTCTCTCATAAATGGCACACGATATGCTGCTTTCCTCAGACTAAACCTCCTGAGCTAAAATCCCCAAATTGGAAGATCAGTAATAATAGAAACAATGTTGATAAAGTCTTTTGCCTCTGCCAAGGTTAACAAGTGGTACATGACTTAATGATCTAATCAACTATACCCTCCTTAGCTAGACCCCGAAATATAAAGGATAGCAACAATGGATTGGATAAATGGTACCTAATTTGCTGATCTACTCATTTAGAACATATTTAGCTAGACTTTCTATCTCTCAAGGTCAGAAACAATAGAGTAGATCATGATACCTTTTGGTAAGGCACAAGTCTCTAATAAATGACACAAGAGTTGATTTACTACTCAGTCTGAACCTCCTGAGCTAAAATCCCCAAATTTGCAGATCAGTAACAATAGATACAATATTAATACCTTTGGCAGAGGCACCAGTCTTCAAAAAATGGTACATGAGTCAATCCTCTAATTAATTAGAACATTGTTAGCTAGACTCCTGAATCTCAAGTTTAGCAAACAATGTTGATACCCTTGTCAGAGGCACCATACTTAAACATATGGTACGTTAGTTAATGCTCTAATTAATTAGACCCTACTTAGCTACACCAATAAATCTCAAGGTCTTTGAGAGGCAATAGTCTTACAAAAGAAAAAAAAACAATCAAGAGTTGCTACTCATATCAGATTTATACTCCTGAAGTAAGACCTTCAAATCGCAAGGTTAGCAACAATGGAATCAATCGTGACACCTTTTGATGAGGCATTTGTCTCTAATAAACTACATACAAGTTCTAATTTATCAATTAGAACCTAATTTGCTACAGCTATCAAATCTCAATGTTGAAAGCAATGGAATAACTTATGATACCCTTTGTGGAGGCACCAATCTCTAACAAACAGTACACAAGTTCATGCTCTAATTAATTAGAACCTCCTTAACTAGACCCCCAAAACTCAAGGATAGCAACGATGGAGTAGATATTGATAGCCTCTGAGAGGCAACCTTCTCCACCAAAAATAGTATGCCAGATGCTGCTCCTATCAGGTACAACAATCTGAGCTTGGACTCTCAAATTCAAAGGTAAGCATAAATGGAAGGACTCATGTCATGCTCCAGAAAATGGTACACAAGTAAGTGTTCTAGTCATTTACCAGCTCTTTAGCTAGAAACCCTTAATCTTAACGTCAGCAACAACTGAATGAAACTTGATGCCCATTGAAAGGCAACAGTATTCTCAAAAATGGTACATTAGTTGCTGCTCCTATGAGACACACATCTTGAGATTGCTTCTTAATGTCAGAAGCAATGGAACGACTCATGATACCCTTTGTGGAGGCATCAGTCTTTAACATAGGGTACACAAGTTAATGCTCTAATTAAAACCCACTAGCTAGTTGTCTAAATCTCAAGGATAGCAACAATGGAGTGGATTTTGATACCCTTTGAGAGGAAAAAGTATCCACAAAAAGGTTACAAAGGTTGCTGCTCCTATCAGATACAATGTCCTAAACTAGGACCCTGAAATCTAAATGTCAGCAGCCATGGAATGACTGATGATACCCTTCATGGAGGCATCAGTTTCCAAAAACTGGTTCAGATGTTGCTGCTCTAATCATTCAAAACCTATTTAGCTAGAATGCCTAAATCTCAAGGCCAGCAGCAATTGAGTTGATCGGCATACCCTTTGCAGAGGCACTCGTCTCTAATAAATGGCACACGATATGCTGCTTTCCTCAGACTAAACCTCCTGAGCTAAAATCCCCAAATTAGAAGATCAGTAATAATAGAAACAATGTTGATAAAGTCTTTTGCCTCTGCCAAGGTTAACAAGTGGTACATGACTTAATGATCTAATCAACTATACCCTCCTTAGCTAGCCCCCGAAATATAAAGGATAGCAACAATGGATTGGATAAATGGTACCTAATTTGCTGATCTACTCATTTAGAACATATTTAGCTAGACTTTCTATCTCTCATGGTCAGAAACAATTGAGTCGATCATGATACCTTTTGGTAAGGCACAAGTCTCTAATAAATGACACAAGAGTTGATTTACTACTCAGTCTGAACCTCCTGAGCTAAAATCCCCAAATTTGCAGATCAGTAACAATAGATACAATATTAATACCTTTGGCAGAGGCACCAGTCTTCAAAAAATGGTACATGAGTCAATCCTCTAATTAATTAGAACATTGTTAGCTAGACTCCTGAATCTCAAGGTTAGCAAACAATGTTGAAACCCTTGTCAGAGGCACCATACTTAAACATATGGTACGTTAGTTAATGCTCTAATTAATTAGACCCTACTTAGCTACACCAATAAATCTCAAGGTCTTTGAGAGGCAATAGTCTTACAAAAAAAAACAATCAAGAGTTGCTACTCATATCAGATTTATCCTCCTGAAGTAAGACCTTCAAATCGCAAGGTTAGCAGCAATGGAATCAATCGTGACACCTTTTGATGAGGCATTTGTCTCTAATAAACTACATACAAGTTCTAATTTATCAATTAGAACCTAATTTGCTACAGCTATCAAATCTCAATGTTGGAAGCAATGGAATAACTTTTGATACCCTTTGTGGAGGCACCAATCTCTAACAAACAGTACACAAGTTCATGCTCTAATTAATTAGAACCTCCTTAACTAGACCCCCAAAACTCAAGGATAGCAACGATGGAGTTGATATTGATAGCCTCTGAGAGGCAACCTTCTCCACCAAAAATAGTATGCCAGATGCTGCTTCTATCAGGTACAACAATCTGAGCTTGGACTCTCAAATGAAAAGGTAAGCAAAAATGGAAGGACTCATGTCATGCTCCAAAAAATGGTACACAAGTAAGTGTTCTAGTCATTTACCAGCTCTTTAGCTAGAAACCCTTAATCTTAACGTCAGCAACAACTGAATGAAACTTGATGCCCATTGAAAGGCAACAGTATTCTCAAAAATGGTACATTAGTTGCTGCTCCTATGAGACACACATCTTGAGATTGCTTCTTAATGTCAGAAGCAATGGAACGACTCATGATACCCTTTGTGGAGGCATCAGTCTTTAACATAGGGTACACAAGTTAATGCTCTAATTAAAACCCACTAGCTAGTTGTCTAAATCTCAAGGATAGCAACAATGGAGTGGATTTTGATACCCTTTGAGAGGAAAAAGTATCCACAAAAATGTTACAAAGGTTGCTGCTCCTATCAGATACAATGTCCTAAACTAGGACCCTGAGATCTAAATGTCAGCAGCAATGGAACACAAGTTAATACTCTAATTAATTAAAACCCACTAGCTAGTTGTCTAAATCTCAAGGATAGCAACAATGGAGTGGATTTTGATACCCTTTGAGAGGAAAAAGTATCCACAAAAATGTTACAAAGGTTGCTGCTCCTATCAGATACAATGTCCTAAACTAGGACCCTGAAATCTAAATGTCAGCAGCCATGGAATGACTGATAATACCCTTCATGGAGGCATCAGTCTCCAAAAACTGGTTCTGATGTTGCTGCTCTAATCATTCAAAACCTATTTAGCTAGAATGCCTAAATCTCAAGGCCAGCAGCAATTGAGTTGATCGGCATACCCTTTGCAGAGGCACTCGTCTCTAATAAATGGCACACGATATGCTGCTTTACTCAGACTAAACCTCCTGAGCTAAAATCCCCAAATTGGAAGATCAGTAATAATAGAAACAATGTTGATAAAGACTTTTGCCTCTGCCAAGGTTAACAAGTGGTACATGACTTAATGATCGAATCAACTATACCCTCCTTAGCTAGCCCCCGAAATATAAAGGATAGCAACAATGGATTGGATAAATGGTACCTAATTTGCTGATCTACTCATTTAGAACATATTTAGCTAGACTTTCTATCTCTCATGGTCAGAAACAATTGAGTAGATCATGATACCTTTTGGTAAGGCACAAGTCTCTAATAAATGACACAAGAGTTGATTTACTACTCAGTCTGAACCTCCTGAGCTAAAATCCCCAAATTTGCAGATCAGTAACAATAGATACAATATTAATACCTTTGGCAGAGGCACCAGTCTTCAAAAAATGGTACATGAGTCAATCCTCTAATTAATTAGAACATTGTTAGCTAGACTCCTGAATCTCAAGGTTAGCAAACAATGTTGATACCCTTGTCAGAGGCACCATACTTAAACATATGGTACGTTAGTTAATGCTCTAATTAATTAGACCCTACTTAGCTACACCAATAAATCTCAAGGTCTTTGAGAGGCAATAGTCTTACAAAAAAAAAAAAACAATCAAGAGTTGCTACTCATATCAGATTTATCCTCCTGAAGTAAGACCTTCAAATCGCAAGGATAGCAGCAATGGAATCAATCGTGACACCTTTTGATGAGGCATTTGTCTCTAATAAACTACATACAAGTTCTAATTTATCAATTAGAACCTAATTTGCTACAGCTATCAAATCTCAATGTTGGAAGCAATGGAATAACTTAGGATACCCTTTGTGGAGGCACCAATCTCTAACAAACAGTACACAAGTTCATGCTCTAATTAATTAGAACCTCCTTAACTAGACCCCCAAAACTCAAAGATAGCAACGATGGAGTAGATATTGATAGCCTCTGAGAGGCAACCTTCTCCACCAAAAATAGTATGCCAGATGCTGCTCCTATCAGGTACAACAATCTGAGCTTGGACTCTCAAATTCAAAGGTAAGCATAAATGGAAGGACTCATGTCATGCTCCAAAAAATGGTACACAAGTAAGTGTTCTAGTCATTTACCAGCTCTTTAGCTAGAAACCCTTAATCTTAATGTCAGCAACAACTGAATGAAACTTGATGCCCATTGAAAGGCAACAGTATTCTCAAAAATGGTACATTAGTTGCTGCTCCTATGAGACACACATCTTGAGATTGCTTCTTAATGTCAGAAGCAATGGAACGACTCATGATACCCTTTGTGGAGGCATCAGTCTTTAACATAGGGTACACAAGTTAATGCTCTAATTAAAACCCACTAGCTAGTTGTCTAAATCTCAAGGATAGCAACAATGGAGTGGATTTTGATACCCTTTGAGAGGAAAAAGTATCCACAAAAATGTTACAAAGGTTGCTGCTCCTATCAGATACAATTTCCTAAACTAGGACCCTGAAATCTAAATGTCAGCAGCCATGGAATGACTGATGATACCCTTCATGGAGGCATCAGTTTCCAAAAACTGGTTCAGATGTTGCTGCTCTAATCATTCAAAACCTTTTTAGCTAGAATGCCTAAATCTCAAGGCCAGCAGCAATTGAGTTGATCGGCATACCCTTTGCAGAGGCACTCGTCTCTAATAAATGGCACACGATATGCTGCTTTCCTCAGACTAAACCTCTTGAGCTAAAATCCCCAAATTGGAAGATCAGTAATAATAGAAATAATGTTGATAAAGACTTTTGCCTCTGCCAAGGTTAACAAGTGGTACATGACTTAATGATCTAATCAACTATACCCTCCTTAGCTAGACCCCGAAATATAAAGGATAGCAACATTGGATTGGATAAATGGTACCTAATTTGCTGATCTACTCATTTAGAACATATTTAGCTAGACTTTCTATCTCTCAAGGTCAGAAACAATAGAGTAGATCATGATACCTTTTGGTAAGGCACAAGTCTCTAATAAATGACACAAGAGTTGATTTACTACTCAGTCTGAACCTCCTGAGCTAAAATCCCCAAATTTGCAGATCAGTAACAATAGATACAATATTAATACCTTTGGCAGAGGCACCAGTCTTCAAAAAATGGTACATGAGTCAATCCTCTAATTAATTAGAACATTGTTAGCTAGACTCCTGAATCTCAAGGTTAGCAAACAATGTTGAAACCCTTGTCAGAGGCACCATACTTAAACATATGGTACGTTAGTTAATGCTCTAATTAATTAGACCCTACTTAGCTACACCAATAAATCTCAAGGTCTTTGAGAGGCAATAGTCTTACAAAAAAAAACAATCAAGAGTTGCTACTCATATCAGATTTATCCTCCTGAAGTAAGACCTTCAAATCGCAAGGTTAGCAGCAATGGAATCAATCGTGACACCTTTTGATGAGGCATTTGTCTCTAATAAACTACATACAAGTTCTAATTTATCAATTAGAACCTAATTTGCTACAGCTATCAAATCTCAATGTTGGAAGCAATGGAATAACTTATGATACCCTTTGTGGAGGCACCAATCTCTAACAAACAGTACACAAGTTCATGCTCTAATTAATTAGAACCTCCTTAACTAGACCCCCAAAACTCAAGGATAGCAACGATGGAGTTGATATTGATAGCCTCTGAGAGGCAACCTTCTCCACCAAAAATAGTATGCCAGATGCTGCTCCTATCAGGTACAACAATCTGAGCTTGGACTCTCAAATTCAAAGGTAAGCATAAATGGAAGGACTCATGTCATGCTCCAAAAAATGGTACACAAGTAAGTGTTCTAGTCATTTACCAGCTCTTTAGCTAGAAACCCTTAATCTTAATGTCAGCAACAACTGAATGAAACTTGATGCCCATTGAAAGGCAACAGTATTCTCAAAAATGGTACATTAGTTGCTGCTCCTATGAGACACACATCTTGAGATTGCTTCTTAATGTCAGAAGCAATGGAACGACTCATGATACCCTTTGTGGAGGCATCAGTCTTTAACATAGGGTACACAAGTTAATGCTCTAATTAAAACCCACTAGCTAGTTGTCTAAATCTCAAGGATAGCAACAATGGAGTGGATTTTGATACCCTTTGAGAGGAAAAAGTATCCACAAAAATGTTACAAAGGTTGCTGCTCCTATCAGATGCAATGTCCTAAACTAGGACCCTGAAATCTAAATGTCAGCAGCCATGGAATGACTGATGATACCCTTCATGGAGGCATCAGTTTCCAAAAACTGGTTCAGATGTTGCTGCTCTAATCATTCAAAACCTATTTAGCTAGAATGCCTAAATCTCAAGGCCAGCAGCAATTGAGTTGATCGGCATACCCTTTGCAGAGGCACTCGTCTCTAATAAATGGCACACGATATGCTGCTTTCCTCAGACTAAACCTCCTGAGCTAAAATCCCCAAATTGGAAGATCAGTAATAATAGAAACAATGTTGATAAAGTCTTTTGCCTCTGCCAAGGTTAACAAGTGGTACATGACTTAATGATCTAATCAACTATACCCTCCTTAGCTAGCCCCCGAAATATAAAGGATAGCAACAATGGATTGGATAAATGGTACCTAATTTGCTGATCTACTCATTTAGAACATATTTAGCTAGACTTTCTATCTCTCATGGTCAGAAACAATTGAGTAGATCATGATACCTTTTGGTAAGGCACAAGTCTCTAATAAATGACACAAGAGTTGATTTACTACTCAGTCTGAACCTCCTGAGCTAAAATCCCCAAATTTGCAGATCAGTAACAATAGATACAATATTAATACCTTTGGCAGAGGCACCAGTCTTCAAAAAATGGTACATGAGTCAATCCTCTAATTAATTAGAACATTGTTAGCTAGACTCCTGAATCTCAAGGTTAGCAAACAATGTTGATACCCTTGTCAGAGGGACCATACTTAAACACATGGTACGTTAGTTAATGCTCTAATTAATTAGACCCTACTTAGCTACACCAATAAATCTCAAGGTCTTTGAGAGGCAATAGTCTTACAAAAAAAAAAAACAATCAAGAGTTGCTACTCATATCAGATTTATCCTCCTGAAGTAAGACCTTCAAATCGCAAGGTTAGCAGCAATGGAATCAATCGTGACACCTTTTGATGAGGCATTTGTCTCTAATAAACTACATACAAGTTCTAATTTATCAATTAGAACCTAATTTGCTACAGCTATCAAATCTCAATGTTGGAAGCAATGGAATAACTTATGATACCCTTTGTGGAGGCACCAATCTCTAACAAACAGTACACAAGTTCATGCTCTAATTAATTAGAACCTCCTTAACTAGACCCCCAAAACTCAAGGATAGCAACGATGGAGTAGATATTGATAGCCTCTGAGAGGCAACCTTCTCCACCAAAAATAGTATGCCAGATGCTGCTCCTATCAGGTACAACAATCTGAGCTTGGACTCTCAAATTCAAAGGTAAGCATAAATGGAAGGACTCATGTCATGCTCCAAAAAATGGTACACAAGTAAGTGTTCTAGTCATTTACCAGCTCTTTAGCTAGAAACCCTTAATCTTAACGTCAGCAACAACTGAATGAAACTTGATGCCCATTGAAAGGCAACAGTATTCTCAAAAATGGTACATTAGTTGCTGCTCCTATGAGACACACATCTTGAGATTGCTTCTTAATGTCAGAAGCAATGGAACGACTCATGATACCCTTTGTGGAGGCATCAGTCTTTAACATAGGGTACACAAGTTAATGCTCTAATTAAAACCAACTAACTAGTTGTCTAAATCTCAAGGATAGCAACAATGGAGTGGATTTTGATACCCTTTGAGAGGAAAAAGTATCCACAAAAATGTTACAAAGGTTGCTGCTCCTATCAGATACAATGTCCTAAACTAGGACCCTGAGATCTAAATGTCAGCAGCAATGGAACACAAGTTAATACTCTAATTAATTAAAACCCACTAGCTAGTTGTCTAAATCTCAAGGATAGCAACAATGGAGTGGATTTTGATACCCTTTGAGAGGAAAAAGTATCCACAAAAATGTTACAAAGGTTGCTGCTCCTATCAGATACAATGTCCTCAACTAGGACCCTGAAATCTAAATGTCAGCAGCCATGGAATGACTGATAATACCCTTCATGGAGGCATCAGTCTCCAAAAACTGGTTCTGATGTTGCTGCTCTAATCATTCAAAACCTATTTAGCTAGAATGCCTAAATCTCAAGGCCAGCAGCAATTGAGTTGATCGGCATACCCTTTGCAGAGGCACTCGTCTCTAATAAATGGCACACGATATGCTGCTTTCCTCAGACTAAACCTCCTGAGCTAAAATCCCCAAATTGGAAGATCAGTAATAATAGAAACAATGTTGATAAAGACTTTTGCCTCTGCCAAGGTTAACAAGTGGTACATGACTTAATGATCGAATCAACTATACCCTCCTTAGCTAGCCCCCGAAATATAAAGGATAGCAACAATGGATTGGATAAATGGTACCTAATTTGCTGATCTACTCATTTAGAACATATTTAGCTAGACTTTCTATCTCTCATGGTCAGAAACAATTGAGTAGATCATGATACCTTTTGGTAAGGCACAAGTCTCTAATAAATGACACAAGAGTTGATTTACTACTCAGTCTGAACCTCCTGAGCTAAAATCCCCAAATTTGCAGATCAGTAACAATAGATACAATATTAATACCTTTGGCAGAGGCACCAGTCTTCAAAAAATGGTACATGAGTCAATCCTCTAATTAATTAGAACATTGTTAGCTAGACTCCTGAATCTCAAGGTTAGCAAACAATGTTGATACCCTTGTCAGAGGCACCATATTTAAACATATGGTACGTTAGTTAATGCTCTAATTAATTAGACCCTACTTAGCTACACCAATAAATCTCAAGGTCTTTGAGAGGCAATAGTCTTACAAAAAAAAAAACAATCAAGAGTTGCTACTCATATCAGATTTATCCTCCTGAAGTAAGACCTTCAAATCGCAAGGTTAGCAGCAATGGAATCAATCGTGACACCTTTTGATGAGGCATTTGTCTCTAATAAACTACATACAAGTTCTAATTTATCAATTAGAACCTAATTTGCTACAGCTATCAAATCTCAATGTTGGAAGCAATGGAATAACTTATGATACCCTTTGTGGAGGCACCAATCTCTAACAAACAGTACACAAGTTCATGCTCTAATTAATTAGAACCTCCTTAACTAGACCCCCAAAACTCAAGGATAGCAACGATGGAGTTGATATTGATAGCCTCTGAGAGGCAACCTTCTCCACCAAAAATAGTATGCCAGATGCTGCTCCTATCAGGTACAACAATCTGAGCTTGGACTCTCAAATTAAAAGGTAAGCAAAAATGGAAGGACTCATGTCATGCTCCAAAAAATGGTACACAAGTAAGTGTTCTAGTCATTTACCAGCTCTTTAGCTAGAAACCCTTAATCTTAACGTCAGCAACAACTGAATGAAACTTGATGCCCTTTGAAAGGCAACAGTATTCTCAAAAATGGTACATTAGTTGCTGCTCCTATGAGACACACATCTTGAGATTGCTTCTTAATGTCAGAAGCAATGGAACGACTCATGATACCCTTTGTGGAGGCATCAGTCTTTAACATAGGGTACACAAGTTAATGCTCTAATTAAAACCCACTAGCTAGTTGTCTAAATCTCAAGGATAGCAACAATGGAGTGGATTTTGATACCCTTTGAGAGGAAAAAGTATCCACAAAAATGTTACAAAGGTTGCTGCTCCTATCAGATACAATGTCCTAAACTAGGACCCTGAGATCTAAATGTCAGCAGCAATGGAACACAAGTTAATACTCTAATTAATTAAAACCCACTAGCTAGTTGTCTAAATCTCAAGGATAGCAACAATGGAGTGGATTTTGATACCCTTTGAGAGGAAAAAGTATCCACAAAAATGTTACAAAGGTTGCTGCTCCTATCAGATACAATGTCCTAAACTAGGACCCTGAAATCTAAATGTCAGCAGCCATGGAATGACTGATAATACCCTTCATGGAGGCATCAGTCTCCAAAAACTGGTTCTGATGTTGCTGCTCTAATCATTCAAAACCTATTTAGCTAGAATGCCTAAATCTCAAGGCCAGCAGCAATTGAGTTGATCGGCATACCCTTTGCAGAGGCACTCGTCTCTAATAAATGGCACACGATATGCTGCTTTACTCAGACTAAACCTCCTGAGCTAAAATCCCCAAATTGGAAGATCAGTAATAATAGAAACAATGTTGATAAAGACTTTTGCCTCTGCCAAGGTTAACAAGTGGTACATGACTTAATGATCGAATCAACTATACCCTCCTTAGCTAGCCCCCGAAATATAAAGGATAGCAACAATGGATTGGATAAATGGTACCTAATTTGCTGATCTACTCATTTAGAACATATTTAGCTAGACTTTCTATCTCTCATGGTCAGAAACAATTGAGTAGATCATGATACCTTTTGGTAAGGCACAAGTCTCTAATAAATGACACAAGAGTTGATTTACTACTCAGTCTGAACCTCCTGAGCTAAAATCCCCAAATTTGCAGATCAGTAACAATAGATACAATATTAATACCTTTGGCAGAGGCACCAGTCTTCAAAAAATGGTACATGAGTCAATCCTCTAATTAATTAGAACATTGTTAGCTAGACTCCTGAATCTCAAGGTTAGCAAACAATGTTGATACCCTTGTCAGAGGCACCATACTTAAACATATGGTACGTTAGTTAATGCTCTAATTAATTAGACCCTACTTAGCTACACCAATAAATCTCAAGGTCTTTGAGAGGCAATAGTCTTACAAAAAAAAAAAACAATCAAGAGTTGCTACTCATATCAGATTTATCCTCCTGAAGTAAGACCTTCAAATCGCAAGGATAGCAGCAATGGAATCAATCGTGACACCTTTTGATGAGGCATTTGTCTCTAATAAACTACATACAAGTTCTAATTTATCAATTAGAACCTAATTTGCTACAGCTATCAAATCTCAATGTTGGAAGCAATGGAATAACTTAGGATACCCTTTGTGGAGGCACCAATCTCTAACAAACAGTACACAAGTTCATGCTCTAATTAATTAGAACCTCCTTAACTAGACCCCCAAAACTCAAGGATAGCAACGATGGAGTAGATATTGATAGCCTCTGAGAGGCAACCTTCTCCACCAAAAATAGTATGCCAGATGCTGCTCCTATCAGGTACAACAATCTGAGCTTGGACTCTCAAATTCAAAGGTAAGCATAAATGGAAGGACTCATGTCATGCTCCAAAAAATGGTACACAAGTAAGTGTTCTAGTCATTTACCAGCTCTTTAGCTAGAAACCCTTAATCTTAATGTCAGCAACAACTGAATGAAACTTGATGCCCATTGAAAGGCAACAGTATTCTCAAAAATGGTACATTAGTTGCTGCTCCTATGAGACACACATCTTGAGATTGCTTCTTAATGTCAGAAGCAATGGAACGACTCATGATACCCTTTGTGGAGGCATCAGTCTTTAACATAGGGTACACAAGTTAATGCTCTAATTAAAACCCACTAGCTAGTTGTCTAAATCTCAAGGATAGCAACAATGGAGTGGATTTTGATACCCTTTGAGA
Source organism: Spea bombifrons (assembly GCF_027358695.1). Classification (NCBI taxonomy): domain Eukaryota; kingdom Metazoa; phylum Chordata; class Amphibia; order Anura; family Pelobatidae; genus Spea; species Spea bombifrons. The sequence continues at coordinate 12,578,514 of NC_071090.1, forward strand.
GGAAAAAGTATCCACAAAAATGTTACAAAGGTTGCTGCTCCTATCAGATACAATTTCCTAAACTAGGACCCTGAAATCTAAATGTCAGCAGCCATGGAATGACTGATGATACCCTTCATGGAGGCATCAGTTTCCAAAAACTGGTTCAGATGTTGCTGCTCTAATCATTCAAAACCTTTTTAGCTAGAATGCCTAAATCTCAAGGCCAGCAGCAATTGAGTTGATCGGCATACCCTTTGCAGAGGCACTTGTCTCTAATAAATGGCACACGATATGCTGCTTTCCTCAGACTAAACCTCCTGAGCTAAAATCCCCAAATTGGAAGATCAGTAATAATAGAAACAATGTTGATAAAGACTTTTGCCTCTGCCAAGGTTAACAAGTGGTACATGACTTAATGATCTAATCAACTATACCCTCCTTAGCTAGACCCCGAAATATAAAGGATAGCAACAATGGATTGGATAAATGGTACCTAATTTGCTGATCTACTCATTTAGAACATATTTAGCTAGACTTTCTATCTCTCCAAGGTCAGAAACAATAGAGTAGATCATGATACTTTTGGTAAGGCACAAGTCTCTAATAAATGACACAAGAGTTGATTTACTACTCAGTCTGAACCTCCTGAGCTAAAATCCCCAAATTTGCAGATCAGTAACAATAGATACAATATTAATACCTTTGGCAGAGGCACCAGTCTTCAAAAAATGGTACATGAGTCAATCCTCTAATTAATTAGAACATTGTTAGCTAGACTCCTGAATCTCAAGGTTAGCAAACAATGTTGATACCCTTGTCAGAGGCACCATACTTAAACATATGGTACGTTAGTTAATGCTCTAATTAATTAGACCCTACTTAGCTACACCAATAAATCTCAAGGTCTTTGAGAGGCAATAGTCTTACAAAAAAAAAACAATCAAGAGTTGCTACTCATATCAGATTTATCCTCCTGAAGTAAGACCTTCAAATCGCAAGGTTAGCAGCAATGGAATCAACCGTGACACCTTTTGATGAGGCATTTGTCTCTAATAAACTACATACAAGTTCTAATTTATCAATTAGAACCTAATTTGCTACAGCTATCAAATCTCAATGTTGGAAGCAATGGAATAACTTATGATACCCTTTGTGGAGGCACCAATCTCTAACAAACAGTACACAAGTTCATGCTCTAATTAATTAGAACCTCCTTAACTAGACCCCCAAAACTCAAGGATAGCAACGATGGAGTTGATATTGATAGCCTCTGAGAGGCAACCTTCTCCACCAAAAACAGTATGCCAGATGCTGCTCTTATCAGGTACAACAATCTGAGCTTGGACTCTCAAATTCAAAGGTAAGCATAAATGGAAGGACTCATGTCATGCTCCAAAAAATGGTACACAAGTAAGTGTTCTAGTCATTTACCAGCTCTATAGCTAGAAACCCTTAATCTTAACGTCAGCAACAACTGAATGAAACTTGATGCCCATTGAAAGGCAACAGTATTCTCAAAAATGGTACATTAGTTGCTGCTCCTATGAGACACACATCTTGAGATTGCTTCTTGATGTCAGAAGCAATGGAACGACTCATGATACCCTTTGTGGAGGCATCAGTCTTTAACATAGGGTACACAAGTTAATGCTCTAATTAAAACCCACTAGCTAGTTGTCTAAATCTCAAGGATAGCAACAATGGAGTGGATTTTGATACCCTTTGAGAGGAAAAAGTATCCACAAAAATGTTACAAAGGTTGCTGCTCCTATCAGATACAATGTCCTAAACTAGGAACCTGAAATCTAAATGTCAGCAGCAATGGAACACAAGTTAATGCTCTAATTAATTAAAACCCACTAGCTAGTTGTCTAAATCTCAAGGATAGCAACAATGGAGTGGATTTTGATACCCTTTGAGAGGAAAAAGTATCCACAAAAATGTTACAAAGGTTGCTGCTCCTATCAGATACAATGTCCTAAACTAGGACCCTGAAATCTAAATGTCAGCAGCAATGGAATGACTGATGATACCCTTCATGGAGGCATCAGTTTCCAAAAACTGGTTCAGATGTTGCTGCTCTAATCATTCAAAACCTATTTAGCTAGAATGCCTAAATCTCAAGGCCAGCAGCAATTGAGTTGATCGGCATACCCTTTGCAGAGGCACTCGTCTCTAATAAATGGCACACGATATGCTGCTTTCCTCAGACTAAACCTCCTGAGCTAAAATCCCCAAATTGGAAGATCAGTAATAATAGAAACAATGTTGATAAAGACTTTTGCCTCTGCCATGGTTAACAAGTGGTACATGACTTAATGATCTAATCAACTATACCCTCCTTAGCTAGACCCCGAAATATAAATGATAGCAACAATGGATTGGATAAATGGTACCTAATTTGCTGATCTACTCATTTAGAACATATTTAGCTAGACTTTCTATCTCTCATGGTCAGAAATAATTGAGTAGATCATGATACCTTTTGGTAAGGCACACGTCTCTAATAAATGACACAAGAGTTGATTTACTACTCAGTCTGAACCTCCTGAGCTAAAATCCCCAAATTTGCAGATCAGTAACAATAGATACAATATTAATACCTTTGGCAGAGGCACCAGTCTTCAAAAAATGGTACATGAGTCAATCCTCTAATTAATTAGAACATTGTTAGCTAGACTCCTGAATCTCAAGGTTAGCAAACAATGTTGATACCCTTGTCAGAGGCACCATACTTAAACATATGGTACGTTAGTTAATGCTCTAATTAATTAGACCCTACTTAGCTACACCAATAAATCTCAAGGTCTTTGAGAGGCAATAGTCTTACAAAAAAAAAAACAATCAAGAGTTGCTACTCATATCAGATTTATCCTCCTGAAGTAAGACCTTCAAATCGCAAGGTTAGCAGCAATGGAATCAATCGTGACACCTTTTGATGAGGCATTTGTCTCTAATAAACTACATACAAGTTCTAATTTATCAATTAGAACCTAATTTGCTACAGCTATCAAATCTCAATGTTGGAAGCAATGGAATAACTTATGATACCCTTTGTGGAGGCACCAATCTCTAACAAACAGTACACAAGTTCATGCTCTAATTAATTAGAACCTCCTTAACTAGACCCCCAAAACACAAGGATAGCAACGATGGAGTTGATATTGATAGCCTCTGAGAGGCAACCTTCTCCACCAAAAATAGTATGCCAGATGCTGCTCCTATCAGGTACAACAATCTGAGCTTGCACTCTCAAATTAAAAGGTAAGTAAAAATGGAAGGACTCATGTCATGGTCCAAAAAATGGTACACAAGTAAGTGTTCTAGTCATTTACCAGCTCTTTAGCTAGAAACCCTTAATCTTAACGTCAGCAACAACTGAATGAAACTTGATGCCCTTTGAAAGGCAACAGTATTCTCAAAAATGGTACATTAGTTGCTGCTCCTATGAGACACACATCTTGAGATTGCTTCTTAATGTCAGAAGCAATGGAACGACTCATGATACCCTTTGTGGAGGCATCAGTCTTTAACATAGGGTACACAAGTTAATGCTCTAATTAAAACCCACTAGCTAGTTGTCTAAATCTCAAGGATAGCAACAATGGAGTGGATTTTGATACCCTTTGAGAGGAAAAAGTATCCACAAAAATGTTACAAAGGTTGCTGTTCCTATCAGATACAATGTCCTAAACTAGGACCCTGAAATCTAAATGTCAGCAGCCATGGAATGACTGATGATACCCTTCATGGAGGCATCAGTTTCCAAAAACTGGTTCAGATGTTGCTGCTCTAATCATTCAAAACCTATTTAGCTAGAATGCCTAAATCTCAAGGCCAGCAGCAATTGAGTTGATCGGCATACCCTTTGCAGAGGCACTCGTCTCTAATAAATGGCACACGATATGCTGCTTTCCTCAGACTAAACCTCCTGAGCTAAAATCCCCAAATTCGAAGATCAGTAATAATAGAAACAATGTTGATAAAGACTTTTGCCTCTGCCAAGGTTAACAAGTGGTACATGACTTAATTATCTAATCAACTATACCCTCCTTAGCTAGCCCCCGAAATATAAAGGATAGCAACAATGGATTGGATAAATGGTACCTAATTTGCTGATCTACTCATTTAGAACATATTTAGCTAGACTTTCTATCTCTCATGGTCAGAAACAATTGAGTAGATCATGATACCTTTTGGTAAGGCACAAGTCTCTAATAAATGACACAAGAGTTGATTTACTACTCAGTCTGAACCTCCTGAGCTAAAATCCCCAAATTTGCAGATCAGTAACAATAGATACAATATTAATACCTTTGGCAGAGGCACCAGTCTTCAAAAAATGGTACATGAGTCAATCCTCTAATTAATTAGAACATTGTTAGCTAGACTCCTGAATCTCAAGGTTAGCAAACAATGTTGATACCCTTGGCAGAGGGACCATACTTAAACATATGGTACGTTAGTTAATGCTCTAATTAATTAGACCCTACTTAGCTACACCAATAAATCTCAAGGTCTTTGAGAGGCAATAGTCTTACAAAAAAAAAAACAATCAAGAGTTGCTACTCATATCAGATTTATCCTCCTGAAGTAAGACCTTCAAATCGCAAGGTTAGCAGCAATGGAATCAATCGTGACACCTTTTGATGAGGCATTTGTCTCTAATAAACTACATACAAGTTCTAATTTATCAATTAGAACCTAATTTGCTACAGCTATCAAATCTCAATGTTGGAAGCAATGGAATAACTTATGATACCCTTTGTGGAGGCACCAATCTCTAACAAACAGTACACAAGTTCATGCTCTAATTAATTAGAACCTCCTTAACTAGACCCCCAAAACTCAAGGATAGCAACGATGGAGTTGATATTGATAGCCTCTGAGAGGCAACCTTCTCCACCAAAAATAGTATGCCAGATGCTGCTTCTATCAGGTACAACAATCTGAGCTTGGACTCTCAAATTAAAAGGTAAGCAAAAATGGAAGGACTCATGTCATGCTCCAAAAAATGGTACACAAGTAAGTGTTCTAGTCATTTACCAGCTCTTTAGCTAGAAACCCTTAATCTTAACGTCAGCAACAACTGAATGAAACTTGATGCCCTTTGAAAGGCAACAGTATTCTCAAAAATGGTACATTAGTTGCTGCTCCTATGAGACACACATCTTGAGATTGCTTCTTAATGTCAGAAGCAATGGAACGACTCATGATACCCTTTGTGGAGGCATCAGTCTTTAACATAGGGTACACAAGTTAATGCTCTAATTAAAACCCACTAGCTAGTTGTCTAAATCTCAAGGATAGCAACAATGGAGTGGATTTTGATACCCTTTGAGAGGAAAAAGTATCCACAAAAATGTTACAAAGGTTGCTGCTCCTATCAGATACAATGTCCTAAACTAGGACCCTGAAATCTAAATGTCAGCAGCAATGGAACACAAGTTAATGCTCTAATTAATTAAAACCCACTAGCTAGTTGTCTAAATCTCAAGGATAGCAACAATGGAGTGGATTTTGATACCCTTTGAGAGGAAAAAGTATCCACAAAAATGTTACAAAGGTTGCTGCTCCTATCAGATACAATGTCCTAACCTAGGACCCTGAAATCTAAATGTCAGCAGCCATGGAATGACTGATGATACCCTTCATGGAGGCGTCAGTTTCCAAAAACTGGTTCAGATGTTGCTGCTCTAATCATTCAAAACTTATTTAGCTAGAATGCCTAAATCTCAAGGCCAGCAGCAATTGAGTTGATCGGCATACCCTTTGCAGAGGCACTCGTCTCTAATAAATGGCACACGATATGCTGCTTTACTCAGACTAAACCTCCTGAGCTAGAATCCCCAAATTGGAAGATCAGTAATAATAGAAACAATGTTGATAAAGACTTTTGCCTCTGCCAAGGTTAACAAGTGGTACATGACTTAATGATCTAATCAACTATACCCTCCTTAGCTAGCCCCCGAAATATAAAGGATAGCAACAATGGATTGGATAAATGGTACCTAATTTGCTGATCTACTCATTTAGAACATATTTAGCTAGACTTTCTATCTCTCATGGTCAGAAACAATTGAGTAGATCATGATACCTTTTGGTAAGGCACAAGTCTCTAATAAATGACACAAGAGTTGATTTACTACTCAGTCTGAACCTCCTGAGCTAAAATCCCCAAATTTGCAGACCAGTAACAATAGATAAAATATTAATACCTTTGGCAGAGGCACCAGTCTTCAAAAAATGGTACATGAGTCAATCCTCTAATTAATTAGAACATTGTTAGCTAGACTCCTGAATCTCAAGGTTAGCAAACAATGTTGATACCCTTGTCAGAGGCACCATACTTAAACATATGGTACGTTAGTTAATGCTCTAATTAATTAGACCCTACTTAGCTACACCAATAAATCTCAAGGTCTTTGAGAGGCAATAGTCTTACAAAAAAAAACAATCAAGAGTTGCTACTCATATCAGATTTATCCTCCTGAAGTAAGACCTTCAAATCGCAAGGTTAGCAGCAATGGAATCAATCGTGACACCTTTTGATGAGGCATTTGTCTCTAATAAACTACATACAAGTTCTAATTTATCAATTAGAACCTAATTTGCTACAGCTATCAAATCTCAATGTTGGAAGCAATGGAATAACTTATGATACCCTTTGTGGAGGCACCAATCTCTAACAAACAGTACACAAGTTCATGCTCTAATTAATTAGAACCTCCTTAACTAGACCCCCAAAACTCAAGGATAGCAACGATGGAGTAAATATTGATAGCCTCTGAGAGGCAACCTTCTCCACCAAAAATAGTATGCCAGATGCTGCTCCTATCAGGTACAACATTCTGAGCTTGGACTCTCAAATTAAAAGGTAAGCATAAATGGAAGGACTCATGTCATGCTCCAAAAAATGGTACACAAGTAAGTGTTCTAGTCATTTACCAGCTCTTTAGCTAGAAACCCTTAATCTTAACGTCAGCAACAACTGAATGAAACTTGATGCCCATTGAAAGGCAACAGTATTCTCAAAAATGGTACATTAGTTGCTGCTCCTATGAGACACACATCTTGAGATTGCTTCTTAATGTCAGAAGCAATGGAACGACTCATGATACCCTTTGTGGAGGCATCAGTCTTTAACATAGGGTACACAAGTTAATGCTCTAATTAAAACCCACTAGCTAGTTGTCTAAATCTCAAGGATAGCAACAATGGAGTGGATTTTGATACCCTTTGAGAGGAAAAAGTATCCACAAAAATGTTACAAAGGTTGCTGCTCCTATCAGATACAATGTCCTAAACTAGGACCCTGAAATCTAAATGTCAGCAGCAATGGAACACAAGTTAATACTCTAATTAATTAAAACCCACTAGCTAGTTGTCTAAATCTCAAGGATAGAAACAATGGAGTGGATTTTGATACCCTTTGAGAGGAAAAAGTATCCACAAAAATGTTACAAAGGTTGCTGCTCCTATCAGATACAATGTCCTAAACTAGGACCCTGAAATCTAAATGTCAGCAGCCATGGAATGACTGATGATACCCTTCATGGAGGCATCAGTTTCCAAAAACTGGTTCAGATGTTGCTGCTCTAATCATTCAAAACCTATTTAGCTAGAATGCCTAAATCTCAAGGCCAGCAGCAATTGAGTTGATCGGCATACCCTTTGCAGAGGCACTCGTCTCTAATAAATGGCACACGATATGCTGCTTTCCTCAGACTAAACCTCCTGAGCTAAAATCCCCAAATTAGAAGATCAGTAATAATAGAAACAATGTTGATAAAGTCTTTTGCCTCTGCCAAGGTTAACAAGTGGTACATGACTTAATGATCTAATCAACTATACCCTCCTTAGCTAGCCCCCGAAATATAAAGGATAGCAACAATGGATTGGATAAATGGTACCTAATTTGCTGATCTACTCATTTAGAACATATTTAGCTAGACTTTCTATCTCTCATGGTCAGAAACAATTGAGTAGATCATGATACCTTTTGGTAAGGCACAAGTCTCTAATAAATGACACAAGAGTTGATTTACTACTCAGTCTGAACCTCCTGAGCTAAAATCCCCAAATTTGCAGATCAGTAACAATAGATACAATATTAATACCTTTGGCAGAGGCACCAGTCTTCAAAAAATGGTACATGAGTCAATCCTCTAATTAATTAGAACATTGTTAGCTAGACTCCTGAATCTCAAGGTTAGCAAACAATGTTGATACCCTTGTCAGAGGGACCATACTTAAACATATGGTACGTTAGTTAATGCTCTAATTAATTAGACCCTACTTAGCTACACCAATAAATCTCAAGGTCTTTGAGAGGCAATAGTCTTACAAAAAAAAAAAAACAATCAAGAGTTGCTACTCATATCAGATTTATCCTCCTGAAGTAAGACCTTCAAATCGCAAGGTTAGCAGCAATGGAATCAATCGTGACACCTTTTGATGAGGCATTTGTCTCTAATAAACTACATACAAGTTCTAATTTATCAATTAGAACCTAATTTGCTACAGCTATCAAATCTCAATGTTGGAAGCAATGGAATAACTTATGATACCCTTTGTGGAGGCACCAATCTCTAACAAACAGTACACAAGTTCATGCTCTAATTATTTAGAACCTCCTTAACTAGACCCCCAAAACTCAAGGATAGCAACGATGGAGTAGATATTGATAGCCTCTGAGAGGCAACCTTCTCCACCAAAAATAGTATGCCAGATGCTGCTCCTATCAGGTACAACAATCTGAGCTTGGACTCTCAAATTCAAAGGTAAGCATAAATGGAAGGACTCATGTCATGCTCCAAAAAATGGTACACAAGTAAGTGTTCTAGTCATTTACCAGCTCTTTAGCTAGAAACCCTTAATCTTAACGTCAGCAACAACTGAATGAAACTTGATGCCCATTGAAAGGCAACAGTATTCTCAAAAATGGTACATTAGTTGCTGCTCCTATGAGACACACATCTTGAGATTGCTTCTTAATGTCAGAAGCAATGGAACGACTCATGATACCCTTTGTGGAGGCATCAGTCTTTAACATAGGGTACACAAGTTAATGCTCTAATTAAAACCCACTAGCTAGTTGTCTAAATCTCAAGGATAGCAACAATGGAGTGGATTTTGATACCCTTTGAGAGGAAAAAGTATCCACAAAAATGTTACAAAGGTTGCTGCTCCTATCAGATACAATGTCCTAAACTAGGACCCTGAAATCTAAATGTCAGCAGCCATGGAATGACTGATGATACCCTTCATGGAGGCATCAGTTTCCAAAAACTGGTTCAGATGTTGCTGCTCTAATCATTCAAAACCTATTTAGCTAGAATGCCTAAATCTCAAGGCCAGCAGCAATTGAGTTGATCGGCATACCCTTTGCAGAGGCACTCGTCTCTAATAAATGGCACACGATATGCTGCTTTCCTCAGACTAAACCTCCTGAGCTAAAATCCCCAAATTAGAAGATCAGTAATAATAGAAACAATGTTGATAAAGTCTTTTGCCTCTGCCAAGGTTAACAAGTGGTACATGACTTAATGATCTAATCAACTATACCCTCCTTAGCTAGCCCCCGAAATATAAAGGATAGCAACAATGGATTGGATAAATGGTACCTAATTTGCTGATCTACTCATTTAGAACATATTTAGCTAGACTTTCTATCTCTCATGGTCAGAAACAATTGAGTAGATCATGATACCTTTTGGTAAGGCACAAGTCTCTAATAAATGACACAAGAGTTGATTTACTACTCAGTCTGAACCTCCTGAGCTAAAATCCCCAAATTTGCAGATCAGTAACAATAGATACAATATTAATACCTTTGGCAGAGGCACCAGTCTTCAAAAAATGGTACATGAGTCAATCCTCTAATTAATTAGAACATTGTTAGCTAGACTCCTGAATCTCAAGGTTAGCAAACAATGTTGATACCCTTGTCAGAGGGACCATACTTAAACATATGGTACGTTAGTTAATGCTCTAATTAATTAGACCCTACTTAGCTACACCAATAAATCTCAAGGTCTTTGAGAGGCAATAGTCTTACAAAAAAAAAAAACAATCACGAGTTGCTACTCATATCAGATTTATCCTCCTGAAGTAAGACCTTCAAATCGCAAGGTTAGCAGCAATGGAATCAATCGTGACACCTTTTGATGAGGCATTTGTCTCTAATAAACTACATACAAGTTCTAATTTATCAATTAGAACCTAATTTGCTACAGCTATCAAATCTCAATGTTGGAAGCAATGGAATAACTTATGATACCCTTTGTGGAGGCACCAATCTCTAACAAACAGTACACAAGTTCATGCTCTAATTAATTAGAACCTCCTTAACTAGACCCCCAAAACTCAAGGATAGCAACGATGGAGTAGATATTGATAGCCTCTGAGAGGCAACCTTCTCCACCAAAAATAGTATGCCAGATGCTGCTCCTATCAGGTACAACAATCTGAGCTTGGACTCTCAAATTCAAAGGTAAGCATAAATGGAAGGACTCATGTCATGCTCCAAAAAATGGTACACAAGTAAGTGTTCTAGTCATTTACCAGCTCTTTAGCTAGAAACCCTTAATCTTAACATCAGCAACAACTGAATGAAACTTGATGCCCATTGAAAGGCAACAGTATTCTCAAAAATGGTACATTAGTTGCTGCTCCTATGAGACACACATCTTGAGATTGCTTCTTAATGTCAGAAGCAATGGAACGACTCATGATACCCTTTGTGGAGGCATCAGTCTTTAACATAGGGTACACAAGTTAATGCTCTAATTAAAACCCACTAGCTAGTTGTCTAAATCTCAAGGATAGCAACAATGGAGTGGATTTTGATACCCTTTGAGAGGAAAAAGTATCCACAAAAATGTTACAAAGGTTGCTGCTCCTATCAGATACAATGTCCTAAACTAGGACCCTGAAATCTAAATGTCAGCAGCAATGGAACACAAGTTAATGCTCTAATTAATTAAAACCCACTAGCTAGTTGTCTAAATCTCAAGGATAGCAACAATGGAGTGGATTTTGATACCCTTTGAGAGGAAAAAGTATCCACAAAAATGTTACAAAGGTTGCTGCTCCTATCAGATACAATGTCCTAACCTAGGACCCTGAAATCTAAATGTCAGCAGCCATGGAATGACTGATGATACCCTTCATGGAGGCGTCAGTTTCCAAAAACTGGTTCAGATGTTGCTGCTCTAATCATTCAAAACTTATTTAGCTAGAATGCCTAAATCTCAAGGCCAGCAGCAATTGAGTTGATCGGCATACCCTTTGCAGAGGCACTCGTCTCTAATAAATGGCACACGATATGCTGCTTTACTCAGACTAAACCTCCTGAGCTAGAATCCCCAAATTGGAAGATCAGTAATAATAGAAACAATGTTGATAAAGACTTTTGCCTCTGCCAAGGTTAACAAGTGGTACATGACTTAATGATCTAATCAACTATACCCTCCTTAGCTAGCCCCCGAAATATAAAGGATAGCAACAATGGATTGGATAAATGGTACCTAATTTGCTGATCTACTCATTTAGAACATATTTAGCTAGACTTTCTATCTCTCATGGTCAGAAACAATTGAGTAGATCATGATACCTTTTGGTAAGGCACAAGTCTCTAATAAATGACACAAGAGTTGATTTACTACTCAGTCTGAACCTCCTGAGCTAAAATCCCCAAATTTGCAGACCAGTAACAATAGATAAAATATTAATACCTTTGGCAGAGGCACCAGTCTTCAAAAAATGGTACATGAGTCAATCCTCTAATTAATTAGAACATTGTTAGCTAGACTCCTGAATCTCAAGGTTAGCAAACAATGTTGATACCCTTGTCAGAGGCACCATACTTAAACATATGGTACGTTAGTTAATGCTCTAATTAATTAGACCCTACTTAGCTACACCAATAAATCTCAAGGTCTTTGAGAGGCAATAGTCTTACAAAAAAAAACAATCAAGAGTTGCTACTCATATCAGATTTATCCTCCTGAAGTAAGACCTTCAAATCGCAAGGTTAGCAGCAATGGAATCAATCGTGACACCTTTTGATGAGGCATTTGTCTCTAATAAACTACATACAAGTTCTAATTTATCAATTAGAACCTAATTTGCTACAGCTATCAAATCTCAATGTTGGAAGCAATGGAATAACTTATGATACCCTTTGTGGAGGCACCAATCTCTAAGAAACAGTACACAAGTTCATGCTCTAATTAATTAGAACCTCCTTAACTAGACCCCCAAAACTCAAGGATAGCAACGATGGAGTAAATATTGATAGCCTCTGAGAGGCAACCTTCTCCACCAAAAATAGTATGCCAGATGCTGCTCCTATCAGGTACAACATTCTGAGCTTGGACTCTCAAATTAAAAGGTAAGCATAAATGGAAGGACTCATGTCATGCTCCAAAAAATGGTACACAAGTAAGTGTTCTAGTCATTTACCAGCTCTTTAGCTAGAAACCCTTAATCTTAACGTCAGCAACAACTGAATGAAACTTGATGCCCATTGAAAGGCAACAGTATTCTCAAAAATGGTACATTAGTTGCTGCTCCTATGAGACACACATCTTGAGATTGCTTCTTAATGTCAGAAGCAATGGAACGACTCATGATACCCTTTGTGGAGGCATCAGTCTTTAACATAGGGTACACAAGTTAATGCTCTAATTAAAACCCACTAGCTAGTTGTCTAAATCTCAAGGATAGCAACAATGGAGTGGATTTTGATACCCTTTGAGAGGAAAAAGTATCCACAAAAATGTTACAAAGGTTGCTGCTCCTATCAGATACAATGTCCTAAACTAGGACCCTGAAATCTAAATGTCAGCAGCAATGGAACACAAGTTAATACTCTAATTAATTAAAACCCACTAGCTAGTTGTCTAAATCTCAAGGATAGAAACAATGGAGTGGATTTTGATACCCTTTGAGAGGAAAAAGTATCCACAAAAATGTTACAAAGGTTGCTGCTCCTATCAGATACAATGTCCTAAACTAGGACCCTGAAATCTAAATGTCAGCAGCCATGGAATGACTGATGATACCCTTCATGGAGGCATCAGTTTCCAAAAACTGGTTCAGATGTTGCTGCTCTAATCATTCAAAACCTATTTAGCTAGAATGCCTAAATCTCAAGGCCAGCAGCAATTGAGTTGATCGGCATACCCTTTGCAGAGGCACTCGTCTCTAATAAATGGCACACGATATGCTGCTTTCCTCAGACTAAACCTCCTGAGCTAAAATCCCCAAATTAGAAGATCAGTAATAATAGAAACAATGTTGATAAAGTCTTTTGCCTCTGCCAAGGTTAACAAGTGGTACATGACTTAATGATCTAATCAACTATACCCTCCTTAGCTAGCCCCCGAAATATAAAGGATAGCAACAATGGATTGGATAAATGGTACCTAATTTGCTGATCTACTCATTTAGAACATATTTAGCTAGACTTTCTATCTCTCATGGTCAGAAACAATTGAGTAGATCATGATACCTTTTGGTAAGGCACAAGTCTCTAATAAATGACACAAGAGTTGATTTACTACTCAGTCTGAACCTCCTGAGCTAAAATCCCCAAATTTGCAGATCAGTAACAATAGATACAATATTAATACCTTTGGCAGAGGCACCAGTCTTCAAAAAATGGTACATGAGTCAATCCTCTAATTAATTAGAACATTGTTAGCTAGACTCCTGAATCTCAAGGTTAGCAAACAATGTTGATACCCTTGTCAGAGGGACCATACTTAAACATATGGTACGTTAGTTAATGCTCTAATTAATTAGACCCTACTTAGCTACACCAATAAATCTCAAGGTCTTTGAGAGGCAATAGTCTTACAAAAAAAAAAAAACAATCAAGAGTTGCTACTCATATCAGATTTATCCTCCTGAAGTAAGACCTTCAAATCGCAAGGTTAGCAGCAATGGAATCAATCGTGACACCTTTTGATGAGGCATTTGTCTCTAATAAACTACATACAAGTTCTAATTTATCAATTAGAACCTAATTTGCTACAGCTATCAAATCTCAATGTTGGAAGCAATGGAATAACTTATGATACCCTTTGTGGAGGCACCAATCTCTAACAAACAGTACACAAGTTCATGCTCTAATTATTTAGAACCTCCTTAACTAGACCCCCAAAACTCAAGGATAGCAACGATGGAGTAGATATTGATAGCCTCTGAGAGGCAACCTTCTCCACCAAAAATAGTATGCCAGATGCTGCTCCTATCAGGTACAACAATCTGAGCTTGGACTCTCAAATTCAAAGGTAAGCATAAATGGAAGGACTCATGTCATGCTCCAAAAAATGGTACACAAGTAAGTGTTCTAGTCATTTACCAGCTCTTTAGCTAGAAACCCTTAATCTTAACGTCAGCAACAACTGAATGAAACTTGATGCCCATTGAAAGGCAACAGTATTCTCAAAAATGGTACATTAGTTGCTGCTCCTATGAGACACACATCTTGAGATTGCTTCTTAATGTCAGAAGCAATGGAACGACTCATGATACCCTTTGTGGAGGCATCAGTCTTTAACATAGGGTACACAAGTTAATGCTCTAATTAAAACCCACTAGCTAGTTGTCTAAATCTCAAGGATAGCAACAATGGAGTGGATTTTGATACCCTTTGAGAGGAAAAAGTATCCACAAAAATGTTACAAAGGTTGCTGCTCCTATCAGATACAATGTCCTAAACTAGGACCCTGAAATCTAAATGTCAGCAGCCATGGAATGACTGATGATACCCTTCATGGAGGCATCAGTTTCCAAAAACTGGTTCAGATGTTGCTGCTCTAATCATTCAAAACCTATTTAGCTAGAATGCCTAAATCTCAAGGCCAGCAGCAATTGAGTTGATCGGCATACCCTTTGCAGAGGCACTCGTCTCTAATAAATGGCACACGATATGCTGCTTTCCTCAGACTAAACCTCCTGAGCTAAAATCCCCAAATTAGAAGATCAGTAATAATAGAAACAATGTTGATAAAGTCTTTTGCCTCTGCCAAGGTTAACAAGTGGTACATGACTTAATGATCTAATCAACTATACCCTCCTTAGCTAGCCCCCGAAATATAAAGGATAGCAACAATGGATTGGATAAATGGTACCTAATTTGCTGATCTACTCATTTAGAACATATTTAGCTAGACTTTCTATCTCTCATGGTCAGAAACAATTGAGTAGATCATGATACCTTTTGGTAAGGCACAAGTCTCTAATAAATGACACAAGAGTTGATTTACTACTCAGTCTGAACCTCCTGAGCTAAAATCCCCAAATTTGCAGATCAGTAACAATAGATACAATATTAATACCTTTGGCAGAGGCACCAGTCTTCAAAAAATGGTACATGAGTCAATCCTCTAATTAATTAGAACATTGTTAGCTAGACTCCTGAATCTCAAGGTTAGCAAACAATGTTGATACCCTTGTCAGAGGGACCATACTTAAACATATGGTACGTTAGTTAATGCTCTAATTAATTAGACCCTACTTAGCTACACCAATAAATCTCAAGGTCTTTGAGAGGCAATAGTCTTACAAAAAAAAAAAAACAATCAAGAGTTGCTACTCATATCAGATTTATCCTCCTGAAGTAAGACCTTCAAATCGCAAGGTTAGCAGCAATGGAATCAATCGTGACACCTTTTGATGAGGCATTTGTCTCTAATAAACTACATACAAGTTCTAATTTATCAATTAGAACCTAATTTGCTACAGCTATCAAATCTCAATGTTGGAAGCAATGGAATAACTTATGATACCCTTTGTGGAGGCACCAATCTCTAACAAACAGTACACAAGTTCATGCTCTAATTATTTAGAACCTCCTTAACTAGACCCCCAAAACTCAAGGATAGCAACGATGGAGTAGATATTGATAGCCTCTGAGAGGCAACCTTCTCCACCAAAAATAGTATGCCAGATGCTGCTCCTATCAGGTACAACAATCTGAGCTTGGACTCTCAAATTCAAAGGTAAGCATAAATGGAAGGACTCATGTCATGCTCCAAAAAATGGTACACAAGTAAGTGTTCTAGTCATTTACCAGCTCTTTAGCTAGAAACCCTTAATCTTAACGTCAGCAACAACTGAATGAAACTTGATGCCCATTGAAAGGCAACAGTATTCTCAAAAATGGTACATTAGTTGCTGCTCCTATGAGACACACATCTTGAGATTGCTTCTTAATGTCAGAAGCAATGGAACGACTCATGATACCCTTTGTGGAGGCATCAGTCTTTAACATAGGGTACACAAGTTAATGCTCTAATTAAAACCCACTAGCTAGTTGTCTAAATCTCAAGGATAGCAACAATGGAGTGGATTTTGATACCCTTTGAGAGGAAAAAGTATCCACAAAAATGTTACAAAGGTTGCTGCTCCTATCAGATACAATGTCCTAAACTAGGACCCTGAAATCTAAATGTCAGCAGCCATGGAATGACTGATGATACCCTTCATGGAGGCATCAGTTTCCAAAAACTGGTTCAGATGTTGCTGCTCTAATCATTCAAAACCTATTTAGCTAGAATGCCTAAATCTCAAGGCCAGCAGCAATTGAGTTGATCGGCATACCCTTTGCAGAGGCACTCGTCTCTAATAAATGGCACACGATATGCTGCTTTCCTCAGACTAAACCTCCTGAGCTAAAATCCCCAAATTAGAAGATCAGTAATAATAGAAACAATGTTGATAAAGTCTTTTGCCTCTGCCAAGGTTAACAAGTGGTACATGACTTAATGATCTAATCAACTATACCCTCCTTAGCTAGCCCCCGAAATATAAAGGATAGCAACAATGGATTGGATAAATGGTACCTAATTTGCTGATCTACTCATTTAGAACATATTTAGCTAGACTTTCTATCTCTCATGGTCAGAAACAATTGAGTAGATCATGATACCTTTTGGTAAGGCACAAGTCTCTAATAAATGACACAAGAGTTGATTTACTACTCAGTCTGAACCTCCTGAGCTAAAATCCCCAAATTTGCAGATCAGTAACAATAGATACAATATTAATACCTTTGGCAGAGGCACCAGTCTTCAAAAAATGGTACATGAGTCAATCCTCTAATTAATTAGAACATTGTTAGCTAGACTCCTGAATCTCAAGGTTAGCAAACAATGTTGATACCCTTGTCAGAGGCACCATACTTAAACATATGGTACGTTAGTTAATGCTCTAATTAATTAGACCCTACTTAGCTACACCAATAAATCTCAAGGTCTTTGAGAGGCAATAGTCTTACAAAAAAAAAACAATCAAGAGTTGCTACTCATATCAGATTTATCCTCCTGAAGTAAGACCTTCAAATCGCAAGGTTAGCAGCAATGGAATCAATCTTGACACCTTTTGATGAGGCATTTGTCTCTAATAAACTACATACAAGTTCTAATTTATCAATTAGAACCTAATTTGCTACAGCTATCAAATCTCAATGTTGGAAGCAATGGAATAACTTATGATACCCTTTGTGGAGGCACCAATCTCTAACAAACAGTACACAAGTTCATGCTCTAATTAATTAGAACCTCCTTAACTAGACCCCCAAAACTCAAGGATAGCAACGATGGAGTAGATATTGATAGCCTCTGAGAGGCAACCTTCTCCACCAAAAATAGTATGCCAGATGCTGCTCCTATCAGGTACAACAATCTGAGCTTGGACTCTCAAATTCAAAGGTAAGCATAAATGGAAGGACTCATGTCATGCTCCAAAAAATGGTACACAAGTAAGTGTTCTAGTCATTTACCAGCTCTTTAGCTAGAAACCCTTAATCTTAACATCAGCAACAACTGAATGAAACTTGATGCCCATTGAAAGGCAACAGTATTCTCAAAAATGGTACATTAGTTGCTGCTCCTATGAGACACACATCTTGAGATTGCTTCTTAATGTCAGAAGCAATGGAACGACTCATGATACCCTTTGTGGAGGCATCAGTCTTTAACATAGGGTACACAAGTTAATGCTCTAATTAAAACCCACTAGCTAGTTGTCTAAATCTCAAGGATAGCAACAATGGAGTGGATTTTGATACCCTTTGAGAGGAAAAAGTATCCACAAAAATGTTACAAAGGTTGCTGCTCCTATCAGATACAATGTCCTAAACTAGGACCCTGAAATCTAAATGTCAGCAGCCATGGAATGACTGATGATACCCTTCATGGAGGCATCAGTTTCCAAAAACTGGTTCAGATGTTGCTGCTCTAATCATTCAAAACCTATTTAGCTAGAATGCCTAAATCTCAAGGCCAGCAGCAATTGAGTTGATCGGCATACCCTTTGCAGAGGCACTCGTCTCTAATAAATGGCACACGATATGCTGCTTTCCTCAGACTAAACCTCCTGAGCTAAAATCCCCAAATTAGAAGATCAGTAATAATAGAAACAATGTTGATAAAGTCTTTTGCCTCTGCCAAGGTTAACAAGTGGTACATGACTTAATGATCTAATCAACTATACCCTCCTTAGCTAGCCCCCGAAATATAAAGGATAGCAACAATGGATTGGATAAATGGTACCTAATTTGCTGATCTACTCATTTAGAACATATTTAGCTAGACTTTCTATCTCTCATGGTCAGAAACAATTGAGTAGATCATGATACCTTTTGGTAAGGCACAAGTCTCTAATAAATGACACAAGAGTTGATTTACTACTCAGTCTGAACCTCCTGAGCTAAAATCCCCAAATTTGCAGATCAGTAACAATAGATACAATATTAATACCTTTGGCAGAGGCACCAGTCTTCAAAAAATGGTACATGAGTCATTCCTCTAATTAATTAGAACATTGTTAGCTAGACTCCTGAATCTCAAGGTTAGCAAACAATGTTGATACCCTTGTCAGAGGGACCATACTTAAACATATGGTACGTTAGTTAATGCTCTAATTAATTAGACCCTACTTAGCTACACCAATAAATCTCAAGGTCTTTGAGAGGCAATAGTCTTACAAAAAAAAAAAACAATCACGAGTTGCTACTCATATCAGATTTATCCTCCTGAAGTAAGACCTTCAAATCGCAAGGTTAGCAGCAATGGAATCAATCGTGACACCTTTTGATGAGGCATTTGTCTCTAATAAACTACATACAAGTTCTAATTTATCAATTAGAACCTAATTTGCTACAGCTATCAAATCTCAATGTTGGAAGCAATGGAATAACTTATGATACCCTTTGTGGAGGCACCAATCTCTAACAAACAGTACACAAGTTCATGCTCTAATTAATTAGAACCTCCTTAACTAGACCCCCAAAACTCAAGGATAGCAACGATGGAGTAGATATTGATAGCCTCTGAGAGGCAACCTTCTCCACCAAAAATAGTATGCCAGATGCTGCTCCTATCAGGTACAACAATCTGAGCTTGGACTCTCAAATTCAAAGGTAAGCATAAATGGAAGGACTCATGTCATGCTCCAAAAAATGGTACACAAGTAAGTGTTCTAGTCATTTACCAGCTCTTTAGCTAGAAACCCTTAATCTTAACATCAGCAACAACTGAATGAAACTTGATGCCCATTGAAAGGCAACAGTATTCTCAAAAATGGTACATTAGTTGCTGCTCCTATGAGACACACATCTTGAGATTGCTTCTTAATGTCAGAAGCAATGGAACGACTCATGATACCCTTTGTGGAGGCATCAGTCTTTAACATAGGGTACACAAGTTAATGCTCTAATTAAAACCCACTAGCTAGTTGTCTAAATCTCAAGGATAGCAACAATGGAGTGGATTTTGATACCCTTTGAGAGGAAAAAGTATCCACAAAAATGTTACAAAGGTTGCTGCTCCTATCAGATACAATGTCCTAAACTAGGACCCTGAAATCTAAATGTCAGCAGCCATGGAATGACTGATGATACCCTTCATGGAGGCATCAGTTTCCAAAAACTGGTTCAGATGTTGCTGCTCTAATCATTCAAAACCTATTTAGCTAGAATGCCTAAATCTCAAGGCCAGCAGCAATTGAGTTGATCGGCATACCCTTTGCAGAGGCACTCGTCTCTAATAAATGGCACACGATATGCTGCTTTCCTCAGACTAAACCTCCTGAGCTAAAATCCCCAAATTAGAAGATCAGTAATAATAGAAACAATGTTGATAAAGTCTTTTGCCTCTGCCAAGGTTAACAAGTGGTACATGACTTAATGATCTAATCAACTATACCCTCCTTAGCTAGCCCCCGAAATATAAAGGATAGCAACAATGGATTGGATAAATGGTACCTAATTTGCTGATCTACTCATTTAGAACATATTTAGCTAGACTTTCTATCTCTCATGGTCAGAAACAATTGAGTAGATCATGATACCTTTTGGTAAGGCACAAGTCTCTAATAAATGACACAAGAGTTGATTTACTACTCAGTCTGAACCTCCTGAGCTAAAATACCCAAATTTGCAGATCAGTAACAATAGATACAATATTAATACCTTTGGCAGAGGCACCAGTCTTCAAAAAATGGTACATGAGTCAATCCTCTAATTAATTAGAACATTGTTAGCTAGACTCCTGAATCTCAAGGTTAGCAAACAATGTTGATACCCTTGTCAGAGGGACCATACTTAAACATATGGTACGTTAGTTAATGCTCTAATTAATTAGACCCTACTTAGCTACACCAATAAATCTCAAGGTCTTTGAGAGGCAATAGTCTTACAAAAAAAAAAAACAATCACGAGTTGCTACTCATATCAGATTTATCCTCCTGAAGTAAGACCTTCAAATCGCAAGGTTAGCAGCAATGGAATCAATCGTGACACCTTTTGATGAGGCATTTGTCTCTAATAAACTACATACAAGTTCTAATTTATCAATTAGAACCTAATTTGCTACAGCTATCAAATCTCAATGTTGGAAGCAATGGAATAACTTATGATACCCTTTGTGGAGGCACCAATCTCTAACAAATAGTACACAAGTTCATGCTCTAATTAATTAGAACCTCCTTAACTAGACCCCCAAAACTCAAGGATAGCAACGATGGAGTAGATATTGATAGCCTCTGAGAGGCAACCTTCTCCACCAAAAATAGTATGCCAGATGCTGCTCCTATCAGGTACAACAATCTGAGCTTGGACTCTCAAATTCAAAGGTAAGCATAAATGGAAGGACTCATGTCATGCTCCAAAAAATGGTACACAAGTAAGTGTTCTAGTCATTTACCAGCTCTTTAGCTAGAAACCCTTAATCTTAACGTCAGCAACAACTGAATGAAACTTGATGCCCATTGAAAGGCAACAGTATTCTCAAAAATGGTACATTAGTTGCTGCTCCTATGAGACACACATCTTGAGATTGCTTCTTAATGTCAGAAGCAATGGAACGACTCATGATACCCTTTGCGGAGGCATCAGTCTTTAACATAGGGTACACAAGTTAATGCTCTAATTAAAACCCACTAGCTAGTTGTCTAAATCTCAAGGATAGCAACAATGGAGTGGATTTTGATACCCTTTGAGAGGAAAAAGTATCCACAAAAATGTTACAAAGGTTGCTGCTCCTATCAGATACAATGTCCTAAACTAGGACCCTGAAATCTAAATGTCAGCAGCCATGGAATGACTGATGATACCCTTCATGGAGGCATCAGTTTCCAAAAACTGGTTCAGATGTTGCTGCTCTAATCATTCAAAACCTATTTAGCTAGAATGCCTAAATCTCAAGGCCAGCAGCAATTGAGTTGATCGGCATACCCTTTGCAGAGGCACTCGTCTCTAATAAATGGCACACGATATGCTGCTTTCCTCAGACTAAACCTCCTGAGCTAAAATCCCCAAATTAGAAGATCAGTAATAATAGAAACAATGTTGATAAAGTCTTTTGCCTCTGCCAAGGTTAACAAGTGGTACATGACTTAATGATCTAATCAACTATACCCTCCTTAGCTAGCCCCCGAAATATAAAGGATAGCAACAATGGATTGGATAAATGGTACCTAATTTGCTGATCTACTCATTTAGAACATATTTAGCTAGACTTTCTATCTCTCATGGTCAGAAACAATTGAGTAGATCATGATACCTTTTGGTAAGGCACAAGTCTCTAATAAATGACACAAGAGTTGATTTACTACTCAGTCTGAACCACCTGAGCTAAAATCCCCAAATTTGCAGATCAGTAACAATAGATACAATATTAATACCTTTGGCAGAGGCACCAGTCTTCAAAAAATGGTACATGAGTCAATCCTCTAATTAATTAGAACATTGTTAGCTAGACTCCTGAATCTCAAGGTTAGCAAACAATGTTGATACCCTTGTCAGAGGCACCATACTTAAACATATGGTACGTTAGTTAATGCTCTAATTAATTAGACCCTACTTAGCTACACCAATAAATCTCAAGGTCTTTGAGAGGCAATAGTCTTACAAAAAAAAAAAACAATCAAGAGTTGCTACTCATATCAGATTTATCCTCCTGAAGTAAGACCTTCAAATCGCAAGGTTAGCAGCAATGGAATCAATCGTGACACCTTTTGATGAGGCATTTGTCTCTAATAAACTACATACAAGTTCTAATTTATCAATTAGAACCTAATTTGCTACAGCTATCAAATCTCAATGTTGGAAGCAATGAAATAACTTATGATACCCTTTGTGGAGGCACCAATCTCTAACAAACAGTACACAAGTTCATGCTCTAATTAATTAGAACCTCCTTAACTAGACCCCCAAAACTCAAGGATAGCAACGATGGAGTAGATATTGATAGCCTCTGAGAGGCAACCTTCTCCACCAAAAATAGTATGCCAGATGCTGCTCCTATCAGGTACAACAATCTGAGCTTGGACTCTCAAATTCAAAGGTAAGCATAAATGGAAGGACTCATGTCATGCTCCAAAAAATGGTACACAAGTAAGTGTTCTAGTCATTTACCAGCTCTTTAGCTAGAAACCCTTAATCTTAACATCAGCAACAACTGAATGAAACTTGATGCCCATTGAAAGGCAACAGTATTCTCAAAAATGGTACATTAGTTGCTGCTCCTATGAGACACACATCTTGAGATTGCTTCTTAATGTCAGAAGCAATGGAACGACTCATGATACCCTTTGTGGAGGCATCAGTCTTTAACATAGGGTACACAAGTTAATGCTCTAATTAAAACCCACTAGCTAGTTGTCTAAATCTCAAGGATAGCAACAATGGAGTGGATTTTGATACCCTTTGAGAGGAAAAAGTATCCACAAAAATGTTACAAAGGTTGCTGCTCCTATCAGATACAATGTCCTAAACTAGGACCCTGAAATCTAAATGTCAGCAGCCATGGAATGACTGATGATACCCTTCATGGAGGCATCAGTTTCCAAAAACTGGTTCAGATGTTGCTGCTCTAATCATTCAAAACCTATTTAGCTAGAATGCCTAAATCTCAAGGCCAGCAGCAATTGAGTTGATCGGCATACCCTTTGCAGAGGCACTCGTCTCTAATAAATGGCACACGATATGCTGCTTTCCTCAGACTAAACCTCCTGAGCTAAAATCCCCAAATTGGAAGATCAGTAATAATAGAAACAATGTTGATAAAGTCTTTTGCCTCTGCCAAGGTTAACAAGTGGTACATGACTTAATGATCTAATCAACTATACCCTCCTTAGCTAGCCCCCGAAATATAAAGGATAGCAACAATGGATTGGATAAATGGTACCTAATTTGCTGATCTACTCATTTAGAACATATTTAGCTAGACTTTCTATCTCTCATGGTCAGAAACAATTGAGTAGATCATGATACCTTTTGGTAAGGCACAAGTCTCTAATAAATGACACAAGAGTTGATTTACTACTCAGTCTGAACCTCCTGAGCTAAAATCCCCAAATTTGCAGATCAGTAACAATAGATACAATATTAATACCTTTGGCAGAGGCACCAGTCTTCAAAAAATGGTACATGAGTCAATCCTCTAATTAATTAGAACATTGTTAGCTAGACTCCTGAATCTCAAGGTTAGCAAACAATGTTGATACCCTTGTCAGAGGGACCATACTTAAACACATGGTACGTTAGTTAATGCTCTAATTAATTAGACCCTACTTAGCTACACCAATAAATCTCAAGGTCTTTGAGAGGCAATAGTCTTACAAAAAAAAAAAACAATCAAGAGTTGCTACTCATATCAGATTTATCCTCCTGAAGTAAGACCTTCAAATCGCAAGGTTAGCAGCAATGGAATCAATCGTGACACCTTTTGATGAGGCATTTGTCTCTAATAAACTACATACAAGTTCTAATTTATCAATTAGAACCTAATTTGCTACAGCTATCAAATCTCAATGTTGGAAGCAATGGAATAACTTATGATACCCTTTGTGGAGGCACCAATCTCTAACAAACAGTACACAAGTTCATGCTCTAATTAATTAGAACCACCTTAACTAGACCCCCAAAACTCAAGGATAGCAACGATGGAGTAGATATTGATAGCCTCTGAGAGGCAACCTTCTCCACCAAAAATAGTATGCCAGATGCTGCTCCTATCAGGTACAACAATCTGAGCTTGGACTCTCAAATTCAAAGGTAAGCATAAATGGAAGGACTCATGTCATGCTCCAAAAAATGGTACACAAGTAAGTGTTCTAGTCATTTACCAGCTCTTTAGCTAGAAACCCTTAATCTTAACGTCAGCAACAACTGAATGAAACTTGATGCCCATTGAAAGGCAACAGTATTCTCAAAAATGGTACATTAGTTGCTGCTCCTATGAGACACACATCTTGAGATTGCTTCTTAATGTCAGAAGCAATGGAACGACTCATGATACCCTTTGTGGAGGCATCAGTCTTTAACATAGGGTACACAAGTTAATGCTCTAATTAAAACCCACTAGCTAGTTGTCTAAATCTCAAGGATAGCAACAATGGAGTGGATTTTGATACCCTTTGAGAGGAAAAAGTATCCACAAAAATGTTACAAAGGTTGCTGCTCCTATCAGATACAATGTCCTAAACTAGGACCCTGAAATCTAAATGTCAGCAGCAATGGAATGACTGATGATACCCTTCATGGAGGCATCAGTTTCCAAAAACTGGTTCAGATGTTGCTGCTCTAATCATTCAAAACCTATTTAGCTAGAATGCCTAAATCTCAAGGCCAGCAGCAATTGAGTTGATCGGCATACCCTTTGCAGAGGCACTCGTCTCTAATAAATGGCACACGATATGCTGCTTTCCTCAGACTAAACCTCCTGAGCTAAAATCCCCAAATTGGAAGATCAGTAATAATAGAAACAATGTTGATAAAGACTTTTGCCTCTGCCAAGGTTAACAAGTGGTACATGACTTAATGATCTAATCAACTATACCCTCCTTAGCTAGACCCCGAAATATAAAGGATAGCAACAATGGATTGGATAAATGGTACCTAATTTGCTGATCTACTCATTTAGAACATATTTAGCTAGACTTTCTATCTCTCAAGGTCAGAAACAATAGAGTAGATCATGATACCTTTTGGTAAGGCACAAGTCTCTAATAAATGACACAAGAGTTGATTTACTACTCAGTCTGAACCTCCTGAGCTAAAATCCCCAAATTTGCAGATCAGTAACAATAGATACAATATTAATACCTTTGGCAGAGGCACCAGTCTTCAAAAAATGGTACATGAGTCAATCCTCTAATTAATTAGAACATTGTTAGCTAGACTCCTGAATCTCAAGGTTAGCAAACAATGTTGATACTCTTGTCAGAGGCACCATACTTAAACATATGGTACGTTAGTTAATGCTCTAATTAATTAGACTCTACTTAGCTACACCAATAAATCTCAAGGTCTTTGAGAGGCAATAGTCTTACAAAAAAAAAAAACAATCAAGAGTTGCTACTCATATCAGATTTATCCTCCTGAAGTAAGACCTTCAAATCGCAAGGTTAGCAGCAGTGGAATCAATCGTGACACCTTTTGATGAGGCATTTGTCTCTAATAAACTACATACAAGTTCTAATTTATCAATTAGAACCTAATTTGCTACAGCTATCAAATCTCAATGTTGGAAGCAATGGAATAACTTATGATACCCTTTGTGGAGGCACCAATCTCTAACAAACAGTACACAAGTTCATGCTCTAATTAATTAGAACCTCCTTAACTAGACCCCCAAAACTCAAGGATAGCAACGATGGAGTAGATATTGATAGCCTCTGAGAGGCAACCTTCTCCACCAAAAATAGTATGCCAGATGCTGCTCCTATCAGGTACAACAATCTGAGCTTGGACTCTCAAATTCAAAGGTAAGCATAAATGGAAGGACTCATGTCATGCTCCAAAAAATGGTACACAAGTAAGTGTTCTAGTCATTTACCAGCTCTTTAGCTAGAAACCCTTAATCTTAACGTCAGCAACAACTGAATGAAACTTGATGCCCATTGAAAGGCAACAGTATTCTCAAAAATGGTACATTAGTTGCTGCTCCTATGAGACACACATCTTGAGATTGCTTCTTAATGTCAGAAGCAATGGAACGACTCATGATACCCTTTGTGGAGGCATCAGTCTTTAACATAGGGTACACAAGTTAATGCTCTAATTAAAACCCACTAGCTAGTTGTCTAAATCTCAAGGATAGCAACAATGGAGTGGATTTTGATACCCTTTGAGAGGAAAAAGTATCCACAAAAATGTTACAAAGGTTGCTGCTCCTATCAGATACAATGTCCTAAACTAGGACACTGAAATCTAAATGTCAGCAGCAATGGAACACAAGTTAATACTCTAATTAATTAAAACCCACTAGCTAGTTGTCTAAATCTCAAGGATAGCAACAATGGAGTGGATTTTGATACCCTTTGAGAGGAAAAAGTATCCACAAAAATGTTACAAAGGTTGCTGCTCCTATCAGATACAATGTCCTAAACTAGGACCCTGAAATCTAAATGTCAGCAGCCATGGAATGACTGATAATACCCTTCATGGAGGCATCAGTTTCCAAAAACTGGTTCAGATGTTGCTGCTCTAATCATTCAAAACCTATTTAGCTAGAATGCCTAAATCTCAAGGCCAGCAGCAATTGAGTTGATCGGCATACCCTTTGCAGAGGCACTCGTCTCTAATAAATGGCACACGATATGCTGCTTTCCTCAGACTAAACCTCCTGAGCTAAAATCCCCAAATTGGAAGATCAGTAATAATAGAAACAATGTTGATAAAGTCTTTTGCCTCTGCCAAGGTTAACAAGTGGTACATGACTTAATGATCTAATCAACTATACCCTCCTTAGCTAGCCCCCGAAATATAAAGGATAGCAACAATGGATTGGATAAATGGTACCTAATTTGCTGATCTACTCATTTAGAACATATTTAGCTAGACTTTCTATCTCTCATGGTCAGAAACAATTGAGTAGATCATGATACCTTTTGGTAAGGCACAAGTCTCTAATAAATGACACAAGAGTTGATTTACTACTCAGTCTGAACCTCCTGAGCTAAAATCCCCAAATTTGCAGATCAGTAACAATAGATACAATATTAATACCTTTGGCAGAGGCACCAGTCTTCAAAAAATGGTACATGAGTCAATCCTCTAATTAATTAGAACATTGTTAGCTAGACTCCTGAATCTCAAGGTTAGAAAACAATGTTGATACCCTTGGCAGAGGGACCATACTTAAACATATGGTACGTTAGTTAATGCTCTAATTAATTAGACCCTACTTAGCTACACCAATAAATCTCAAGGTCTTTGAGAGGCAATAGTCTTACAAAAAAAAAACAATCAAGAGTTGCTACTCATATCAGATTTATCCTCCTGGAGTAAGACCTTCAAATCGCAAGGTTAGCAGCAATGGAATCAATCGTGACACCTTTTGATGAGGCATTTGTCTCTAATAAACTACATACAAGTTCTAATTTATCAATTAGAACCTAATTTGCTACAGCTATCAAATCTCAATGTTGGAAGCAATGGAATAACTTATGATACCCTTTGTGGAGGCACCAATCTCTAACAAACAGTACACAAGTTCATGCTCTAATTAATTAGAACCTCCTTAACTAGACCCCCAAAACAAAAGGATAGCAACGATGGAGTTGATATTGATAGCCTCTGAGAGGCAACCTTCTCCACCAAAAATAGTATGCCAGATGCTGCTTCTATCAGGTACAACAATCTGAGCTTGGACTCTCAAATTAAAAGGTAAGCAAAAATGGAAGGACTCATGTCATGCTCCAAAAAATGGTACACAAGTAAGTGTTCTAGTCATTTACCAGCTCTTTAGCTAGAAACCCTTAATCTTAACGTCAGCAACAACTGAATGAAACTTGATGCCCTTTGAAAGGCAACAGTATTCTCAAAAATGGTACATTAGTTGCTGCTCCTATGAGACACACATCTTGAGATTGCTTCTTAATGTCAGAAGCAATGGAACGACTCATGATACCCTTTGTGGAGGCATCAGTCTTTAACATAGGGTACACAAGTTAATGCTCTAATTAAAACCCACTAGCTAGTTGTCTAAATCTTAAGGATAGCAACAATGGAGTGGATTTTGATACCCTTTGAGAGGAAAAAGTATCCACAAAAATGTTACAAAGGTTGCTGCTCCTATCAGATACAATGTCCTAAACTAGGACACTGAAATCTAAATGTCAGCAGCAATGGAACACAAGTTAATACTCTAATTAATTAAAACCCACTAGCTAGTTGTCTAAATCTCAAGGATAGCAACAATGGAGTGGATTTTGATACCCTTTGAGAGGAAAAAGTATCCACAAAAATGTTACAAAGGTTGCTGCTCCTATCAGATACAATGTCCTAAACTAGGACCCTGAAATCTAAATGTCAGCAGCCATGGAATGACTGATGATACCCTTCATGGAGGCATCAGTTTCCAAAAACTGGTTCAGATGTTGCTGCTCTAATCATTCAAAACCTATTTAGCTAGAATGCCTAAATCTCAAGGCCAGCAGCAATTGAGTTGATCGGCATACCCTTTGCAGAGGCACTCGTCTCTAATAAATGGCACACGATATGCTGCTTTCCTCAGACTAAACCTCCTGAGCTAAAATCCCCAAATTAGAAGATCAGTAATAATAGAAACAATGTTGATAAAGTCTTTTGCCTCTGCCAAGGTTAACAAGTGGTACATGACTTAATGATCTAATCAACTATACCCTCCTTAGCTAGCCCCCGAAATATAAAGGATAGCAACAATGGATTGGATAAATGGTACCTAATTTGCTGATCTACTCATTTAGAACATATTTAGCTAGACTTTCTATCTCTCATGGTCAGAAACAATTGAGTAGATCATGATACCTTTTGGTAAGGCACAAGTCTCTAATAAATGACACAAGAGTTGATTTACTACTCAGTCTGAACCTCCTGAGCTAAAATCCCCAAATTTGCAGATCAGTAACAATAGATACAATATTAATACCTTTGGCAGAGGCACCAGTCTTCAAAAAATGGTACATGAGTCAATCCTCTAATTAATTAGAACATTGTTAGCTAGACTCCTGAATCTCAAGGTTAGCAAACAATGTTGATACCCTTGTCAGAGGCACCATACTTAAACATATGGTACGTTAGTTAATGCTCTAATTAATTAGACCCTACTTAGCTACACCAATAAATCTCAAGGTCTTTGAGAGGCAATAGTCTTACAAAAAAAAAAACAATCAAGAGTTGCTACTCATATCAGATTTATCCTCCTGAAGTAAGACCTTCAAATCGCAAGGTTAGCAGCAATGGAATCAATCGTGACACCTTTTGATGAGGCATTTGTCTCTAATAAACTACATACAAGTTCTAATTTATCAATTAGAACCTAATTTGCTACAGCTATCAAATCTCAATGTTGGAAGCAATGGAATAACTTATGATACCCTTTGTGGAGGCACCAATCTCTAACAAACAGTACACAAGTTCATGCTCTAATTAATTAGAACCTCCTTAACTAGACCCCCAAAACTCAAGGATAGCAACGATGGAGTAGATATTGATAGCCTCTGAGAGGCAACCTTCTCCACCAAAAATAGTATGCCAGATGCTGCTCCTATCAGGTACAACAATCTGAGCTTGGACTCTCAAATTCAAAGGTAAGCATAAATGGAAGGACTCATGTCATGCTCCAAAAAATGGTACACAAGTAAGTGTTCTAGACATTTACCAGCTCTTTAGCTAGAAACCCTTAATCTTAACGTCAGCAACAACTGAATGAAACTTGATGCCCATTGAAAGGCAACAGTATTCTCAAAAATGGTACATTAGTTGCTGCTCCTATGAGACACACATCTTGAGATTGCTTCTTAATGTCAGAAGCAATGGAACGACTCATGATACCCTTTGTGGAGGCATCAGTCTTTAACATAGGGTACACAAGTTAATGCTCTAATTAAAACCCACTAGCTAGTTGTCTAAATCTCAAGGATAGCAACAATGGAGTGGATTTTGATACCCTTTGAGAGGAAAAAGTATCCACAAAAATGTTACAAAGGTTGCTGCTCCTATCAGATGCAATGTCCTAAACTAGGACCCTGAAATCTAAATGTCAGCAGCCATGGAATGACTGATGATACCCTTCATGGAGGCATCAGTTTCCAAAAACTGGTTCAGATGTTGCTGCTCTAATCATTCAAAACCTATTTAGCTAGAATGCCTAAATCTCAAGGCCAGCAGCAATTGAGTTGATCGGCATACCCTTTGCAGAGGCACTCGTCTCTAATAAATGGCACACGATATGCTGCTTTCCTCAGACTAAACCTCCTGAGCTAAAATCCCCAAATTGGAAGATCAGTAATAATAGAAACAATGTTGATTAAGTCTTTTGCCTCTGCCAAGGTTAACAAGTGGTACATGACTTAATGATCTAATCAACTATACCCTCCTTAGCTAGCCCCCGAAATATAAAGGATAGCAACAATGGATTGGATAAATGGTACCTAATTTGCTGATCTACTCATTTAGAACATATTTAGCTAGACTTTCTATCTCTCATGGTCAGAAACAATTGAGTAGATCATGATACCTTTTGGTAAGGCACAAGTCTCTAATAAATGACACAAGAGTTGATTTACTACTCAGTCTGAACCTCCTGAGCTAAAATCCCCAAATTTGCAGATCAGTAACAATAGATACAATATTAATACCTTTGGCAGAGGCACCAGTCTTCAAAAAATGGTACATGAGTCAATCCTCTAATTAATTAGAACATTGTTAGCTAGACTCCTGAATCTCAAGGTTAGCAAACAATGTTGATACCCTTGTCAGAGGCACCATACTTAAACATATGGTACGTTAGTTAATGCTCTAATTAATTAGACCCTACTTAGCTACACCAATAAATCTCAAGGTCTTTGAGAGGCAATAGTCTTACAAAAAAAAAACAATCAAGAGTTGCTACTCATATCAGATTTATCCTCCTGAAGTAAGACCTTCAAATCGCAAGGTTAGCAGCAATGGAATCAATCGTGACACCTTTTGATGAGGCATTTGTCTCTAATAAACTACATACAAGTTCTAATTTATCAATTAGAACCTAATTTGCTACAGCTATCAAATCTCAATGTTGGAAGCAATGGAATAACTTATGATACCCTTTGTGGAGGCACCAATCTCTAACAAACAGTACACAAGTTCATGCTCTAATTAATTAGAACCTCCTTAACTAGACCCCCAAAACTCAAGGATAGCAACGATGGAGTTGATATTGATAGCCTCTGAGAGGCAACCTTCTCCACCAAAAATAGTATGCCAGAAGCTGCTCCTATCAGGTACAACAATCTGAGCTTGGACTCTCAAATTAAAAGGTAAGCAAAAATGGAAGGACTCATGTCATGCTCCAAAAAATGGTACACAAGTAAGTGTTCTAGTCATTTACCAGCTCTTTAGCTAGAAACCCTTAATCTTAACGTCAGCAACAACTGAATGAAACTTGATGCCCTTTGAAAGGCAACAGTATTCTCAAAAATGGTACATTAGTTGCTGCTCCTATGAGACACACATCTTGAGATTGCTTCTTAATGTCAGAAGCAATGGAACGACTCATGATACCCTTTGTGGAGGCATCAGTCTTTAACATAGGGTACACAAGTTAATGCTCTAATTAAAACCCACTAGCTAGTTGTCTAAATCTCAAGGATAGCAACAATGGAGTGGATTTTGATACCCTTTGAGAGGAAAAAGTATCCACAAAAATGTTACAAAGGTTGCTGCTCCTATCAGATACAATGTCCTAAACTAGGACCCTGAAATCTAAATGTCAGCAGCCATGGAATGACTGATAATACCCTTCATGGAGGCATCAGTCTCCAAAAACTGGTTCAGATGTTGCTGCTCTAATCATTCAAAACCTATTTAGCTAGAATGCCTAAATCTCAAGGCCAGCAGCAATTGAGTTGATCGTCATAACCTTTGCAGAGGCACTCGTCTCTAATAAATGGCACACGATATGCTGCTTTCCTCAGACTAAACCTCCTGAGCTAAAATCCCCAAATTGGAAGATCAGTAATAATAGAAACAATGTTGATAAAGTCTTTTGCCTCTGCCAAGGTTAACAAGTGGTACATGACTTAATGATCTAATCAACTATACCCTCCTTAGCTAGACCCCGAAATATAAAGGATAGCAACAATGGATTGGATAAATGGTACCTAATTTGCTGATCTACTCATTTAGAACATATTTAGATAGACTTTCTATCTCTCATGGTCAGAAACAATTGAGTCGATCATGATACCTTTTGGTAAGGCACAAGTCTCTAATAAATGACACAAGAGTTGATTTACTACTCAGTCTGAACCTCCTGAGCTAAAATCCCCAAATTTGCAGATCAGTAACAATAGATACAATATTAATACCTTTGGCAGAGGCACCAGTCTTCAAAAAATGGTACATGAGTCAATCCTCTAATTAATTAGAGCATTGTTAGCTAGACTCCTGAATCTCAAGGTTAGCAAACAATGTTGATACCCTTGTCAGAGGCACCATACTTAAACATATGGTACGTTAGTTAATGCTCTAATTAATTAGACCCTACTTAGCTACACCAATAAATCTCAAGGTCTTTGAGAGGCAATAGTCTTACAAAAAAAAACAATCAAGAGTTGCTACTCATATCAGATTTATCCTCCTGAAGTAAGACCATCAAATCGCAAGGTTAGCAGCAATGGAAACAATCGTGACACCTTTTGATGAGGCATTTGTCTCTAATAAACTACATACAAGTTCTAATTTATCAATTAGAACCTAATTTGCTACAGCTATCAAATCTCAATGTTGGAAGCAATGGAATAACTTATGATACCCTTTGTGGAGGCACCAATCTCTAACAAACAGTACACAAGTTCATGCTCTAATTAATTAGAACCTCCTTAACTAGACCCCCAAAACTCAAGGATAGCAACGATGGAGTAGATATTGATAGCCTCTGAGAGGCAACCTTCTCCACCAAAAATAGTATGCCAGATGCTGCTCCTATCAGGTACAACAATCTGAGCTTGGACTCTCAAATTCAAAGGTAAGCATAAATGGAAGGACTCATGTCATGCTCCAAAAAATGGTACACAAGTAAGTGTTCTAGTCATTTACCAGCTCTTTAGCTAGAAACCCTTAATCTTAACGTCAGCAACAACTGAATGAAACTTGATGCCCATTGAAAGGCAACAGTATTCTCAAAAATGGTACATTAGTTGCTGCTCCTATGAGACACACATCTTGAGATTGCTTCTTAATGTCAGAAGCAATGGAACGACTCATGATACCCTTTGTGGAGGCATCAGTCTTTAACATAGGGTACACAAGTTAATGCTCTAATTAAAACCCACTAGCTAGTTGTCTAAATCTCAAGGATAGCAACAATGGAGTGGATTTTGATACCCTTTGAGAGGAAAAAGTATCCACAAAAATGTTACAAAGGTTGCTGCTCCTATCAGATACAATGTCCTAAACTAGGACCCTGAAATCTAAATGTCAGCAGCCATGGAATGACTGATGATACCCTTCATGGAGGCATCAGTTTCCAAAAACTGGTTCAGATGTTGCTGCTCTAATCATTCAAAACCTATTTAGCTAGAATGCCTAAATCTCAAGGCCAGCAGCAATTGAGTTGATCGGCATACCCTTTGCAGAGGCACTCGTCTCTAATAAATGGCACACGATATGCTGCTTTCCTCAGACTAAACCTCCTGAGCTAAAATCCCCAAATTAGAAGATCAGTAATAATAGAAACAATGTTGATAAAGTCTTTTGCCTCTGCCAAGGTTAACAAGTGGTACATGACTTAATGATCTAATCAACTATACCCTCCTTAGCTAGCCCCCGAAATATAAAGGATAGCAACAATGGATTGGATAAATGGTACCTAATTTGCTGATCTACTCATTTACAACATATTTAGCTAGACTTTCTATCTCTCATGGTCAGAAACAATTGAGTAGATCATGATACCTTTTGGTAAGGCACAAGTCTCTAATAAATGACACAAGAGTTGATTTACTACTCAGTCTGAACCTCCTGAGCTAAAATCCCCAAATTTGCAGATCAGTAACAATAGATACAATATTAATACCTTTGGCAGAGGCACCAGTCTTCAAAAAATGGTACATGAGTCAATCCTCTAATTAATTAGAACATTGTTAGCTAGACTCCTGAATCTCAAGGTTAGCAAACAATGTTGATACCCTTGTCAGAGGGACCATACTTAAACATATGGTACGTTAGTTAATGCTCTAATTAATTAGACCCTACTTAGCTACACCAATAAATCTCAAGGTCTTTGAGAGGCAATAGTCTTACAAAAAAAAACAATCAAGAGTTGCTACTCATATCAGATTTATCCTCCTGAAGTAAGACCTTCAAATCGCAAGGTTAGCAGCAATGGAATCAATCGTGACACCTTTTGATGAGGCATTTGTCTCTAATAAACTACATACAAGTTCTAATTTATCAATTAGAACCTAATTTGCTACAGCTATCAAATCTCAATGTTGGAAGCAATGGAATAACTTATGATACCCTTTGTGGAGGCACCAATCTCTAACAAACAGTACACAAGTTCATGCTCTAATTAATTAGAACCTCCTTAACTAGACCCCCAAAACTCAAGGATAGCAACGATGGAGTAGATATTGATAGCCTCTGAGAGGCAACCTTCTCCACCAAAAATAGTATGCCAGATGCTGCTCCTATCAGGTACAACAATCTGAGCTTGGACTCTCAAATTCAAAGGTAAGCATAAATGGAAGGACTCATGTCATGCTCCAAAAAATGGTACACAAGTAAGTGTTCTAGACATTTACCAGCTCTTTAGCTAGAAACCCTTAATCTTAACGTCAGCAACAACTGAATGAAACTTGATGCCCATTGAAAGGCAACAGTATTCTCAAAAATGGTACATTAGTTGCTGCTCCTATGAGACACACATCTTGAGATTGCTTCTTAATGTCAGAAGCAATGGAACGACTCATGATACCCTTTGTGGAGGCATCAGTCTTTAACATAGGGTACACAAGTTAATGCTCTAATTAAAACCCACTAGCTAGTTGTCTAAATCTCAAGGATAGCAACAATGGAGTGGATTTTGATACCCTTTGAGAGGAAAAAGTATCCACAAAAATGTTACAAAGGTTGCTGCTCCTATCAGATGCAATGTCCTAAACTAGGACCCTGAAATCTAAATGTCAGCAGCCATGGAATGACTGATGATACCCTTCATGGAGGCATCAGTTTCCAAAAACTGGTTCAGATGTTGCTGCTCTAATCATTCAAAACCTATTTAGCTAGAATGCCTAAATCTCAAGGCCAGCAGCAATTGAGTTGATCGGCATACCCTTTGCAGAGGCACTCGTCTCTAATAAATGGCACACGATATGCTGCTTTCCTCAGACTAAACCTCCTGAGCTAAAATCCCCAAATTGGAAGATCAGTAATAATAGAAACAATGTTGATAAAGTCTTTTGCCTCTGCCAAGGTTAACAAGTGGTACATGACTTAATGATCTAATCAACTATACCCTCCTTAGCTAGCCCCCGAAATATAAAGGATAGCAACAATGGATTGGATAAATGGTACCTAATTTGCTGATCT
This sequence comes from Spea bombifrons, assembly GCF_027358695.1. Classification (NCBI taxonomy): domain Eukaryota; kingdom Metazoa; phylum Chordata; class Amphibia; order Anura; family Pelobatidae; genus Spea; species Spea bombifrons. The sequence continues at coordinate 12,614,575 of NC_071090.1, forward strand.
ACTCATTTAGAACATATTTAGCTAGACTTTCTATCTCTCATGGTCAGAAACAATTGAGTAGATCATGATACCTTTTGGTAAGGCATAAGTCTCTAATAAATGACACAAGAGTTGATTTACTACTCAGTCTGAACCTCCTGAGCTAAAATCCCCAAATTTGCAGATCAGTAACAATAGATACAATATTAATACCTTTGGCAGAGGCACCAGTCTTCAAAAAATGGTACATGAGTCAATCCTCTAATTAATTAGAACATTGTTAGCTAGACTCCTGAATCTCAAGGTTAGCAAACAATGTTGATACCCTTGTCAGAGGCACCATACTTAAACATATGGTACGTTAGTTAATGCTCTAATTAATTAGACCCTACTTAGCTACACCAATAAATCTCAAGGTCTTTGAGAGGCAATAGTCTTACAAAAAAAAAACAATGAAGAGTTGCTACTCATATCAGATTTATCCTCCTGAAGTAAGACCTTCACATCGCAAGGTTAGCAGCAATGGAATCAATCGTGACACCTTTTGATGAGGCATTTGTCTCTAATAAACTACATACAAGTTCTAATTTATCAATTAGAACCTAATTTGCTACAGCTATCAAATCTCAATGTTGGAAGCAATGGAATAACTTATGATACCCTTTGTGGAGCCACCAATCTCTAACAAACAGTACACAAGTTCATGCTCTAATTAATTAGAACCTCCTTAACTAGACCCCCAAAACTCAAGGATAGCAACGATGGAGTTGATATTGATAGCCTCTGAGAGGCAACCTTCTCCACCAAAAATAGTATGCCAGATGCTGCTCCTATCAGGTACAACAATCTGAGCTTGGACTCTCAAATTAAAAGGTAAGCAAAAATGGAAGGACTCATGTCATGCTCCAAAAAATGGTACACAAGTAAGTGTTCTAGTCATTTACCAGCTCTTTAGCTAGAAACCCTTAATCTTAACGTCAGCAACAACTGAATGAAACTTGATGCCCTTTGAAAGGCAACAGTATTCTCAAAAATGGTACATTAGTTGCTGCTCCTATGAGACACACATCTTGAGATTGCTTCTTAATGTCAGAAGCAATGGAACGACTCATGATACCCTTTGTGGAGGCATCAGTCTTTAACATAGGGTACACAAGTTAATGCTCTAATTAAAACCCACTAGCTAGTTGTCTAAATCTCAAGGATAGCAACAATGGAGTGGATTTTGATACCCTTTGAGAGGAAAAAGTATCCACAAAAATGTTACAAAGGTTGCTGCTCCTATCAGATACAATGTCCTAAACTAGGACCCTGAGATCTAAATGTCAGCAGCAATGGAACACAAGTTAATACTCTAATTAATTAAAACCCACTAGCTAGTTGTCTAAATCTCAAGGATAGCAACAATGGAGTGGATTTTGATACCCTTTGAGAGGAAAAAGTATCCACAAAAATGTTACAAAGGTTGCTGCTCCTATCAGATACAATGTCCTAAACTAGGACCCTGAAATCTTAATGTCAGCAGCCATGGAATGACTGATAATACCCTTCATGGAGGCATCAGTCTCCAAAAACTGGTTCAGATGTTGCTGCTCTAATCATTCAAAACCTATTTAGCTAGAATGCCTAAATCTCAAGGCCAGCAGCAATTGAGTTGATCGGCATACCCTTTGCAGAGGCACTCGTCTCTAATAAATGGCACACGATATGCTGCTTTACTCAGACTAAACCTCCTGAGCTAAAATCCCCAAATTGGAAGATCAGTCATAATAGAAACAATGTTGATAAAGACTTTTGCCTCTGCCAAGGTTAACAAGTGGTACATGACTTAATGATCGAATCAACTATACCCTCCTTAGCTAGCCCCCGCAATATAAAGGATAGCAACAATGGATTGGATAAATGGTACCTAATTTGCTGATCTACTCATTTAGAACATATTTAGCTAGACTTTCTATCTCTCCAAGGTCAGAAACAATAGAGTAGATCATGATACCTTTTGGTAAGGCACAAGTCTCTAATAAATGACACAAGAGTTGATTTACTACTCAGTCTGAACCTCCTGAGCTAAAATCTCCAAATTTGCAGATCAGTAACAATAGATACAATATTAATACCTTTGGCAGAGGCACCAGTCTTCAAAAAATGGTACATGAGTCAATCCTCTAATTAATTAGAACATTGTTAGCTAGACTCCTGAATCTCAAGGTTAGCAAACAATGTTGATACCCTTGTCAGAGGCACCATACTTAAACATATGGTACGTTAGTTAATGCTCTAATTAATTAGACCCTACTTAGCTACACCAATAAATCTCAAGGTCTTTGAGAGGCAATAGTCTTACAAAAAAAAAAACAATCAAGAGTTGCTACTCATATCAGATTTATCCTCCTGAAGTAAGACCTTCAAATCGCAAGGTTAGCAGCAATGGAATCAATCGTGACACCTTTTGATGAGGCATTTGTCTCTAATAAACTACATACAAGTTCTAATTTATCAATTAGAACCTAATTTGCTACAGCTATCAAATCTCAATGTTGGAAGCAATGGAATAACTTATGATACCCTTTGTGGAGGCACCAATCTCTAACAAACAGTACACAAGTTCATGCTCTAATTAATTAGAACCTCCTTAACTAGACCCCCAAAACTCAAGGATAGCAACGATGGAGTTGATATTGATAGCCTCTGAGAGGCAACCTTCTCCACCAAAAATAGTATGCCAGATGCTGCTTCTATCAGGTACAACAATCTGAGCTTGGACTCTCAAATGAAAAGGTAAGCAAAAATGGAAGGACTCATGTCATGCTCCAAAAAATGGTACACAAGTAAGTGTTCTAGTCATTTACCAGCTCTTTAGCTAGAAACCCTTAATCTTAACGTCAGCAACAACTGAATGAAACTTGATGCCCTTTGAAAGGCAACAGTATTCTCAAAAATGGTACATTAGTTGCTGCTCCTATGAGACACACATCTTGAGATTGCTTCTTAATGTCAGAAGCAATGGAACGACTCATGATACCCTTTGTGGAGGCATCAGTCTTTAACATAGGGTACACAAGTTAATGCTCTAATTAAAACCCACTAGCTAGTTGTCTAAATCTCAAGGATAGCAACAATGGAGTGGATTTTGATACCCTTTGAGAGGAAAAAGTATCCACAAAAATGTTACAAAGGTTGCTGCTCCTATCAGATACAATGTCCTAAACTAGGACCCTGAAATCTAAATGTCAGCAGCCATGGAATGACTGATGATACCCTTCATGGAGGCATCAGTTTCCAAAAACTGGTTCAGATGTTGCTGCTCTAATCATTCAAAACCTATTTAGCTAGAATGCCTAAATCTCAAGGCCAGCAGCAATTGAGTTGATCGTCATACCCTTTGCAGAGGCACTCGTCTCTAATAAATGGCACACGATATGCTGCTTTCCTCAGACTAAACCTCCTGAGCTAAAATCCCCAAATTGGAAGATCAGTAATAATAGAAACAATGTTGATAAAGTATTTTGCCTCTGCCAAGGTTAACAAGTGGTACATGACTTAATGATCTAATCAACTATACCCTCCTTAGCTAGACCCCGAAATATAAAGGATAGCAACAATGGATTGGATAAATGGTACCTAATTTGCTGATCTACTCATTTAGAACATATTTAGCTAGACTTTCTATCTCTCATGGTCAGAAACAATTGAGTCGATCATGATACCTTTTGGTAAGGCACAAGTCTCTAATAAATGACACAAGAGTTGATTTACTACTCAGTCTGAACCTCCTGAGCTAAAATCCCCAAATTTGCAGATCAGTAACAATAGATACAATATTAATACCTTTGGCAGAGGCACCAGTCTTCAAAAAATGGTACATGAGTCAATCCTCTAATTAATTAGAGCATTGTTAGCTAGACTCCTGAATCTCAAGGTTAGCAAACAATGTTGATACCCTTGTCAGAGGCACCATACTTAAACATATGGTACGTTAGTTAATGCTCTAATTAATTAGACCCTACTTAGCTACACCAATAAATCTCAAGGTCTTTGAGAGGCAATAGTCTTACAAAAAAAAAGCCAATCAAGAGTTGCTACTCATATCAGATTTATCCTCCTGAAGTAAGACCATCAAATCGCAAGGTTAGCAGCAATGGAAACAATCGTGACACCTTTTGATGAGGCATTTGTCTCTAATAAACTACATACAAGTTCTAATTTATCAATTAGAACCTAATTTGCTACAGCTATCAAATCTCAATGTTGGAAGCAATGGAATAACTTATGATACCCTTTGTGGAGGCACCAATCTCTAACAAACAGTACACAAGTTCATGCTCTAATTAATTAGAACCTCCTTAACTAGACCCCCAAAACTCAAGGATAGCAACGATGGAGTAGATATTGATAGCCTCTGAGAGGCAACCTTCTCCACCAAAAATAGTATGCCAGATGCTGCTCCTATCAGGTACAACAATCTGAGCTTGGACTCTCAAATTCAAAGGTAAGCATAAATGGAAGGACTCACGTCATGCTCCAAAAAATGGTACACAAGTAAGTGTTCTAGTCATTTACCAGCTCTTTAGCTAGAAACCCTTAATCTTAACGTCAGCAACAACTGAATGAAACTTGATGCCCATTGAAAGGCAACAGTATTCTCAAAAATGGTACATTAGTTGCTGCTCCTATGAGACACACATCTTGAGATTGCTTCTTAATGTCAGAAGCAATGGAACGACTCATGATACCCTTTGTGGAGGCATCAGTCTTTAACATAGGGTACACAAGTTAATGCTCTAATTAAAACCCACTAGCTAGTTGTCTAAATCTCAAGGATAGCAACAATGGAGTGGATTTTGATACCCTTTGAGAGGAAAAAGTATCCACAAAAATGTTACAAAGGTTGCTGCTCCTATCAGATACAATGTCCTAAACTAGGACCCTGAAATCTAAATGTCAGCAGCAATGGAATGACTGATGATACCCTTCATGGAGGCATCAGTTTCCAAAAACTGGTTCAGATGTTGCTGCTCTAATCATTCAAAACCTATTTAGCTAGAATGCCTAAATCTCAAGGCCAGCAGCAATTGAGTTGATCGGCATACCCTTTGCAGAGGCACTCGTCTCTAATAAATGGCACACGATATGCTGCTTTCCTCAGACTAAACCTCCTGAGCTAAAATCCCCAAATTGGAAGATCAGTAATAATAGAAACAATGTTGATAAAGTCTTTTGCCTCTGCCAAGGTTAACAAGTGGTACATGACTTAATGATCTAATCAACTATACCCTCCTTAGCTAGACCCCGAAATATAAAGGATAGCAACAATGGATTGGATAAATGGTACCTAATTTGCTGATCTACTCATTTAGAACATATTTAGCTAGACTTTCTATCTCTCAAGGTCAGAAACAATAGAGTAGATCATGATACCTTTTGGTAAGGCACAAGTCTCTAATAAATGACACAAGAGTTGATTTACTACTCAGTCTGAACCTCCTGAGCTAAAATCCCCAAATTTGCAGATCAGTAACAATAGATACAATATTAATACCTTTGGCAGAGGCACCAGTCTTCAAAAAATGGTACATGAGTCAATCCTCTAATTAATTAGAACATTGTTAGCTAGACTCCTGAATCTCAAGGTTAGCAAACAATGTTGAAACCCTTGTCAGAGGCACCATACTTAAACATATGGTACGTTAGTTAATGCTCTAATTAATTAGACCCTACTTAGCTACACCAATAAATCTCAAGGTCTTTGAGAGGCAATAGTCTTACAAAAAAAAACAATCAAGAGTTGCTACTCATATCAGATTTATCCTCCTGAAGTAAGACCTTCAAATCGCAAGGTTAGCAGCAATGGAATCAATCGTGACACCTTTTGATGAGGCATTTGTCTCTAATAAACTACATACAAGTTCTAATTTATCAATTAGAACCTAATTTGCTACAGCTATCAAATCTCAATGTTGGAAGCAATGGAATAACTTATGATACCCTTTGTGGAGGCACCAATCTCTAACAAACAGTACACAAGTTCATGCTCTAATTAATTAGAACCTCCTTAACTAGACCCCCAAAACTCAAGGATAGCAACGATGGAGTAGATATTGATAGCCTCTGAGAGGCAACCTTCTCCACCAAAAATAGTATGCCAGATGCTGCTCCTATCAGGTACAACAATCTGAGCTTGGACTCTCAAATTCAAAGGTAAGCATAAATGGAAGGACTCATGTCATGCTCCAAAAAATGGTACACAAGTAAGTGTTCTAGTCATTTACCAGCTCTTTAGCTAGAAACCCTTAATCTTAACGTCAGCAACAACTGAATGAAACTTGATGCCCATTGAAAGGCAACAGTATTCTCAAAAATGGTACATTAGTTGCTGCTCCTATGAGACACACATCTTGAGATTGCTTCTTAATGTCAGAAGCAATGGAACGACTCATGATACCCTTTGTGGAGGCATCAGTCTTTAACATAGGGTACACAAGTTAATGCTCTAATTAAAACCCACTAGCTAGTTGTCTAAATCTCAAGGATAGCAACAATGGAGTGGATTTTGATACCCTTTGAGAGGAAAAAGTATCCACAAAAATGTTACAAAGGTTGCTGCTCCTATCAGATACAATGTCCTAAACTAGGACCCTGAAATCTAAATGTCAGCAGCCATGGAATGACTGATGATACCCTTCATGGAGGCATCAGTTTCCAAAAACTGGTTCAGATGTTGCTGCTCTAATCATTCAAAACCTATTTAGCTAGAATGCCTAAATCTCAAGGCCAGCAGCAATTGAGTTGATCGGCATACCCTTTGCAGAGGCACTCGTCTCTAATAAATGGCACACGATATGCTGCTTTACTCAGACTAAACCTCCTGAGCTAAAATCCCCAAATTGGAAGATCAGTAATAATAGAAACAATGTTGATAAAGACTTTTGCCTCTGCCAAAGTTAACAAGTTGTACATGACTTAATGATCGAATCAACTATACCCTCCTTAGCTAGCCCCCGCAATATAAAGGATAGCAACAATGGATTGGATAAATGGTACCTAATTTGCTGATCTACTCATTTAGAACATATTTAGCTAGACTTTCTATCTCTCCAAGGTCAGAAACAATAGAGTAGATCATGATACCTTTTGGTAAGGCACAAGTCTCTAATAAATGACACAAGAGTTGATTTACTACTCAGTCTGAACCTCCTGAGCTAAAATCCCCAAATTTGCAGATCAGTAACAATAGATACAATATTAATACCTTTGGCAGAGGCACCAGTCTTCAAAAAATGGTACATGAGTCAATCCTCTAATTAATTAGAACATTGTTAGCTAGACTCCTGAATCTCAAGGTTAGCAAACAATGTTGAAACCCTTGTCAGAGGCACCATACTTAAACATATGGTACGTTAGTTAATGCTCTAATTAATTAGACCCTACTTAGCTACACCAATAAATCTCAAGGTCTTTGAGAGGCAATAGTCTTACAAAAAAAAACAATCAAGAGTTGCTACTCATATCAGATTTATCCTCCTGAAGTAAGACCTTCAAATCGCAAGGTTAGCAGCAATGGAATCAATCGTGACACCTTTTGATGAGGCATTTGTCTCTAATAAACTACATACAAGTTCTAATTTATCAATTAGAACCTAATTTGCTACAGCTATCAAATCTCAATGTTGGAAGCAATGGAATAACTTATGATACCCTTTGTGGAGGCACCAATCTCTAACAAACAGTACACAAGTTCATGCTCTAATTAATTAGAACCTCCTTAACTAGACCCCCAAAACTCAAGGATAGCAACGATGGAGTAGATATTGATAGCCTCTGAGAGGCAACCTTCTCCACCAAAAATAGTATGCCAGATGCTGCTCCTATCAGGTACAACAATCTGAGCTTGGACTCTCAAATTCAAAGGTAAGCATAAATGGAAGGACTCATGTCATGCTCCAAAAAATGGTACACAAGTAAGTGTTCTAGTCATTTACCAGCTCTTTAGCTAGAAACCCTTAATCTTAACGTCAGCAACAACTGAATGAAACTTGATGCCCATTGAAAGGCAACAGTATTCTCAAAAATGGTACATTAGTTGCTGCTCCTATGAGACACACATCTTGAGATTGCTTCTTAATGTCAGAAGCAATGGAACGACTCATGATACCCTTTGTGGAGGCATCAGTCTTTAACATAGGGTACACAAGTTAATGCTCTAATTAAAACCCACTAGCTAGTTGTCTAAATCTCAAGGATAGCAACAATGGAGTGGATTTTGATACCCTTTGAGAGGAAAAAGTTTCCACAAAAATGTTACAAAGGTTGCTGCTCCTATCAGATACAATGTCCTAAACTAGGACCCTGAAATCTAAATGTCAGCAGCAATGGAATGACTGATAATACCCTTCATGGAGGCATCAGTTTCCAAAAACTGGTTCAGATGTTGCTGCTCTAATCATTCAAAACCTATTTAGCTAGAATGCCTAAATCTCAAGGCCAGCAGCAATTGAGTTGATCGGCATACCCTTTGCAGAGGCACTCGTCTCTAATAAATGGCACACGATATGCTGCTTTCCTCAGACTAAACCTCCTGAGCTAAAATCCCCAAATTGGAAGATCAGTAATAATAGAAACAATGTTGATAAAGACTTTTGCCTCTGCCAAGGTTAACAAGTGGTACATGACTTAATGATCTAATCAACTATACCCTCCTTAGCTAGCCCCCGAAATATAAAGGATAGCAACAATGGATTGGATAAATGGTACCTAATTTGCTAATCTACTCATTTAGAACATATTTAGCTAGACTTTCTATCTCTCATGGTCAGAAATAATTGAGTAGATCATGATACCTTTTGGTAAGGCACAAGTCTCTAATAAATGACACAAGAGTTGATTTACTACTCAGTCTGAACCTCCTGAGCTAAAATACCCAAATTTGCAGATCAGTAACAATAGATACAATATTAATACCTTTGGCAGAGGCACCAGTCTTCAAAAATGGTACATGAGTCAATCCTCTAATTAATTAGAACATTGTTAGCTAGACTCCTGAATCTCAAGGTTAGCAAACAATGTTGATACCCTTGTCAGAGGCACCATACTTAAACATATGGTACGTTAGTTAATGCTCTAATTAATTAGACCCTACTGAGCTACACCAATAAATCTCAAGGTCTTTGAGAGGCAATAGTCTTACAAAAAAAAAACAATCAAGAGTTGCTACTCATATCAGATTTATCCTTCTGAAGTAAGACCTACAAATCGCAAGGTTAGCAGCAATGGAATCAATCGTGACACCTTTTGATGAGGCATTTGTCTCTAATAAACTACATACAAGTTCTAATTTATCTATTAGAACCTAATTTGCTACAGCTATCAAATCTCAATGTTGGAAGCAATGGAATAACTTATGATACCCTTTGTGGAGGCACCAATCTCTAACAAACAGTACACAAGTTCATGCTCTAATTAATTAGAACCTCCTTAACTAGACCCCCAAAACTCAAGGATAGCAACGATGGAGTAGATATTGATAGCCTCTGAGAGGCAACCTTCTCCACCAAAAATAGTATGCCAGTTGCTGCTCCTATCAGGTACAACATTCTGAGCTTGGACTCTCAAATTAAAAGGTAAGCATAAATGGAAGGACTCATGTCATGCTCCAAAAAATGGTACACAAGTAAGTGTTCTAGTCATTCACCAGCTCTTTAGCTAGAATCCCTTGATCGTAACGTCAGCAACAACTGAATGAAACTTGATGCCCTTTGAAAGGCAGCAGTATTCTCAAAAATGGTCCATTGGTTGCTGCTCCTACGAGACACACATCTTGAGATTGCTTCTTAATGTCAGAAGCTCTTTAGAAACCCAAAATTATGAAGAACAGAATGGATGTTTATACCCAGCATATGGCACAGGAGTAGTAGTACTATACAACTAAAACTCTCTAACTCTCTAACTACAACCCCCAAATCTAAAAGTCAGATTTTAAGTAGTAAACCTCCAAGCTCTCACCCATATCCAAGGATTTCTGTGCTGTGAAAATGAGTATCAGCTCCAAGGGTGTAGGTGTGAAGATCTGCCAGAGACTGTTGCAACAGCTACTTTTGGTGTCTTCTGTGACGTGATCTCTCTTTGACATTCTTGCTCCAGTCGCAAAGTATAGCATGTTGAACATATTATTAAATCTGATAATTACAAAAACAAATAGTTATTTAGATATTTTTTAACAAGCACATTATTTCTATTGTCTATTAGGGTGGAGAAGGTTTTTGATCAATTTTTTAGTTGCATTAGTCTCCAAGAAATGGTACACTAATTGCTGCTCTAATCAATTAGGACCTCCTTAGCTAAAACACCCAAAGCCCAAGGCCAGCAGAAATGAAAATGATCTTGAAACCCTTTGCAGAGTCACCAGTCTCCAGCAAATGTTACACGAGATGTGGTTCTAACCATGAGGACCCTCCTTAGCTAGAACCCCCAAATTTCAAGGCCAGCAACAATCAAATAGATCTAGATACAATTCCCAGTCTATAACAAATGTTACAGGAGTTGCTTGGCTAATCCATGAGAAGCTCTTTAGAAGCCCAAAATTATGAAGAATAGAATGGATGTTCATAACCTTTGTTGAGACACGAGGCTTCAGCAAATGGCACAGGAGTAGTAGTACTATACAACTAAAACCTCTCTAACTACAACCCCCAAATCTAAAAGTCAGATTTCAAGTAGTAAACCTCCAAGCTCTCACCCATATCCAAGGATTTCTGTGCTGTGAAGACGAGTCTCAGCTCCAAGGGTGTAGGTGTGAAGATCTGTCAGGGACTCAGATGTGACTGATCACAAAAATAATTTTGCAGCAGTTACTAGGGGTGACTACTGTGACATCACAACGTGATCTCTCTATGACATTCCTGTTCCATGGTGGCACCCAAGTCTAGTTATAACCTCCTTAGTTAGAACCACCAAACCTAATGGTTTTTGATCCATTTTGTAGCTGCATTAGTCTCCATGAAATGGTACACTAATTACTGCTCTAATCAATTAGGACCTCCTTAGCTAGAACACCCAAAGCTCGTGGGCAGCAGAAATGAAAATGATCTTGAAACCCTTTGCAGAGTCACCAGTCTCCAGCAAATGGTACACGACATGTGGTTCTAATCATGTGGACCCTCCTTAGCTAGAGCCCCCAAATTTCAAGGTCAGCAACAATGGAATAGATTTAGATACAATTCCCAGTCTATAACAAATGTTACATGAGTCGCTTGGCTAATCCATCAAAAGCTTTAGAAGTCCAAAATTATGAAGAACAGAATGGATCTTCATACCCTTTGTTGAGACACGAGGCTTCAGCAAATGGCATAGGAGTAGTAGTACTATACAACTAAAACCTCTCTAACTACAACCCCCAAATCTAAAAGTCAGATTTTAAGTAGTAAACCTCCAAGCTCTCACCCATATCCAAGGATTTCTGTGCTGGGAAGACGAGTATCAGCTCCAAGGGTGTAGGTTTGAAGATCTGTCAGAGACTCAGATGTGACTGATCACAAATAGAATATTGCAGCAGTTACTAGTGGTGACTACTGTGACATCACAACGTGTTCTCTCTTTGACATTCTTGCTCCAGTCGCAAAGTATAGCATTTTGAACATATTATTAATCTGATAATTACAAAAACAAATAGTTACTTAGATATTACTTTAACAATCACATTATTCCTATTGTCTATTAGGGTGGAGAAGGTTTTTGATCAATTTTGTAGTTGCATTAGCCTCCAAGAAATGGTACACTAATTGCTGCTTTAATAAATTAGGACCTCCTTAGCTTGAAACCCTTTGCAGAGTCCCCAGTCTCCAGCAAATGGTACACAAGATGTGGTTCTAACCATGAGGACCCTCCTTAGCTAGAACCCCCAAATTTCAAGGTCAGCAACAATGAAATAGATCTAGATACAATTCCCATTCTATAAGAAATGTTACATGAGTCACTTGGCTAATCCATCAGAAGCTCTTTAGAAGCCCAAAATTATGAAGAATAGAATCGATGTCCATCCCCTTTGTTGAGACACGAGGCCTCAGCAAATGGCACAGGAGTAGTAGTACTATACAACAAAAACCTCTCTGACTAGAACCCCCAAATCTAAAAGTCAGATTTTAAGTAGTAAACCTCCAAGCTCTCACCCATATCCAAGGATTTCTGTGCTGTGAAGCAGGGCCGGACTGGGACTGAAAAGCAGCCCTGGAAAAATTTGGAGACCAGCCCCATATAGTTTATCTCACGTTCAAGCTCTTATACCCACACACACCCCTTATACATACCCGAGTCACACTATTTGCCATTCTTTTTATCACATTTTTTGTATTAAAATGCCAGAAAGCAAAAGTGTTAAAAGGCCCTAATAAATTAAATACATTAGACATAATGGGATCAAAACATTTGCTACTGCGAACATTTTTAGATGAAAAAGTTCCATTTTATTCAGTGGAACAAAACACTGATCACATTATTCTTCACGATATTCTGGTAAGAAACTTTTATTTCTTTATTAATTCATGTAGACTATATTTTTTTCATATTTAATAAAAGCTATGAGACATGTTTGGTTTTTATTTCCTTTTATTTGCCAACCTACCCCCGAGTTATGCACATCTGCCCCCAGGCTTGCCACTCTGTCCCCCCCTTCTACTTCTCTTGACTTCCATCCTCTGGTAGCTGCACACTGTTCTCTTCTCTATCCTGACAGGATGCCACTGACTCGACATCCGGTGCTGCAGCAGTCTGAGTGTGAGGGGGCGGAGCTTTCACCCTTCACGCAGCTCCCATCACTATGCAGCCATCAGGTTGCTGGGAATGTAATCGAAACGGCCGATGCGTGCTGATGCCGCCGGCCGGAGCAACTTTAACACTTTTTTTAAAATGTAATATGGCAAGCTGGATCGGCTTGCCATATAAAGTAAAAAAAAAAAAGTATTATAGTAGCACCGGCCGGCCGCATCAGCACCCAGCGGCCGCTTAGATTAGATTCGGGGCAGCCTGGGGGGACAATTGCCCCCCTGCCAGCCCGCCCCAGGCGCCGGGGGAGGTCTCCAATGCCGTCTTCAGTGTTAGTCTGCTGGCCGCCCAGCCCACGGACCTGCCGTCCCACCGGGAAATTTCCCGTCAGAGACTCAGATGTGACTGATCACAAAAATAATTTTGCAGCAGTTACTAGGGGTGACTACTGTGACATCACAACGTGATCTCTCTATGACATTCCTGTTCCATGCTGGCACCCAAGTCTAGTTATAACCTCCTTAGTTAGAACCACCAAACCTAATGGTTTTTGATCCATTTTGTAGCTGCATTAGTCTCCAAGAAATGGTACACTAATTGCTGCTCTAATCAATTAGGACCTCCTTAGCTAGAACACCCAAAGCTCGTGGGCAGCAGAAATGAAAATGATCTTGAAAGCCTTTGCAGAGTCACCAGTCTCCAGCAAATGGTACACGAGATGTGGTTCTAATCATGTGGACCCTCCTTAGCTAGAACCCCCAAATTTCAAGGTCAGCAACAATGAAATAGATACAATTCCCATTCTATAACAAATGTTACACGAGTCACTTGGCTAATCCATCAGAAGATCTTTAGAAGCCCAAAATTATGAAGAATAGAATGGATGTTCATACCCTTTGTTGAGACACGAGGCTTCAGCAAATGGCACATGAGTAGTAGTACTATACAACTAAACCCTCTCTAACTACAACCCCCAAATCTAAAAGTCAGATTTTAAGTAGTAAACCTCCAAGCTCTCACCCATATCCAAGGATTTCTGTGCTGTGAAGACGAGTATCAGCTCCAAGGGTGTAGGTGTGAAGATCTGTCAGAGACTGAGATGTGACTGAGCACAAACAGAATGTTGCAGCAGTTACTAGGGGTGACTACTGTGACATCACAACGTGATCTCCCTTTGACTTTCTTGCTCCAGTCGCAAAGTATAGCATGTTGAACATTTTATTGATCTTATAATTATGAAAACAAACAGTTATTTAGATATTTTTTAACAATCACATTATTTCTATTGTCTATTAGGGTGCAGTCCCCAAATACTGTATTTTTTCTTTCTAGCTTACATATTTTTGATATCCATCAAACTAAATCCTTTTATACACTCAATAAAAATGTAAATTGTGTGAACTGTATCCACTATTCCCTCTTGTGGATTTAGAGCGCAACAAAATAAAGCTCATCCAAACTTCTTAGAATTTGGTACTGTTCCTTTACCACCCCTACATAAGAGGTGGAGGGCTGTTTGGGGGTCTCTGGTGGTCAAGGATGATCAATCATTCAGGAGGGGTGATAAAAGCTCATGGTTCATCCTAACCCAGGGCAAGCGGACCTAGTCACGTCTCGAAGTCACTAAAACAACTGTATGCTTTTTACTTACAGCAAATAAAATAATTGTATATAATGTTTTACTTGAGAGAACTCACAGACGTTTTCCTTCAAGCAGCCAATCAGTTGCTCAAAACAAATCCCATTGAAATCAATAGGAGCTCTTTCTGCGCATGCGCATAGGGGGGTTTATGAAAGCCACGCCGGTGCTGAAGCTGGATAGGGAGACGCATTTGGCCGAGCACACCTCTTGCACTGAAAATAACTGCTGGGCAGGGAAAGGGCAGATACATATGGGGTGATTCTGCTAATGCATCTAAAAGGGGACACTATGACAAATTAAGTGCACCCCGCAGGTTTCATACACATTAACCCCTTCAATCCCCTATAGACGTACCGGGACGTCCAAAAAACGCCTATTAAGAAACCCCTATGGACGTCCCGGTACGTCCAGCCCTTCTTGCAGCGCCAGGGACACATCCCTGCCGCTGCACGGGAGATCAGGCTGTCGTTTGACAGCCTGGACTCCCCACTGACAGCAGAAGCCGGCTTTCTGCTGTCCGATCTCCTGTAACAGCTTCCGGCTGCGATCTCTATGCACGTCTGTGAGGACCTGCATAGAGATCACAGTGTGATCGGTGCAGGGGGATCGCGGGGAGGGGAGTGAGAAACCATCTCTCTCACTCCCCCTCCCGTCCTGAAACAGAAAAGCTGGGGAAAAAAACACGTTAATTCATTATTTAAAATAATATTAAAAAATTTAAATAATAATATAAATAATACTAAAAAAAATTATAATGTGAGCTGTGATGTCATTGTGACATCACTGGCATGTTCAGGAGGTCCCTAGGAGGACCTCTAACCATTTCTGTGTAAAAAAAAAATATATAAAAAATACAATAAAAATGTAAAAAAAATTAAAATACAAAAAGTAAAAAAAATATATATAAAAAAATAATGAAAAAACCTTACTTCCCATTGCCCTAGCATAACATCTAGCCAGTATAACCCTCCTGCCCCCATTCACAACCCCCAAACCCGTTAAGCCATAGGCATAAAAATTATACAAAATTGTACACCTTATAGTATGCTCCCTGGTGCTGGGAAAGTCTGGAAAATCTATATAAATTAGGTATTTCTGAAATCAGGACACCTGAATTGATAAACTTGAATTGATGTCACTTCAAACTTGAATTGATATCACTTTACCTAATTTTGTGAGGATTCAGAGGGAAAATGTAAAAAAAATAGTTTTCTTTTAGAATCTTCGCTAGTTTTTACTAAATTTCTCATTCTAAATTTACAGCTAATCATCCAATTATGGTATCAAACAAAAGCTCTATCTCTCCTTGAAAAAACAATATATAGTTTACATAGGTACACTAGTCACAGGAACAGAGAATAATCGCAGAACCGACATACCGCAAAAATGGCAAAATTGCTCCGGGCTTTGAGGTACGAAAAACCCCTGGGATTGAAGGGGTTAAAGTGCATGCGATGGCTGGAGTGTTTAAACATAAATGCAACGGGCATAAGCTTGAATATAAAAGAATTACAAGGACCAAGTGAGATACTTTACTGAATGGGCAGTAGATAAATGGAACAGCCTCCCATCAGAAGTGGTAGATATTAATACATTGAAGGGATTTAAGCATGCACGACATAAAGGTCATGATTCTCAGACAAGACCAACGACTGATTAAATTCTGAGTCTCTACATCAGGAATAATGTACAGGCTAGATGGGCTGAAAAGCGTTGATTTTGAAAAACCGAAAAATCCGTTAAGAATAATCTGGCATTTATATGTATATTATGTATGTATATATATATATATATATATATATATATATATACATATACATATATATATATATATATTCTCCCAGAGTGCACTGTATACATACATGTTCCTGTAACACCTGCACATGTTTGGCTTCCCCACACACATGTAAACAGCCTGCGCCTGCCCCCCTCCTCATCGCAGCCCTTATGAAACCAAAAACATGGGCTGTTTCACAACAAGGGAGGGCAGCCCAGAGACAGCCAATGGGAGGCCACCCCTGCCGGTCACGTGAGCACACACTTTATGTAATGTTGCCGCACATGTTCTGTCAGGGGCTCTTTGTGCTTCTTCTTCTTCCCACTTTGTCTCTGCCTGAGTCCGGATCCGCTCCGTGCCAAGCGGGGTCTGCCCGCCCATCCATAAGGATCTAACCTCGTCAGAAGAGGAGCTCCGTGACATCTCTTCTCCCCACCCATAGGACTCTGATCAGCTGCTCGCTGTCACTGATGCCGGGGCAAGGACTCCCCTCATCAGCTGCTGTGTGGAGGAGGTTATAGACTTTGTATAATATGAGCCTCTGATTACCCGCCCTGTGCTGTTTTATGCTCTCGGCTTTATTGTTCTTGGGTGGAGAGTTACCCTCCTGTGACCCATGGATGTCTTTAACTGCCTCTCCTACCAGCAGGCCCTCTGGGACCCTGTAACTGTAAGATGCGGTCACTCTTTCTGCAAAAGGTGCTTGCGGGGGCCAGCAGTGGACAGGTGCCACGTTTGCAAGCAGAAGCTGAAGACCAGGGGTGCCCAGGAGCTGAAATGTAACACCCTTTTATGCAACTTGCTGGAGAAGTGCCTGCAGAGCGAAACCAGACTGAACAGGGTGAGAAGCGACCTGCGCGATCTGCTCTCACTCCAGGACCACGAAGAGGCAGCAAAAGTGGCCTCCAGAGGAGTTGCGATGGGTGAGTTTCTGTAGGAGGTGCCATTTAAATGTCTATATGTGATCCTCATGATGATATAAGAGTAGATCATATATCACATTATATATGATCATTGCTATTATATACCGGGATTAACTCATCCATAGCCAGCGCATATTGAGTTTCTGTAAAATTGTGGACAGTGATCATCATCAATGCGTTTCTGTATTTTAATGGCCTGTTGTATGATTATTATTATTATTTATTGTTGTATATATAGCGCCATCATACATTAACCCCTTCAATCCCAGGGGTTTTTGGTACCTCAAAGCCCAGAGCAATTTTGCCATTTTTGGGGTATGTCGGTTTAGCGATGATTCTCTTTTCCTGTGAATAGTGTACCCATATAAACTATATATTGTTTTTTCAAGGAGAGATAGAGCTTTCGTTTGATACCATAGTTGGATGATTAGCTGAAAATTTAGAATGAGAAATTTAGTAAAAACTAGCGAAGATTAGAAAAATAAACTCATTTTTTTTTTAAATTTTCCCTCTGAATCCTCACAAAATTAGGTAAAGTGATGGAAAATCCGCTCCAATTTTATTAATTCAGGTGTCCTGATTTCAGAAATACCTAATTTATATAGATTTTCCAGACTTTCCCAGCACCAGGGAGCATACTATAAGGTGTACAATTTTGTATAATTTTTATGCCTATGGCTTAACGGGTTTGGGGGTTGTGAACGGAGGCAGAAGGGTTATACTCGCTAGATGTTATGCTAGGGCAATGGGAAGTAAGGTTTTTTAATAATTTTTTTTATCTTTTTTTATATATTTTTTTTTTACTTTTTTTTTGAATTTTTTTTATTTTTTATATATTATTTTTACACAGAAATGGTTAGAGGTCCTCCTAGGGACCTCCTGAACATGCCAGTGATGTCACAATGACATCACAGCTCACATTATAATTTTTTTTATTAGTATTTATATTATTATTTTAATGATTTTTTTAATATTATTTTTTAAATGAATTAACTTTTTTTTTTCTGCTTTTCTCTTACAGGACGGGAGGGGGAGTGAGAGAGATGGTTTCTCACTCCCCTCCCCGCGATCCCCCTGCACCGATCACACTGTGATCTCTATGCAGGTCCTCACAGACCTGCATAGAGATCGCAGCGTCTCTGTGCCTCATCGGAGGGCAGGATATCCCCACAGGGGATATCCTGTCCTCCGATGACCTTCCGGGTTACGTCAGCAGTGACGCAACCCGAAAGGGAATGCCCGATCGCGCGTTTGCAACTGTGCGATCGCGTGATCGGGCACTTTCAACCGTAACAGCTTACCGGCTTTCATGCCGGTAGCTGTTACGGGAGATCGGGCAGCAGAAAGCCGGCGATGCCGGCTTCTGCTGCCAGGGGGGAGTCCAGGCTGTCAAACGACAGCCTGGTCTCCCGTGCAGCGGCAGGGATGTGTCCCTGACGCTGCACGAAGGGCTGAACGTACCGGGACGTCCATAGGGGTTTCTTTGTGGGCGTTTTTTGGACGTCCCGGTACGTCTATAGGGGAATGAAGGGGTTAAGGACATTACGCTAGTGGCAGCGTGTTAGGTGCCTGCCGCCGTCACACTATTACGTGTCTATGTAGGACGCCATCCTGAGAATGGAACCTAAAAACCTTTTTTGTTACTTAAAATATTTGTACTGGTGGTTGATCTGTGCCCTCCTACCATTAGATTGGGCTTAGAGGGTCTTTCAGGTATTGAAATGTCTGCCCAGAGCCCAGCAATGCATTAAAGTGCAGAACCTTCTTAGATGGAGAGGGGGAATGACGGAGGTAGAGGCGCATGTCCAAGACTGGACTCATCTCTGATAGCCTCAGGTCAGTTGAACCATCAGACGTGACATCAGTGCCAGTTAGGCATACCTTGGAGAGCTTCTTTAGTCAGCTGACTGCAACTATTTAGGTATTAACCCTTTAATAGCACGTCAAGAAGATTCTTTGGAGTGATTTGCCAAATTGTAAGACTTGTCATTTTTTTTAAAGATGCGCTTAACTGAGTCACCTGCATTCAAGCAGGGATATCATCCAAAACATACTGGTATCAAAAGCACCAAGTAGGGGTCTTATGTATGATCACAGCAGTGTAGAATAGGACAGAGTCAGTTCCAGACCGTGTGATCTGGAGATTTTACTCCTTCATCCGGAGACGCTGATATTTGGGCAACAAACCACGGACTCCGGCAGGGGCGTAACTAGACGCCTCAGGGCCCGGGTGCGAGAATCTGTTAAGGGCCCCCTCACCCCCTCACCCCCCCCCAAAAAAAAAACATGATTTTTACCCAACAATTTTTTTTCAACAAATTCAATTTACATATTGAATCATATCTGTAAAAAAATCAAAGAAAAAGGGGCGCATGTACAAAGGGCATAATCCAGGAGTGTCCAAGTTTTTTCTGCAGTGGGCCACTTCATCAGAATTGTATACGTGCGCGGGCCGCACTCATTTTTCACTGTGACAAAAAATATGGCCTTTAATAAAATATGCAGATTAAAATAAAGTAAAATGACACAAAACCTTTACTCTTCCTCTCACTGATTTCTGGGCCTAGAAAGTTTTGCGACTACAAATTCAGGATTCCCTAGATTTATTCTAGGGATGAACTAAAATGAAAATTCTGGACCAAAACATTCAGGGTTCACTTAGCCAAAACCGAAAATGACCCCCACCTTTAAAAATAATAATAAAAACTCACATTTTTAATAAAAGTAGGTAACACACAACTGGACAAAATTAGCAATATGACTTGGCAACCAGTAAATGCTGGCAACCCAGGTAACCAGTAAATGCTGGTACCTAGGCATGATGGTACCTAGGCACGCTATCATGCCAAGTCAGCCAGTACATGCTGGTACAGGGTGGCTGTAAGTGATGTGCAGACCCCATACTGCTGGCAGCATCACTACACAAGGGGGGCAGCTAGCTAGGTTTCAGCATGTACTGGCTGACTTGGCATGATAGGAGTGTGATTGCTAACAGTAGTCACAGTCCCATCATGCCTAGGTTCCAGCACTTACACATCCATCCAGTAAATGCTGGAACCTAGGCATGATGGGACTGTGATTGCTGTTAGCAATCACACTCCTATCATGCCAAGTCAGCCAATACACGCTGGTACAGGGTGGCTGTAAGTGATGTGCAGACCCCATACTGCTGGCAGCATCAATACACAAGTGGGGCAGCTAGCCAGGTTTCAGCATGTACTGGCTGACTTGGCATGATAGGAGTGTGATTGCTAACAGCAATCACAGTCCCATCATGCCTAGGTTCCAGCACTTACACATCCATGCTATCACACACACACACACACACTCATTTATTCATATAATCATTCATTCACAGATTCATTCCCTCAATCACACACTCATTCAAACACCCTCCCCACCCCCTTACCTGCACTGCAGCTCCTCGATGCCGCTTACAGACTTCAGCAGGGGGCGCGGCCTCCCACTGCCTTCTCTGCTAAAGCACAGAGGAAGTAGGATGTCACTTGAACTCCGCTTCCTCTGTGCAGTCCAGAAGACCCTCCCACAAGTAAGTAGCAGGGCTTGAGGTGCGGCTCGCGTAAGATCGGTTGCCCTGGCTGCCGATCTTACGCGGGCCGCACCTTGAGGTCTCGGGCCGCATGTTGGACGCCCCTGCCTTATTTAAAAAAAAATAAAAATGGAAAAAAGATTTCGGGCGGCCCCTTGGCTTGGGCCGCCGGGGCCCGGTCGCAGTCGCGACCCCTGCGACCCCGGTAGTTCCGCCACTGGACTCCGGGTCAAACCTTAAGAGTTCCCAGCTAGGCTCTTACAAGAATTATGGGGCTCATTCATTCTTTGGTGCAAAATTGGACGTTTGGGTGAGAGAGGGAACGTTCCTTGTCTCTCACCCTGCTCTGCGGACGCTGACATATTTAGATTTACGAATGTTTGCCATGTTAGGTTTTTTTATGTTCTGTCCAATAGCAGATTATCTAAAATCATAGCTACCTGTGGAGTAGGAGGAACGTAAACCAGTTCTGGGTGGATCGGGGAGCACCTGTGAACGCTGTGTGTCTGCTTATGACAGCTTGACAAAGGCCCTGTTTGGCCGAAACGTTGCTTTTGTTTGTTTTCGCTTAATAAAGTGTCCTAGAGACTGGAAGCTGTTTGGAGTGCTGGGATTCCTTTTCTTTGTTTGAATGCTTATGACACGGTTTGAGTAATAAGCAGCATTTAACGATAAGTAATTAGCGAGATCTTTGCTGTTGGTAGCTACTGAATACTTCAAAGCAGTCTGGTGACACTTTCCCGAACATCCAAGAGGGAGTCACTGGGTTCTGTCTATGAGACACATATAGTGCTACATGTAGTATGGGCGATCAGACCTACTTCAACATTTCTGGGTGACAGATGGTGCCCTTTTGTGGCACCTGGACCAAGAGCCGGAGCTAGGCCCTTTTGCACCCGAGGCAACAATGGAAAATTGCACCCCCTAGCAATTTTTTTTTTTACAGAGGTTGTTTTATTTACACTGCCCTTACACACACCTGTCCATAAACACACAAATACACATACACGTTGCCTTTACACACACCTGTTCATTATCACGCATATACGCATACACTGCCCTTACACACAACTGCCCATAAACACACATATACGCATACACTGCCCTTACACACGACTGCCCATAAACACACACATACACTGCCCTTACACACACCTGCCCATTAATATGCATAGACACATACACCAGCTTACAAACATACAAATACCTACACTGCCCTTACACACGCACACACACCACCTTACAAACACACACCTGCCCTTTAACACGTGTATACACATACACTGCCCTCACACTCCCCTACATTTACACACACACATATACACACACACCAGCTTACAAACACAGAAATACCTACACTGCCCATACACACACACACACACACTGCCTATTCACACAGACACACACATGCTGCCCATACACACACATGCTGCCCATACACACACACGCTACCCATACACACACACACACACACTGCCCACACACACACTGCCCATACACACACTGCTCATACACACACACACACATATTGCCCATACACATACACACACACTGCCCATACACACACACCAGCTTACAAACACACACACATACACAGCACTTACACACACACCAGCTTACAAACACACACATATACACAGCCCTCACACAGACACCAGCTTACGAACACACATCTATACACAGCCCTTTCTCCCATCTATTACTTTTCTCATCTTCCATCCTGTGGTGGGAGCTCGAGGTCTGTCACTCCAGGCCTCTGCTTGACATCATATCCCGGAGCTCTGCATCATTTGCCGTCGCATAGTGGTTAGGGAGAACGGAAGACGAGGTCTGAATAGGGAGCGTGAGGTCTGTCAAATGTTGGGCCGGTTTGAGGGGGATTGTGATATCCCCAACCAGCCCTGCTCATCGGGCACCTCCACCCCAGACCAGTGCTGATGGTGCCTGGGTGCGCACTGCCCACGGGGGCGCCTGATGAGCAGGGCTGGATGGGGAGAGCACAATCGTGCAGTCCCCTGAAGACCGGCACAGGGGAGGGGGCCTTTCTGGTCGCCCTCTCCCATATAGAAATGCCACTGTCCGTGATCTCCCCAAGCAGACCTGCAGCTTCTGATTGGGCGGCTGTGCGCCCCCTCGCAGGTGCGCCCAAGGCGAGTGCCTCACTCGCCTCACCCTTGCTACAGCTCTGCCTGGACCAGAAGAATGCCAGCTGTCACTCCAGAAAATATGGTGTCCTCCAATGAAAGTAGGTCCCAATGTAATGTAAGAAAATACCCGCAATGTATAAGTAGGTCGGACCCCCACCCACTAGGGGCCACAAAAAAGACCCTTCATGCCTGGACATACACAGAAGAACTCTACATTGGCATTGAGAACCGTAGCCATAATGCACTACATACATTGGGAATTAAATAATTCTATTGCCATAGCAACAATTAATAATAATTTATTATCATTCAAGAATTATTTCAAAACAGTATGTATATTTAGTTACAAAAGTATATTGAGTAGAGTACGTTGAATATCAACACATGTAACATTCAATGTAATTATGTTGTAGGTGCAACATATTAAACACTGGCTGAATTTTCCTCCATATAGCTGCTTGAAGATCTTGGTTTTCCGGTGCCTTCATCTCCTGAAGAGCTGTTAGACGAGGTCTCTCATTACTTGAAGTCGTCCAGTCCAGACGCCGCTACCCTCATAGCTCCTCTAAAAGCTGCATCCATTGATTCATGTGACACAATAGCGAATGTGAAGGTAACGTTACGTTTTGGTATGATTGGGATATAGCCATTGAAATACTGCAGGTTTACCTTACCAAGAGACATACGAAAATCACAAACAGTAGGAACCAAATTCATAACTTACCTCTGGCTCAGGGGGCATAAGATTGAAATGTTGAGATACATCTGATGGCATCAATACAATGTGAGCCAGGAGAAAGAGTCAGAGCAAGCTATAGGTAAAGGGCCACATTTTAAATTTAGTTTCAGAGGGTATGCAGAGCTAGTGGAGGGACTGACACAGTGGGACAGCTAATAATGGGACCAGGGCCGGCCTTTGGGGTGTGCGACCTGTGCGACCGCACAGGGCAACACACTCCAGGGGGTGCCGCTGCGGGGTCCGACGCCGCTGCCGCTGGGTCCGCTGCCGCCCCCTCTGTACCTAAATTAAAACATCGGGGTTTTTTTTTTACTTTATTTCACATCCTCCATGTTATTGCCCCCTTACTTATTGAATCAATTAATTAACCAAATTTAAATGATAATTGGGTTCAATTTCACTAGACACCCCCAGACATGATTACTGCCAGCCCTGTTGAATCTAAATATCAATTAAATAGAATGTTTTTTGCAAAGTGATGTAGGCTTAAAGGTCTTAGAAAGCAGCACATGATGCCACAATCTGAAGAAACTCAAGAGCAAAGAAGAAACAACTGGGAATCATCCAAAGCAATTTCTAAGGCTCTGGGACTCCAGCAAAGCACTGTGAGAGCCATTATCTACAAATGGAGAAAACGAACAAAAAGAACACAAACTCTTGTCTGACATTTGCCAAAATACATCTTTTTTTTTTTTTTTTTTAAATATTCTATATTTTCTTATATAAAAGGTATGGAAGACAAATTTACATACACATAATTAAACAAATAAATACGTACAGCAAATACAAAACAGAAGAAAAAAAAAAAAAAAAAAAAGACAATGAGGTATTCGGTCATGGAGAGAAGGAAAAGAGGTAAGTCTATGCAAAGAGGATTTGGCTGCCTAATTTATCTTATTTATTATTTGGAGGCATTTTTCCCATATTTGGGTTTTTTTAAATGAAGTATACAAAATTTGGGAGACCTCCTTCTCCATTATAACCTGAAATTTTAGTTGATTTGTCAACTGGGACATATTAAATTGGTTATCATTTTTCCATTCCCTGGCTATCAATCTTTTGGCTGTTAAACATGTGTGAATACTTAGATTTAATTGTGCCTCAGTCAGGAATGAGATTGTATTTGCTGTACGTATTTATTTGTTTAATTATGTGTATGTAAATTTGTCTTCCATACCTTTTATATAAGAAAATAAAGAATATTTAAAAAAAAAAAAAGATATAGTAGTTTATTTTCTCTCTTCTACCTTCTTGTTCAAAGAGGAGAGATAAATAGCTCACCAATCAATCATAAATCATTTAGAAATCAGCTGTCAGCGATATCCTTTCTGCTATGTGTTTTACAGATTTCAAATAGGCTTGCAGCAATATGGTAAATTTTTGATATATTAGTGCAAAATATCGACAATATTATCGTTGCGGTCAGCACGGTGCAGAAATATAGTTTTGTCTTACCGGCAGTTTAAAGCGTCTCAGTATGTCTTGTACGGCTTTATGCAATTTGGTACAGTTTAGTGCAGCTTAATAGGTAGATGTACCTGGCACAGCTTTAATATAGCTTAGTACATCTTTAATCAGCTTGTTGCAGATAGATAAAGTTTTATGTCTCGGTAGCTTAAAATCTGTTCATCTTACGGTATCTTGATGTCGACCAGTGCAATTTAATGCAACATGTCTGCGTCGTAACCGAAGGGTGATTGTAGCATGACTGAGACAAATCTTGGCTGTGAAATATCTGTAGCTAGGTTATCTCATATCTGCGGCAAAGCTGCAACTCCACAGCAGGACGGCTGTACAGTATATGTAGCGTAGCGGGAGCACCGATCTCCAGCATTCACCCGGCGTAGCAAAGCCTCGCTACAGGAACACCATCTCTGCAAGGCGGCTCACGCCTCGTGGCAACCCCTCGACTCCGCCTCCTGGAGCGTGCAGCATCACATCCTCCCTTCCTGACCGCTCCTCCTGCATATTTTATTAAAGGCCATATTTTTTGTCACAGTGAAAAATGAGTGCGGCCCGCGCACGTATACAATTCTGATGAAGTGGCCCACTGCAGAAAAAACTTGGACACCCCTGCATTAGGTGGAGAGAGCCCTGCTCGCAAGCTTACAATCTTGAGATATTTCTTTAATGTAGCAAGGGTGGCTCTCAAACTAATGTTTCAACTAACATTTTAAGTCTCAGGCATCTTGCAAATTGTCTGCTTTTTAAAATTTGCACGCAAGTGTTTGCATATTTTTTATATTGGGAGAGTGCTTGCTAGAATTGGTTTTAATGAAATGTACTTTTGTATAACTCATGCAAATTTTCTGCTGCAAAATTCCATTCTTTCCAATCCATAAGCACTCTCACTTTAGCCAATATACCTCAATGAGTGCCCTCCCAGTACATTTCATTATTGATGCAAGGGCTCTCCACACTTACCTATTATTTGCCTTCTCTATGGAGCTGCTGGCATCCACTATCTGCAGCAAATTACTTTTAAAGGCACTCTAGTTGCTAGACTTGTACACAAGGTCCAAAATCATTTTGGACAATACCTTCTTTTGGGGAGGTTCAGTATGTGAGACAGTATCCTGCTGCATAGAAAAAAGGGAGGGTGTGTAGTGCATACAGACTGCCTGCAATAGAAGCTGCTCTGAATTATAATATAATCCATGCTTGTCTGTAGAGGTAAATTAATGCTCAACTGTCCTTACTAAAATGGTTAATTGTAATTTGCATATTACTTATGCTCCTCCTGAGATTTACTTTAATTTTATGTAATAAAGTCTTACTTAAGGTAAAGAAGATTTATTTTACTGAGGGAGTGGTGGATATATGGACCAGCCTCCCAATGGAAGAAGCTTGAGGTCCACAGACCTGAGATTTGTACTTTTATTTACCTACATGGAAGATTTACATGGCTTCCCCATCATCCAACCCTAGTTGGGGGGGGACTAGTTCAGTACCACACAACTCACTAAAATGCTTTCTGGCCTCCAAAACAACTTACCATTGGCAACCTATTGCCTAACTATTCCCAGTGGGCAACGTCTACTTTTTTTAAGATACGAGCAAGCTATGAAGTCCTAGGCATAGACAACCATAGTGTACTACATCAACATCTCCTTACTCTCAACATGCTTTCACAGACCTTATGAGCAATACTATGGAGTTCAATTGAGGCCTTTGAGAATGCCAAGTGTTCAGTTGCTTTGACAAAAAAGAGCTAAACTTCTCCTCTGAAATCTATAATGTGACAAGTTCTCACAACTGAAAAATTTACAGCACTTCTTTATGTCTCTTCACTGAACTCTGGAAACTGATTTCTGACTCTACTAGAGATTCACATGTAGGATACAGTTTCCCTTCTTTGCCCTCTCAAACCAATTCTTTCTTCATCTACTACTCTTTGTTGGCTCACTTGATATGGGAAAAATCCTGCAATTACCGTATTTATCGGCGTATAACACGCACTTTTTTAAACTAAAATATGAAGTTGAAACCCTACCTGCGTGTTATACGCCGATAAATCCTAGAGCTGCACAATCTTCCCCTGCACAGCTCTCTCACACGCCCTCTCTGATGCCAGGAGCCAGGTGATGAAGTCACTCCGGCCCCGGCATCATCACAAAAAGTAAAACGCTGGAAGATAAAGGGGACCCATACCAGATCTCCCAAACGGTAGGGAGTAATATATAAATTTAATGTGTGTGTGTGTCTGAGTGTGTTTGTGTGTCTCTGAATGTGTGTGTGTTTGTGTGTGTGTGTCTAAGTGTGTGTCTGGCTGCATGTGTGACTGTGTGTGTCTGAGTGTGTGTGTGTCTTTGTGTGTGTGTGTCTTAGTGTGTGTGTGTGTCTGAGTGCAGGGCCGGCCCAAGGCAAAATGCCGCCTGGGGCGAATTTTAAAATGCCCCCCCCCCCTGTACTTACCTTTCAGCAGTCCTGCGGCGAGTCTCCCTGTTCGGTCTCGATACCGGCTTGTAATGCTGAGCGCCGGAAATCTTCCGGCACTCGGCATTACAAGCCGGCACCGAGAACGAACAGGGAGACTCACTGCAGAGGAGAGAGAGAGGGGCGCCGAGCGGGTACTGACAGCTTGGTAAGCGAAAACCACTCGGCACCCCTCTCTTTCGCTTTAAAAAAAAAAAAAAAAAAAAAAGTGCCGCCTGGAGCGGTTGCCCCACTTGGCTCCATTGTCCGGCCGGCCCTGTCTGAGTGTGTCTTACAGTGTGTGTGGTTTCCCAGATAGCAGTGATTCTGATGAAGTTTTTTTGTGCTTTTTCTTTATTCTTTATTTCTTTTATTACATTATAATAAATGTTATAATGTTATAAACATTATTCCAACATTAAGTTCATAGCTTCCAAGTTTAAATTTATTTTTTCTTACTCAAATTTCCTTGTTAAAATGGGGGTGCGTGTTATACAACAGTGCGTGTTATACACCGATCGATACGGTACTTGACAAAGCATACATTGCATATATAAACTGACTGTGATTACTCATTTACATGTAGACCAAAGAGGTCTTTTTTATTACAAACTTTTAATTATCTTATACACGTCGCTGCTGTAGTTTATTGACATACCAATCACAAATAAACAACTGTATCCACTAGTTCTTTGAATGCTTATTGTATTATATATAAATATATATATAATATAAGCTTTATACTAACCTTTACTGCATAGGAAATGTTTCTTATATGGAAGAAGGCAATACAATAACTCATATCACATAATGTTAAAAATATGAATAATAACCAAGCCTGAATCTGAATTTGCAATCAAAGGTTTTACGCATTTTATAATAACAAGTATAAGGCTAGGTTTCCACTTGGGTTTTTGTCCGGCGTTTTTTTCTTGATGAAAAACGCCAGGAAAACTGCCAAGAAAACTGCCACTGCATTTACCTGCGTTTTGGCGTTTTTTCTGCAGTTTTTTCTGGCGTTTTAGCCTTTCTGTGGAAATTGCTTTTTTTGACCTTAGGCAGTTTTTCCAGCCTTTACAAGTTAGAAGTTTCACCCAGCTAAAAGGGATTAGGATAAATGGCAAGTATCTGCCCTCTCCTGATGTCATTTACTTGGTAGACCCTTTTGTCTCTTTTCTGTGGTTTGTAAGGCATGCTTTATTTCGAATGTCTGCTCCTCTGGGAAGATTGGCCCCAAATGATGGTGCAAATTGTTTGCTGTTGCTTTTGGCACGCAGGATCCGGTCGCGTATGTTTGTTTGTAATGGCATGTTTGTTCCAAATGGTGTAAAATTCAATATGAACCAGTCCAGGACTTTGTTTTGTGTGAAACTGGTTGTTTTCAGCCTATGTCTCGTAGGACACACAGATACTGGGTCCATCCTCTGCATTGTAACTGTGGAAAAAACGCCATAAAAAACGCCAAGGCAATAAACCCACATGGCTTTTTCATGGCGTTTTTTCTCTCCCATAGACTTCTATTGGAGAAAAAAAGCCAAGATTTCTTGCAAAAAACGCCAGAGTGTCAACATGCTGCAGTTTTGAAAAACTGCCACAGAGCCCAAAAAAGCAGAAAAACGCCAAAGAGGACTGAAAAAACGCCAAACAGAAAAACGCCAAGTGGAAATGGCATTTTGCGATTTCCTATTGAATTACAGCTATCATCTGGCTGCAGCCGTTTTTCACAAAAAAACGCCAGGTGGCGCTATTGGCGTTTTTATAGGCGTTTTTAGCAAAAAAAAACCCAAATGGAAACCAAGCCTAATAGTGACATCTACCCATATAAAATGATCACACATAATTGGACAACCAATCCAAAGAGCACAAAACAAGCGTGGTTTAATTAATCACCTTAAGAGAAACAGCTGCTTCAATGATATAACTTTCAATCCTAGGCAGTGATCAATAAAGTGCTAAAAGGTCGCAATTATTAAAGTATGTCCAGCTATATAAAAGATATAGGGTAAAGTGGAAAAAAATAAATTATAAAGAAAAAGGAATGATTAGATTGACAGAAGAAAAAGGTGAATATCAACAAAAAAGTAAATTTTATTGCCTGATTGAAAGTTAACTGCCAACTATAAAAGTAACTAATTAAAACAATACATTGTTGCATATTTTCTAGGCATAAGTAACTCCATTTTAAACAAATGATTAGATTGATAAAAGGAAAAAGGAAGTATTTCTTAGGCTAGATTTCCACTTGGGTTTTTGTCCGGCGTTTTTTTCTTGATGAAAAACGCCAGGAAAAACGCCAAGAAAACTGCCACTGCATTTACCTGCGTTTTGGCGTTTTTTCTGGAGTTTTTTCTGGGGTTTTAGCCTTTCTGTGGAAATTGCTTTTTTTGACCTTAGGCAGTTTTTCCAGCCTTTACAAGTTAGAAGTTTCACCCAGCTAAAAGGGATTAGGATAAATGGCAAGTATCTGCCCTCTCCTGATGTCATTTACTTGGTAGAGTTCTACTTAAACGCCCCGGCGGACCCTTTTGTCTCTTTTCTGTGGTTTGTAAGGCATGCTTTATTTCGAATGTCTGCTCCTCTGGGAAGATTGGCCCCAAATGATGGTGCAAATTGTTTGCTGTTGCTTTTGGCACGCAGGATCCAGTTGATGCGTCGGGTATGTTTGTTTGTAATGGCATGTTTGTTCCAAATGGTGTAAAACTCAATATGAACCACTCCAGGACTTTGTTTTGTGTGAAACTGTTTGTTTTCAGCCTATTTCTCGTAGGACACACAGATACTGGGTCCATCCTCTGCATTGTAACTGTGGAAAAAACGCCATAAAAAACGCCAAGGCAATAAACCCACATGGCTTTTTCATGCCGTTTTTTCTCTCCCATAGACTTCTATTGGAGAAAAACGCCAAGATTTCCTTGCAAAAAACGCCAGAGTGTCAACATACTGCGATTTTGAAAAACTGCCACAGAGCCCAAAAAAAAGCAGGAAAACGCCAAAGAGGACTGAAAAAACGCCAAACAGAAAAACGCCAAGTGGAAATGGCATTTTACGATTTCCTATTGAAGAACAGCTAACATCTGGCTGCTGCGTTTTTCACTAAAAAAACGCCAGGTGGCGCTATTGGCGTTTTTATGGGCGTTTTTAGCAAAAAAAAAACAAATGGAAACCTAGCCTTTGTCTGCTACAAGAAAGGTCATTTTATTGCATTATTAAAAGTTTGCGTTTTTTTTCTAAACTTTAGCGACACCTTGTGGATGAATCTACAGTTGCAGTTATTTAATACTATATAACCCATACATTACTGCTGTTTCATTAACGTAACAACAATTAAGCTTTTTTTTAAATACAGATGCAGTACTTAAGTAATACAAGGTAAATTGAATTATACTGCATAACTAATATGGCCCTATATTCTATAAACGTATAATATATGAATGGTCATAAAACACAAATATTATAGT
The DNA here is from genome assembly GCF_027358695.1 of Spea bombifrons. NCBI lineage: Eukaryota > Metazoa > Chordata > Amphibia > Anura > Pelobatidae > Spea > Spea bombifrons. Next base: position 12,645,458 of record NC_071090.1, read on the forward strand.
GATTAACTATAATATAATTTAAAAATTTTTATTATATTTTTACATGGAAATTTAATACATGGAGTTGAATATTCTTGAATCCTAAATGAGGATATTACAGTGACCAATCTATATTGCAATAGAATACAAAAATAACTAGTGGGACGAAGTGCTGAGGCACTGCCATTGGGCGGCGAGGTGTGTGCACACCGACCCCCTTAACTTCATTAGGCGCCGACGGCGGGAGGAGGCGGTCTGGGTGCCGCTTTCAATACCGCTCGCAGCCGCTCAGCGGCTGTTTTGAAGGTTGGCCTGCCGCCGAACGGGCGACGGAGCGACTGGCCCACTGGGAAATTTCCCGGTCCCTGCTTGATTCTTTATACATGAGATCCATCACAAGCATTTTTTGTGGGTTTTTTTTTTTTTTCCACACACATTGTATTTCTAACTCTTTCCATGCACATGTTTTACCACCAGCCTTTAAAAAAGTTTGCAATGGTATTTTTTGGGTGTTCTTTTCACACACATTTGCTTCAGGTATGAATTTTAATACCACAATATGTCTCCAGCAACATTTACTGAGTAAAGTGATACCACCCATGCATGGGTTTGTTGGGTTATTTGGGGGGTAAAGGGCCACATTTGGGAGGTTTGCATTTGTTTGGAATTTCGACAGCTGGTCAGTCCATGCCCATGTCCTTTTTGTGATACTTTTTAATCCGGCCGATTCAATTTACCCCACCAAATCATGCTTTTTAAAAAACTAGGCACCCTACAATCATTTCAAATGCCAGCATTTTAACTCTTTCCATGTGATGATTTTTGTGAAAATATAGCGCTAATTTTAGGACTTCAGTTGGGAATTATTATTACTTGTTACCATATTTCCATGTATTTTTTAACTTTTCAAATTTTTTTTTCTTCAATTTTTTTTTAATAATCACATTGTGTTTAATAAGCTGGGCTCCATTGGCATGCATGGCATCCAGTGGTCTCCCCAGGCTGTGTTTCGGCACCAGGATTTTACTATAACAGAAATATAACAGAATATTATATGTTCAAATGAATAATCTTTAATAGTGTTTTCCCAAGAGTCTCAGAAATATGAAAGTATGAGAGTTTTAAAAGCAGATGGGTGTCTAACAGATGATTCAAAAGTTTTATTTTCAAGGGATAAGTACAATATTTCTTTTATGGATGGAATATTTGTGGATTTCCAATATTTAGGGATTAAAAGCATTGCAGCTATTAGAAGATGACCTATAATTATTTTGTCAACTTTATTCACATTTGGTGGAAAGAGTTTAAAAATACAGAGGTCAGGGCTAAGAACAGTAATATCCTTGTTTACTTTTTTGATTAATACTACCATAAAATCCCACGTGGGTTTAAGTTTAGGGCAGTCCCAAAAAATACGCGTCATATGTCCTGGTCCATTACATCCCCTCCAACACTTATAAGACGGTGTCCGTTTCATATGCAATAGCTTAATAGATGTTAAATACCAAGAGGTGGGCAGTCTTGGTGTACCTGACTGAGCTCCAGTTGGCTGGGGTTTTGGGGTTGTCAGCAGAGCGTGATCTGTCAGCACTATTCTTTTTTGTTTTAGCTCTTGGTTTGGCATGATATTAGGTGCGAGTTCTTTATCAAAAAGGGGGTTAAGGGTTGGAGGAAGAACAAGCTCCCTGATAGCCATCAACTGGTGTCTTTGCTGTTGCTCCATTCCATCATTGGGCATACCCAGGTTCTTTGTAGTTCTGAGTCCCTTTTTTCCAGGTGGCCTTTTCTTTAGCCTTTCTTGGCGCCTTTCACGTAGGCGAACTGGTGTCGTCAGGGTCTGTAGTGGTGGTGTTCCCCCCGGCCAGCTCTTATGAGTTTGTGATCCAGGAGTGTTTGCTCTAAGAGCTTGGGGAGTCATGTCTTGAAGACGGCTGATGGCATCGGACAGACTAGGACTTGGTGTACATGGTACTGGAACTGCTTACCAGGCCCAAAAGGCTCAGTAGCTGGTGGTTATTTGTTATCATATGGTCTTATCATATACTGTTTTTGTTCACTGGTCAAAAAGGAGATGGTATGAATAAAGCTGTAGCCTATGCTCCCCTCCCCACATCAATTGTGTTGTTTCTTTTATTCGGGGTATTGGATGGGGTAACTGTTTGGGCTATAGACCTAAGCAGTCATGCTTTGCTGCAGAAATGGGTGGCATTGTGTTCTTTTGTCCAGATTAAGGGGATCTTCTGCGTTATAAAGATGACAGAATTCTCCTCAGCTGATGTCATATGCAGTTGATATACAGGTCCGTGAGAGTGTGACTGTTCCGGGGGATTCGTGGTTTTCCTCTTCCATTACGTGTAAAGCATGGAGCGGAAATCCAAGGGCCTTATGCTCAACCTTTGTAATAAGTAGACTTGTGCATTCGTCTTCGGGCGAACATGAAAACAAACACGAAGAGTGCGTTTTCGTGTTCGTTCCGAAGACACGCCGAAGAGAAGACAGCGGCGGTAAAACGTAGGCGAAGACGAAGACACACACCACGAAGATCTTCGTGATCATCTTCGTCTACCATTCTCCCCCCCTTCTAGCTTACCTTGTCATCGCGGCAGTTCACCGAAGTGGAAATCCGTAGGTTAAAGGGCTGTGCAAGCGAACCAATAGGCGCACTCGCAGGGCCCCTTAACCCTTTAAAAAAAAAAGTTAACCCCTAATGAAAGTAAAAAGTTAACCCCAATGCTGCAACTTACCCGGCAGATCCCACTGGTCTTCCTGTTCTATCAGTTAAATGTCCATACAAGCGACTTTATTGGGCGCTCGTACGGACATTTAACTGATAGACGAGGGAGGCCAGTGGGATCTGCAGGGTAAGTTGCAGCATTGGGGTTTTAAAAGTCTGCACGAGCGACTCTGTTGGTCGCTCGTACAGACTTTTAAAACCCCAATGCTGTAACTTACCCGGCACATCCCACTGTTCTCCCTCCCTGTTCAATTAGTTAAATGTCCGTACGAGCGACTTTATTGGTCGCTCGTACGGACATTTAACTGATAGAACAGGGAGGCCAGTGGGATCTGCAGGGTAAGTTGCAGCATTGGGGTTTAAAAGTCTGCACGAGCGTCTCTAGTGGTCGCTCGTACAGACTTTTAAAACCCCAATGCTGCAACTTACCCTGCAGATGCCACTGGTCTCCCTCCCTGTTCAATTAGTTAAATGTCCGTACGAGCGACTTTATTGGTCGCTCGTACGGACATTTAACTGATAGAACAGGGAGGCCAGTGGGATCTGCAGAGTAAGTTACGGCACTAGGAGTTCATAACCCTTACCAGATTGATGGGCAGCAACAATTACTTCTCTAAGATCATTGCTGATGTCTTTCCTTCTTGGCATTGTTTTAACACACATCTGAATACACCAGGCCTGCAAACTGCTAAAACTTTGTCTCTCATAGAGGTGGTCACACTTACTGGTGATCATTTAATCCAGGGCATTTGATTAGCAGTACCTGTCTGTTAGCATCTTAATTCCTATTGAAGCAACAATGGTGTACTTAGTTTTTCACATGGCTTCTGCATTTTGGCTTTATCTCTGTTGAATAAATCATTACACAGTTTAATATCTCATGTGTTTGTGTTCATCTGAGGTTGTATTTACCTTATTTTTTGATCTGCTAAGGAACAGATGATTGTTATTAGGTCCTGATATGTAAAACCTCAAGCGTATTGGACCATTTAATGGGTAGTCTCCACAACTTTTAGAGGATTGATGTTACAACACGCCAACGATGCTCCAACTTCAGGTCGTTTTGGTGAAAAGATTATTTATCAGATTTTATGTGACTTTGTATACTGGCCCAACATGTTACAGGACATAAAGACTTACTGTAGGGGTTGTTTGATATCTCCACAATTCCAACCTGGGCTGCAAAATCACTTTCCTGTGGTTAGACATTCAAATTGATTTAATTGGTCATGTGACACCATCATCAAAATAAAACAAATATATGTCAATTATTATTATTATTATTATTATTACTTACTTATTTCTTACTTACTTACTTATGTCAAGTATAGTTTGAGACCTATTCAGTATTGAGGATTTGTGAGGTTCTTTTCTCTGACTTGTGAGTTCTGTTATAGTAGATACTTCAATGATCTTTGCATAAATTACTGCTTTAATTTCCATGTTCATATAGTTGCGCACATACTCATATTTTGTATATGCTGCTAGTATTAAAATAGACTGGAGGCAGTTTTGTTTTTTTTTGGGAGGGGGATTTACAAGTACCATCATTACACTGCTATTGGACTGTACTATTTTTTTTTACCCAACATAACACAACACCAAACAAAATATCATAGTTATTTCAGGATAGGTTGAGATGGAAACAAAGCTAACTTTCTACTGGGGTCTGCATTTAATCTTCATTACATGTTACCATGGTCCTTCAGATTGTCTAAAGATCAGGACCCTTAATGTATTTAGTTTTTTTTTAACTTTCAATATTTTCATTCCAATGAATGCAATAAATGTACATGTTGTCAGTGTCCATCCAGGCTGCGGAGCTGCATATCTCTGTTTTTCCCTGCCTTGCCTCAGTTCCCATGTTTTGCTGTGGTCCACTCCTGGGTTTCCATATGCTCTGTCCTGAACCTCTGATTCCTTGATTCTAGTTCTGCTCTTTGCTTCAGCTCTGTTTCCTTTATAAGGTGTGCCCCACCTGTACGTTCTGTTTGTCTCAGTCTACAGTCTATGGGTATGTCTCTTATTGCTATGTGTTTGGGTTTCATGTTTGGTTTGTTTCGTACCATTGTCAGCAGGGCTTAGCGTTAGGACCCACCGTCATTGGAGTACTTTGGCGTAGTGGTGGGCTAAGCATACTATGGCCATAAGATGCGACGGAATCTCCAATTGTTATCTCATACTCCTAGGCTAGTTCCAGTGGCGGAACTACCGGGGTCGCAACTGTGACAGGGCCCTGGAGTTCTGCCAGTCAGGGGGGCCCAAGGGGTGCCGAGCGGCTGCTGAAAACGACCGCTCGGCAACTCTTGGGCCCCCTGACTGACAGAAACCCAGGATGCCTCTGCTCGCCGCCGCCGCTGCTGCCGCCGTCGCCGCCTGCCTTCCCAGAGTGCAGTGTTGGGAGCGTGAGGGGTTTGTCTCGGGTGCCGGCGCTTCACACTAAGCGCCGGCATATGACGTCATATGCCGGTGCTCAGCAGTGAAGCGCCGGCACCCGAGACAAACGCCTCACGCTCCCAACACAGGAGTTGACGGTAAGTGACCTACAAAGGGGGGGGGGTAGGGAGGGAGTGTGTAGATCGTGAGAAGGGAGGGAGTGGGTAGATTGTGAGAAGGGGGGTAGGGAGGGAGTGGGTAGATTGTGAGAAGGGGGGTAGGGAGGGAGTGGGTAGATTGTGAGAAGGGGGGTAGGGAGGGAGTGGGTAAATTGTGAGAAGGGGGGTAGGGAGGGAGTGGGTAGATTGTGAGAAGGGGGTAGGGAGGGAGTGGGTAGATTGTGAGAAGGGGGGTAGGGAGGGAGTGGGTAGATTGTGAGAAGGGGGGATAGGGAGGGAGTGGGTAGATTGTGAGAAGGGGTAGGGAGGGAGTGGGTAGATTGTGAAAAGTGGGGGGGTAGGGAGGGAGTGGGTAGATTGTGAGAAGTGGGGGGTTGGGAGGGAGTGTGTAGTTTGTGAGAAGGGGGTAAGGAGGGAGTGGGTAGATTGTGAGAAGGGGGGTTAAGGAGGGAGTGGGTAGATTGTGAGAAGGGGGGTAGGGAGGGAGAGGGTAGATTGTGTGAAGGGGGGTAGGGAGGGAGAGGGTAGATTGTGAGAAGTGGGGTAGGGAGGGAGAGGGTAGATCGTGCCTGCAGGATATCTCCAAGTTTGTTCGTTTTGTCAGTTCCAAGTTTTGTTCGGATTTCCACATCCAGCCGAGTTTCGTTCTGCTCTGTCCTGGACTACATCCGCTGCTATGTCAGGGCGCTGGTATGTGGCTGCACAACCCTATATGCCCACCTGGGTGAGTGTGGTCGCCCTGCACCAGGCCCTGTCCAACTCCACTACTGCGTAATACCTCCTGAACTCCATCTTTGGGCACTCTGGGTCTTTACAGTCGTCTGTATGGACCCAGTTCCCTGACACATGTATTGTAACATCGCATATGTTAATAAAAGAGTATAGCTGCATTTTTAGTGTAATAAATGCATAACAGAGCAAAAACAATGAATTCACAAAGATATGTAGATATACATATAAAAAAATAACAGTTGGAGTCCAGCTCTCACAGTTCTACCTTGCATGAGAGAACAGAACTTTTAGTGATGGCACTATCCATGGTTAACACAGTTATGCACATTTGAATTATTTGAGTTAGTCTTTTATCATCGAGCTGCACAACAACCATATCGACCATACCTTATTATAGGACTTAACCATATTATTAAATGTACTACAAATGTAGTATAACCACTTCTAGGAGAGAGGGCAATACAATTTGCAGAGATATCGCTTGAAATACTTTACTTCATATAGGAGACAGCAAAGGGCAATTCTGCCAAATGTGGAGTATGGTTCCCTCTCCTCTCCTTGTCTTTGACAAGTGCCACCTGCATGTAATGTTTTTGTATAGCTCCACATGACTGGTTCACTGGGATACCCACTGCATGTCCTCCCCTATCTCTGCCCAAAGTTCCCTAGAAAAGTCCTTGTTTAGTTACCTTTTCCATGCTATCATATACCATAATTAAGACCAGTACATTAGAATAACAAAGAGATAAAGTCTGCCTGGCATTTCTGGCTTGAGAATAGTGTGTGGAAGAGACCAGGTGGTGATCATTAAATCTGTTTCTGGAAAAAGTGTCTTAACTGCAAATATTTATTAGACATGCATTCGTATTCGGGCAAACATGAAAACGAACACAAAGGGTGCGTTTTCGCTGTTCAGCCCGAATACCGAACCTACGAACATGGTGGCGGCAAAATGTATACGAAGACAAAGACACACAACACGAAGAATCGTCATTTTGGGTTACAATTTGGTAAACTTACAGTAACTCATGTAGGTGGGATTCATAGAAGAGCTAAACTAATTGAGGAAATAGCTAAAATGACAGTGAAGGGGAAAGCGACTTTAAGCTTCCTGATGTGACCTGGAAAACCAAAGTAACTGGTTGTGCCTGGATTGCAGGAATTCTAAACTCCCGGCTGGGATTATCTTTAAAATAAGTAGTTGAGGAGCCAACTCGTAAGGAGGCCATATTAGATTTGGTGTTCACAAATGGAGATTTGTTAACGGATATTACTGTAGGTGAATGTTTGGGATCTAGTCACACCACACGAAAATAAAAGTTTTAGAGTTTAGAAAAGATGACTTTTCTAAAATGAGAATTAGGATTAGGATGATGGCTGAGAGTGTTAGGTTTTCAGAGAGCTTTTGAAAGTTGTGAACAAGATAGAATATCTGACAGGGCGGGGAAGACATACGGGGTGCAGAACGGTTGAAATCATGAATACGGGAGCGAGAAGTGGTAATGACAGTATAAGAGAGACACAACTCATTAGAAGAATGAAGAAGGCGTTAAGAAGTGTCTTTGGATAGGATATAGGATTAGGTATAGGGGTGTGTGGAGTTGTTAGGGGTTGTGTAAATTTTATTCTAAAAGGTGGCGTGATTGGCATAGTGTAGCAGCAGATGAGTGACAGGGAAAGATTAATCTAGCTGCAGTAATAATTAGAGATTTTATTGATCCTGAATTGGAGGGGTGAAAGGTAGGAGAGGGGGAGGCCAGTTAGTAGGGAGCAATAGTCCAGAGGGGATATCACATAGAAGTGGATTAATATATTGGTTGCTTCTTGAGTAAGGAATGGTTGGACTCGGGAGATGTTTTTTAGGTGAAGGCAGAAGGTTTTGATGATGGACTGGATGTAAGGGATGAAGGAGTGAACATAGTTAGAAAAGCAGGATTAAGAAATGTCTACTACATCATTAATTAAAATACCCAATACGATAATTAGAGAATTTATTGATGCTCGATTGGAGGGGTGAAAGGTAGGCGATGGGGAGGCCAGTTAGTAGGGAGCAATAGTCCAGAGGGGATATCACAAGGGAGTGGATTAATATTTTGGTTATTTCTTGTGTAAGGAGATGTTTTTTAGGTGAAGGCAGAAGGATTTGATGATGGACTGGATGTAAGGGATGAAGGAGTGAACATAGTTAGGTGTGCCACCAAGGCAGCAAACTTGGTCTGTTGGTTGGATAGTGGAGTTATCAACAGAGATGTGTCAGGAGTTGTGGACAGAGCAGAGCTTGGTCTTGGAGACGTTGCGCTTCAGGTAATGGGACGCCATCCATGATGCAATTCCTAAAAGGCAGTCGTGAGGTGAGTTAGGTGACAGTGAAAGGTTAGGAGAAGAAATATAGATCAGGGTGCCATCTGTATATACATAGATGGCACTGGAAGCCCAAGAAAAATGTGAATTGTCCAAGGGAAGAAGTGTAGCTGGAGAATAGTAGAGTCCCAAGAACTGTGTCCTGAGGGACACCAACAAATAGCTGTGTGGGGGTGGAGCAAGTTCCAGTGTAGACACTAAAAGTATAGTCAGAGAGGTAGGAGTTAAACCAGGAAAGAGCTGTGTCATGGATGCCTTGAGCATGGAGGGTTTGTAGGATAAGAGAGTGGTCAACTGTGTCAAAGGCTGCAGAGAGTCAAGCATAGAGTTTGAAGGGAGGAAATTAGTTAATTGATTATAAGTTAGTAGTTCCAGCAGTTTGAATGCTAGCGGTAGTAGGGAAACTGGAGTGCAGTTTGATTTGGATGTGAGATCAATATAAGGCTTCTTTAGGATGGGAGAGACAATGGCATGTTTGAATGAGTATGGGCATACACCAGAGGAAAAAGGGAGATTAAAGATATTGGCTAGGGTTGGGGTAAGGACAGTAGAGAGAGATGGTAGGAGATGTGAAGCTTTAGCAGAAACTTTAGTAGTTGTGACTGGGCTAAAGCAAGCGAGGGTGGGTTGTGGTGAGGAGGGAATTCTCGGTGAATAGCAGAAAATCCCTGGAAACGAGCATCTCAGAATGTACTTGTTATTAGATTACAAACTCCTATTTACACTGTACATGTCTATTGTTGTTTTTCTCAATTTTTCTATATCAATACCTGTAAATCCTGTATGTTAACCCATTTCTGGACTTCATGCCCAGGACATATTTGAAAACAAGAGAAATCTCAATGTATTCTTTCTGGTAAAGTACTAAATAACAAAAATAAAATTTACGGGTTAAAGAAAAAAAAATCTAGAAAAAAAAAAATTCTGAAGCACGAAGCAATGTCTTCTAATTACCATTTGACATTTTAGGATTATTGAGCAAGCACAAAAAAAGAAGTTGCTGTAATGATAATTAAGGATTGTCTAATTAAAAGGAAAATATATCAATGAACTATGAAGGAGAAAAGCAGGATTAAGAAACGTCTATTCCATATTTATTAAAATACTGAATACAATAATTAGAGATTTTATCTCAGAAGTCTGAGAAAATCAAGAACAGATGACATTTCAAGTGATTTCTGGTTCCCACAATCCCTTGGCTTCCTAAGGGACCAATGTCAATTACAGGGACATAAATGTAAATGGCATTTTAAAGAATTTCTGCTGTGAACATGTGCTGTAAATATTAATAATCAAAAGGATCACAGCAAGATGTACAACGTTTCCAAATGCTCTTCAACCTCGCTTAACTTTTTAATTATATAATTTCAATATCCCTATCTCTAACTGTCAGTCAACCTTGCCCAGTAAACAATCCTTTTTCTTAAGTCACCATGCATAGAATTCATCTTTGTACAGAATAAGTATGGGTAGTCATTTTTTCTTGGTTGATGGGATATTCTTATTAAAATAACATGTTTCCCACAAGCAGTGTACAAATGTATCAAATTAACAAGTGAAAAAAAAAATAATATACCAGGCGTGGCAGATCCCATTTTCTGCATGTTCTTCAGTTTGTGAATAACATTTTCTTCCAAAGTAAAGAGAGGTGATTCATTCAGTAGTCTCCTGGACAAAAAAGTTAGCTTACAGTTATTACAGAAATTTGAGTTTATTTTTTAACTAATGTTTTTTTAGTTTAGCTGTTATAGCTGTAAAGGGGAGCCAACTACATTTTAATGTCATATATGTAGAATGCAATGTCATAAAAGTCCCTGTTGGTGTAATGGTCAGATGTCCCAATACTTTTGTCTATGTAGTATATTCTGTATTTTACCAACCCAATCCCCCTAGATCTCACCAATGGGTCTATTCTGCCTCACTGACAAAGCTATTCTGCCTCACTGACAAAGCTGTGAGATATGGGTTCCTGAGACCAACTGCTAAGTCTGTATTGACCAGTACTCACACAATGAAATTTCAGCAGACAGTGTCAACTCAGCAAAACTGACACGTAGAAGAGGATCTCAGTAAAGTTTTAATCTTCAGGCTGACAATCCTTGTAAATATGTACAGATATGCAGGTGAAAAGACAGTAGTTCTTGCTAACAAATCACATAAAATGGCTGCTACCTGACAGTATAATTAGCAGCACCAGAATGAACTGGAACGGGGAGGGGCTAGCTGAATACAACCTGACTAAGGGAACCCAGCAGGGACAAATAACATGAAAGCCAGTAGCAAACAGCATATATATCAAAATACAAAATAAACCATGAGTCATGAGACATGACAGGGTCAACTGTGCAAGCCTCAACCCTGGCTCCTATTCCAAAGATCAGTTCACCAACCCCAGAAAGGGTACAAAAGTGAAAAAAAAAGTTAGAGATTGTTGTTTCCCTGTTCTTGTATAGCCACTATTAGCGATCCTGCCTTTTATATGGCCAAAAGTATGTGAACACCCGGCCATCTATGAGCTTGTTGGATATCCCATTCCAAAACCATTTTGGCATTTATATGCTATGATATCCCTCACTGTTCTGTAAGGCTTTGCATGTCTGTGGGAATTTTTGCCCATTCAGCCAAAACAGCACCTGTGAGCTCAAGCACTGATGGTAAATAATAAGACCTGGCTTGCAATCAGTGTTCAAATTCATCCCAAAGGAGCAGGCCATTGAAATTCTTCCACACCAAACTTGTCAATCCATATATTTATGGACCTTGTTTTCTGGTGTGCTCCAGACTTCCTGGTGTCTAGTAGGAGCGGCCAGTTGACATCTGCGCGATGTGCGTAGACAACCTCTGCTGCCGCCCGTCACTTCCACCGGGGCTTCTATGGCGGAGCACCAAAGGTGCATGTCATAGCGCTCTGTCATAGAAGCCCCGGCAGAAGTTGCGGGAGCAGTGGAGGTTGTCTGCCTGAATCGCAAATAACCCCCTCCTTTACCAGACATGAGACGTCTGACAATTATATCACAGTATTGTATTATTGGACTTTTTCCAGAATATTAAATTCTGAGTGTAGCTATATCATTGTCAGCATAATCTAATGCATGTGTTACAGCTCAAGTTTCAAATAAAATTTCAAGTTTCTGACTTAAGAATTCCCCTCTACAATTTATAACCTTTTGCAGTTTAACATATATCTCTCCTACTTCAGCACTCCCCTCTCCTAATCCCCTAACATTGAGATCTAGACTTCTTAAACCAAGCTTGGCCCATTCCAGAGTAAGACATCTCCTCCATATTTTTGTGATAATCTAATCAAATTTTTTGTGTAATCTAATATTAGTAAAATTTTGTGAAGAGGTGGCCACCATTTTCCACCTTCTAGCTGTTGCCAATTTCATTGCCAATAACATGTGTATTTTTAACTTCTTCAGGAGGGAAGAGATATATGTTCCTCAAAATGGTGAAGTAGGGCCAATCCCATGCAAGACGGCAAAGATTTTAACAACTCAAAAATCCACATTCAAACTGGAAGGAGCATTAGGTAAGAGCACCAAATATGTATCATGTCATACTTTTTGCCACATTGTCTCTAGCATTAGGAGATTGCAAATGGAAACATTGCTGCCAGATGAGAGGGTGTTAAATACCACCTAGCCACTATCTTTTTTGTAACTCGATGTGGTTTTTACCCCCTAGTACATTTCTCTGCTTCATATCACTGCTGCTGGGTGACCTCTTGGGTTAGATCCCATGCTTTCATGTAGGGAAGGGTCTTATTGTAGAGCTGGTCTATAACTACTGAGTAGCAAATTGAGATAAATGAAACGGCAAATGATTTAGGTAAACTCGAAAAATGGTCTGAGCTGTGGCAACTGATATTTAATGTGGATAAGTGCAAGATAATTTCACCTAGGGCATAACAACCCAAAAATCAATATAGAATATTTGATATTGTCCTAACCTCAACATCGGAGGAAAGCGATGTAGGGGTAATTATTTTAGAGGACTTAAAGGTAGGTAGACAATGCAATAGAGCAGTAGGAAATGCTAGCAGGATGCTGCTTACCTGCTGCTTCGTGTATTATTTAAAACTTGTTTAATTCATGATTTTGTATTGTTTGTGGGTGATGAGTTTTGTACAGTGTTTATATCCAGGTTTATGTTATCACCTTAAGAAGTATTTCTTTCTGCCTCTATATATGTCGTTTTAGTAACATTTTTGCGTAGCTGAACACTACTAATAAAGAGCTGTTAGCCTTAGGAATCAGGGTCTGGAACTAAATCCATGGTCAAATTGAACAAAAAGGTATATAAAACGTAATATTAATCTAAAAAGTGGGAAATCTAAAGTGGGAAACAACTAAAAAGGTGGGAGGGGAAATATCAAAGTACATTCTTAGTATCACCTTACACCAATAAAGTTTAGAAGACAAAATAGGGAACAAAGAAAGGACATAAAACTTAGGGTAGATGGGCTTAATACCTTATTTTAGTAAGGGTTGGATTCAATATTGATTAATATTCATGGGACTCTCGGCAAGCATTTGATTGCCCCCCCCCAACTCCCTGGAATGCAATCACCCCCTCCACTTAACACCAAACCCCCCCCCCCACAAAAAAACAAGAATCTGCAGATTAGGAGGAGATTGTCTGAGTCAGTGCAGTCTTCCCTGCTTGTGACCCTAACATGAAGCGTAAGATGTCCTCATGTCACACAAGCAGGGCAGGGCAGGAGCACAATATTTGAGAAATAATTTTAAGTTTCCATAGTAGAATCATGACATGAAGATGTGTTGGCAGTATGCTCTTCAGAATGACAACAACCATGGCAGGAGGGGGATTAAACAGGGCCTGAGAAATAAGAATAGGTCACCTAGCTATTAGGTAGGTAGGGGGTGTTTGGTACCTGTACACGTCTAATAACATGGTGGCCACGATTACCCCAGAGTTATGAAACATACATGGTGCCATAACAGCAAAACACAAGATATTAAAATATCAGCCAGGAGTTTGCTGCCAGGTTTTATGACCTAGGTTCGGAAAATGCCTCCACCACACACTCCCCTCCCCATGTGACACCAAATGACGTTTAATGCCTGAAACCCCTCAGGCCAAGTTTGGTATCAGGAGTTAAAGGTCAATACGAGTGACTCGCCGGCAGGGAGCTCCTCTGGCATCAACCAATAAAGGGCAGCTGGTTGATGCTGGTGTCAGGGTACCAAGAATCAGAACAGAGACAGGATTACTAGTTAACACACCTTTATTGGTAAATAAATATAAGGCAAGTAAATAATAAGCCAAATCCGAATCCAAAAGCATAAATTTAAGACGGGCCGAGATCAGGAACTGGAACAGGTAGTCATACACCCCAAGATCAGGAATGGAGAGGTACTCGTAGTCAGGAACAGGCAGGAGTCAATTTACAGAAACGTCAGCCAGGCCGGGTCATACACAGGAATCAATATAAAAAACGGGAAGTGTGATACCACTAAAGGGCAATGAGCAAGGAGAAGTTAGCATTGCATGAGGAAGCCCTGACACTTGGCCTCGGAGGAACAGGGATTTTAGTCCTCCTGGCAAAGCATAGGGCAAGGTACAGCTCGGACCAACTTGGCCTGGGGAGACTAATGGCTTTAGTGTCATGAGTTAAAGGTCTGTAAGAGCGACTCTATTGGTTCGCCACCAGTCTGGCATCAACCAATGTAGAACAGCTGCCCTTCATTGGTTGATGGCAGAGGAGCCCCCTGCCGGCAACCAATAGAGTCGCTCTTACGGAATTGAAAACTGGTGAATATTAGTGGAAGATTTTTTTCCCCGAAGAGGCACATGAAGACTTGGCCGCCGCCCAAGTCTACTAAAAATTTACTTATTACGCAAAACGTACGATCTGTCCTCCTCATGCCCACAACCTACATTCCGAATCTGAAAAAAAAACATCTGTTTCCCGATCTTTGAAACTTCTAGGGACAGGAAACGCCTATGCAAATGTACCAATATGTCTTAAAGTGTGTACATGAACATGTCGTTGTTAGTTTTCACTTTGGCTGTTAATTTAGCTCTGAAGGTATTTCATATACTCTTGGTTTAAGCTCTAAAACACCATCTAAGACACACCGTAGTAAAGTAGTTATAGTTACTTAGATTTATTTGCAGAAGGTAAGCATATTAAAGAATTGACATAAAACACACAAGATATTTTACTCTAGAACAAAAAAAAATGATTAGCTAAATCAAATGAAAGAAATAATAGGCAAACAGAAACAGAAACTGCCCAGCTTATCTTGAAATGTGATGTGTCCTGTAAAAATGGTAAGAAAATATGTGAATCCTTTGATATTATTAAGCACAGATATAAAATGACAGCTGATTAAGAGGATAGATGGATAATATAGGCATAATGTTGGCTTGGCTAACGCTGCAGATGGAGGTCAGTCCTGACATCCATGTACATGTAAAGCAAGTGATCGATACCCATTAGAGAAATGAATCATCACACCATGAGGAGAGCAGCTGTACCTACAGAGGTGCATCTACTATCTCAGGTAAGTGCTTTTGTTTTTTTATTTTGAAGCATTTGTATTAAAGAACACTATGTGACCACAAGTTTGTGGACACCCCTCTGAGTTATTGGGTTTACGTCTCAGCCTAACTCTTTGCTAGTAGGTGCATAAAATAGAGTACATAGGCATGGCATCTTTATAGACAAACATTAGCAATAGAATGGGTCTTATTGAAGTTCAGTGACTTTAAACATGGCACAACCACAAGTCAGTTTGTAAGATTTCTGCCCTGCTCGAGCCCCTGTCCACCATAAGTGCTATTATTGTTAAGTTAAACCATTTCAAAATAACAGCTCCGCCATGAAGCAGTAGACCATGCACACTCACATAATGCAGCTTAGTGCTTAAGTGTGTAACGCATAAAATTAGTTTTTTGTAGAAGGGGTTAATACAGGGTTAACAGGTATGCACTACGCAGCAGTTTGTCTGTCATCAACCATTGAAATGCACTTGCCCTTCATTGGTTGATGGCAGATGAGGCCCCTGCCGGCGATCAATAGAGTTGCTTGTACGGACCTTTTAAAATCCTGGTGCCGCAACTTGGCCGGGGGAGACCACTGGTCTCCCCGCTCCAAGAGTTAAAGGTCCGTAAGAACGACCAATAGAGTCGCTCGTACGGACCTTTTGCTCTTGAAACGGGGAGAACATGGTTTCTCTAGGCCAAGTTCCTCCGTCAGGAGTTAAAGGGCCGTGTGGGCGACTCTATTGGTTGCCTGCAGGGGCCTCCTCTGGCATCAACCAACAGATATCCTGACCTTGTTTGACTTGTTTGACCATCCAATGTTTATGATCCAGAAGCCAATCAGTCAGCACCACTGTACAGTGCTCTTTGGTCTAAGCCTATGGCTTTCACCCCAAAAAAGCCTCAATTTCTAACGTCAAAAAAACCAAGCTATTGTAAATATTGTATAACTGAGTTACCTTAAATTCATATAGATCTCCATGTTAATGAAATGCAGGAACACCACGATGCTTTATCTATATAAAAGAAGAGTAAATATTATTCAAAAAAGTCAGAGTTTATAAACTTTAAACATATTGTTGAAGTAGGGTTTAAAATATGAAAGCAAAAATGTCTAGTTATATTTTAAAAAAATTCTACTTACATTAGGTACATAACTAAGTAATATGCATTCTTACAAACAGGGCCATCCCATTTACAGACCAAATGCCCACAGTAGAGCCCAGATATTTTGAAGAGGTTTTAATAATTGGGATAGTTAACTGGTTGTTATGATGATTATGCCACTTTTGCCACTGTGTACTAAAACAGCTCTTTTACATACCAATAACATGTTCAGTTTTTGTCTTATGTAATTGTTATTGTAGTTAATTTCTTCAATCCAGAAGTACAGCTTTCATATCTGTGTGTTGTGTGTGGTTTACGTCAATGTATGGTTATTAACATAAATGCCAGAATAAAAAAACATCCATGTCTGTTAACCCTGTCAGTGATGGAGTGTTTAACACGATTTAAATTATTATTGTACGTGCAAATGGCCATTGTAAATATAAGTTATTAATTGGGGGGGTAATATGAACTATATTGATATTTATGTTTCAGGGTAAAATGACAGAGCTGGTAAGTCTAATATGAGATGCATCTACATTATAATTGTATAATATACCATAATTTGTCTAAAAGTAAACTTGTCATTTTTATGTGTATTTCTTGATTTATTGTGTACATTTAAATTAGACAGAACAGAATATTTCAGAAAAATGCAAAGTGTACTTACACAAGAAATATCTTCCATAAAGTTAGCCTCTTTTAACTTTGCCTGTAATATAAATGGCAAAGGTTACTTACTACCATGCAAAAACACACTGAAACGCTACTGCACACAAAGATACATAAAGACATTTGCGCATTGTACTTTATAGCATTGCAAAGATCAAGAGCAACTTGAGGGCCAAAAACCATTTGCACTCTGCAGAAGGATTCATAAATTGGGCTTTACAAAAGCTTGGGCACTGGCTCAATTCAGTGAAAGTTAAACATTTCTGAAATTTCTTGTATGCCATTTGGGTGAGCTCATGAAGATTAGTGCACGCCAGAGCTAAATTTCCTTCACTTCTGACCTTAGGTTCTAGCATCTCCAGTATTGTGAAAATTTCTGGAGACCCCATCCTTGGAATGACACCAACAGTGTTCACAGAAGGGCTTCCTATTTATAAACCTTGTTTTCCATCCAAACTAGCTTAGAGGAAGGAAAACATATTTGATTGGAACATTTGTTCCACATGACTTTAGGATTATCTGTCACTTATAAGCATGTTAGCAGCATTTTATACTTCCCAAGTGTACCGATATTTGCAGGAAAGTCATGGTTTGTGGTCAGTTGAAGGTGGCTATTAAGGTAATGCAGTTGGTAGGCCATGCTTTTAGCACAATTTACTTTTGCACCTGATCCTGCCTACTTCTATACCCATCCGTGCCTCTGGCCACAGACCCCCACACAAGCGTCCGGATCTGGACACTTGAAATGTAGGTGAAGTAGGAGATTTCACTTCAAACATATATAAACATTTCAGCTGATGCAAATGCTCATGGTGGACAGCCACTCAGATGCTATAAAGCCCTCTAGAATTCAGTCATGGTATTTGAATATAGAATATTTGTTATAGAATAAATGTATCTTTGGCATGTAAAATTTACACAATTGTATTGTGCATGGCTCTGTGCCTTTTTTATACTGTAAACAATGTATTTAAAATGTAGTTACCAGCACTTTCCAAACAAATCTTTCCAATACTTTAGAGAAAAATGATTTTTCACTGTTTTCGTTATCCGTCTGCTAAAAAAAGAATACATTGCTTGTTAGTTCCCATGCTTATTACTGGTAAGTATTATTGAACAATGAACAATTACTTTAGAATTAGGAATTTTGATTAATATGTTTACATGATTTGAATTTGTTGTATTGTATCCATAGTGAGAATGACATTTTAATTGCTTACAATATTATTAGAGCAGGCCAAGCTAAGCCACAATGTCTTGCATTAAGCAAGATAAAACCTTATAACTAAAGCACACACTGCTGATTTTGAGAAAGATATTTTAAATGATAAACATACTCGTAGAATAGCAATGAAAACTGAAATACATGCAGTCTTCAAATGAAGAGCCCCACAAGAGACATGTCACTATTTTTAATTGGTATACAATATGCAAATTATTTAGGTTTTGGATATTACCATGTCCTGGGTTTATATTATGTTTTATAGATACAAACGTAGTCTGGACTAGTGCTGTCATTTCTTTTGTTTAGGGCATATGTCTTTTGGAGTTGCTGAGATGAACAAAAAATATGCAATAAACATAAGTAGGAAATTAGACAGTTAACCTTAAAAAAAAAAGCCATTCATATACAATTACGGTATGTGTTTGGTGAGTGCAAGAAAGTTGAAGGCAGCCTTCGGCAATTAATTCTTCAATGCCAAATGTAAGGTAAAATGTTATTAAATTAAATCCCTAGAAAATATAATTCATAATAGAATATTCATGAGCTTTGTCATTTTCATTTTAGTGTTTCACAACTTGTTGGGATACTTCTCATGGAGGGGTACTTTAATACATGTTTAATTTCAAAATGTTATGGTATTTTGTAATAATCATTGATGTTTAGGGGTATTTTAGAAAGTAATTATATTGGGGTATGTGATTAAAACATTCTATTCATAGAGGTATTTCCCATAAAAAAGGGTGCAATAACAATAGTCATTATGAATTAAACATGATTATGCTGCAAAGTGGTCTTTTCACCATACCTTTTTATGGATTTTACTTAAGCAGGAACATTTTATTGATTTTTATGGTGATAATGCTACTTTTAAAACTTGGTACCATAATGTTGTTGTTTTTTTATACACTACCGTTCAAAGGTTTGGGGTCACTTAGACATGTCCTTCTTGAGTGACTCATCATTAGAAAACCCTTTTGCAATTATGTTACACAACTAGAAACTCCCTTGTTTTCCATGAAAACAGTTAAGTGACCCCAAACATTTGAACATTAGTGTATATATATATATGTGTGTGACACCACATGCTAAAAACGTGTTTGTGATTTTTGAAAATGTCTAACTTATACTCTCTTACTTGTCTTACGGCAACATCAGGCGTGATGTCTTTTAAAACGCATCCAGCAGTTCCCTGCAAAATAAGAAACCAAGGAAGAGTTCTCGCGTAAGTAAAGTACATATATCTAAGAGTCCATTCCGCACCCAGTTCACTTTCCCAGCAATAATCATTTTTCTGTGAGAGCAGCCAGTACTCATAGGGAGTTCTGTAGCAGCGCAGCACGGCTGGGGGTTCTCTAAGGCAACAAAGCAGTCATGAATTTCCGAGGACTTGATCTGTTTAGCTGTCGCTTGTGTTGCAGCATTTGATTCCATTTTAATATCATATGATAATGTTTTTTTTTTCAATTTACAACATATTTAATAAATTTTGAAGAAATCCAGCCACATGAATGATTAATTGGTGTACATTTCGCTAAGACATGTTGCCTCTGGGTTTGAAGGAATCTTGTAGTCCAACAATATTGTCCGAAGATAAAGCATATTTAGCAAAAACCTCATTTAAAAAAATTAGAGAAAAAAAATATCCCTTCACTCGCTATCCACACAAACCCGTGTCTAGTAAACTAAAGAGAGTTACCATTATATAAGCTGATCCTTACAACTAAGGATGTAGAGTGTGAGAGAAAGAGAGAGAAAGAGTAAGAGAAAAGCAAGAATAAAGATAACTTACCAGACTTTCTGGAACTTCCTTCATAAATTCAGTACTATTCTTATACTGTGAAGTCAGAAAATATCAAATTAAAGAAATGTATTGGTAAATGGCTGGCACATCTTTAAAATCAAGACATCTGTTAGAGATCTTTTTTTTTCCTTTCCTAATCTTAAATTTTTGTATTGATGTTGTCTATGTCCACACTATGTATAATTCTACAGGTTCGATGTCACATTTTCACTAACATTTCCTTTCTTGAATCCCAGGAAAAGATGGGAAGGTCCTATAGGGGCAAACCACTCACTGAGTCCCTGCAGCATTGAGCTCTAGGCTATGTGCATAGGCGGTATGTTTATGCCAGGGCAGACCCCAATTTGACTGAACAGGACCCGAAAAAACAGAAACGGTATCTCGGGAAATTCGGAACTGTTGGCAGGTATGAGAATCTACTGATCGCTGAATGCATGTGGATCCTTGAATGCATGAGGACACAAGAGCTAGTAGCTCATCCTTAAACACTAAGCATCTCAAAAAGGATGTCTGAGATAAAACCTGAATTAATTCCCACACTGAAACATAACTTGTCTTACCCTCCAAATATCATGCTATTAGTGTGTAAAACTTGGGACATGTTTGTTGGGGGTGGGGCTATAAGCAAATGAGGTGTGACTATAGGTAGAGATTGCCCCTCATGATGCAGTGTAGCTGAACACCAGGATATGACCTCATAAGGCATTCTGCTTCACTACCTCACAAGTTGGCCACATGGAAGATGTAATTGAGGTCTATGCCATAACAACACTAATCAGTTGTACAACTCAGTGGGTCTGTCAAGAGGATAACCCCAACTGTCTCATGATACCCATTGCCCAGGATCATCAAGCACCAGCATTGCTCTATTATAATATTGTATTTCTGTGTATATACACATATAGCTATTATCACAAATAGTACAAAACATATGGTGTGTCAATAAGACTGTTCTCATAGATAACACAATAGAAAAAAAGAGCAGAAATATTATATGTTATTCCTAGGTAAAAAGTAAAGAAAAAAAAACAGTATCATGCTTTTATTGGTCTAGAAATTAGGATTGGGAAAATTAGTGATTTCTCAATTTCTGGGTAAGGGATAAATATTTAGACTAAGCATTGTAAGGGGGAATTGTGACTTAACCAAGGGCTGAAGAATCAGGGCTATATACCGTATTTGCTCGATTATAAGACCCCACAAAATCTGAATATTAATTTAGGAAACAAAGAAAAAACCTGAATATAAGGCGACCCTATAGGAAAAATTTTTACCAGTAAATGTTAATTCATGTAAACTATTTTTTTTAATAAAAGCTATTATTGAGAAAAATATTTTGTTTTTTTATTTCCTTTTATTTTCCAACCTGCCCCCCAGTTATGCACATCTGCCCCAGAAATGCTCATACCCCTATATGCAACTGTGCCCCATGATATGCCTTTTAACCCTCTATATGCCACTGTGCCCCATGATATGCCTTTTGACCCCCTATGTGCCACTCTGCCTCCAGAAATGCCTTATACCCCTATATGCCCCTCTGGCATTTAGGGGGTTAAAGGCATATTATGAGGCAGAGAGGCGTATAGAGGGTTAAAAGGCATTTCTGGAGGCAGAGTGGCATAAAGGGGGTTAAAAGGCATTTCATAGAGCACTCTGCCTACAGAAATGCCTTATGCCCCCCATTTAACACCCCCCCAACTTACCGGTGCTTCTCACTCCCCGGTAGCCGGGGCAGTGTGTAGACATCTACGCAATTTGCGTAGACAACTTCCTTTGCAGCCGGAAGGAGGTGCGGTTAGCAGCGGGGGTTGTCTGCGTCCATCGCGCAGACCTTGCCCGACTGTCAGAGACCGGTGCAGGGAACTCTGATCTCTGACAGTCGGGGAAGGACGCAGGTACTGGGGAGTCAGAAGCACCGGTAAGTTTGGGGGGGGGTTAAATGGGTGGCATAAGACAGGAGGATCCAGGTCCCCTGTAGCGCTGCGGAAGATCTGGATCTTAGTCTCATAGTCAGACCTTTTTGAGGTCTGATTAAAAGACGACCCCGATTAAAAGATGAGGGGTGTTTTTCAGAGCATTTGCTCTGGAAAAGACCTCGTCTTATAATCGAGCAAATACGGTATATATTTTTTGTTTGTTTGTTTAAGCCACCACTTTACACATTCTCTAAGAAATAATAGACATATGTATGATATAATATTTAAAACATTATTGTAACAGTATTGTATGTAGTTGATATATAATAATTTATCAAGACAATCACTTGGATGCATATTATTGCTACAATGGTGTGTTAAATATTGCCTTAAAGATCAACAGTATATACTTATGATAAGCAACTCTAGCACCAACAAAATGGCCAGATGTATTTAAGCTCAAGAGTTAGGAAAGGTTTCTTACTTCACATGCGCGTTTTTTCAGGTTATCGATTAGTTCAGGATTGTTTTTCTAAAATAGAAACAAAACAAAAAAAGAATTGCTATAAATGTAGATTAGGAATTACTGAGGAAATGTATGCATTTACCTATATCTATTATACATACCTCCATAATTTGATCTGCACACGAAGGTAAAAAATCTTCTCTTGACTAAAATAGACATAAACAATAGGCATATTTTGTTATGTAATACTTTAATTGGTCTTATATAATAATGCATATTAATGGAAGTTATTATTTTAGAGAAATGGCGTTTATAAACCAATTAAGCTTGAAAGAATGTATAGCATCCTTGAACCACACAGATGAGGAATAAACATTATTTTGTAGGGTTTTTTTTTCAAACAGTAATATTGTTTTGGAGATATGTGGTTTTAAGATAAGGGACAACTGTAAGGTATAAATGGTGTTGCCTCCCCTTCTTTTCCCACCACCATGATAAAGGCTGCTAGATATTTCTTTGGGTTTATGCGGAGCACTTTTCACTTAAAGGTGAATTGTCACCCACACAGCTTTTAGCAAACAGAAATCCATTAAAAGTATCTATAGTGCTTTTTATTTGGTAATGGTTTTTGGAGACCTGTGGCTCAGAGGATCAGTGCCAGCATTATTCATTAAATTTCCTGTAGTAAGGTACTAACTTTCTTCTCTCCCACTTACCAACAATGCTAGAACCTTTAGCAATGAATTGTAGTCGGTTTTTGGTGCACAGATTGTTGTACTGCCGACGAGTTTAACAAAATCTACAATATACATCTGCTAGGCTTAGATATACGAATAAACATCCTTACCAGGTCACATAATAACTTTATATGTTTTTCAGTAAGATCCGCCTATAAATTTCAATCAAAAGTAATTTTAGCACCATTTTAAACACACACACAGTATAATTAACAAATAAGCATTTACACCAAATTAAAACACACAGGGTTCCTTGAGGGTCACCCTCATAATTGAAGACTTGCTGGATTTGGTTGAACAGCCCAATGAAAGATGACGGTGTGCTAGGGAACAGGGATTGCAAGGTAAGTCCTGAGCCCCCCTCAGCAGATAAGGTAGGTAAAAAGATTTCAGTCTAAAATCAGTGCTTGTTTTAAATTCACATGCAGCGTATAAACATTCAGCATGGGAACAATAAGAATTCGCACCTTAGGGTGTGTCTGGATTTGTAGGTGTGTAAGTGTGTGTTTATGGGTATGTTAGTATATGTCTGGGTGTGTTAGTGACTGGATGTGATTTAGATGAATGAATATTTAGGAACAAAATATTGGTCTTCTAATATCAAAGCCATTTAAGATTTGCAAGTGTAACATGAACAAGAAAGTCTTAGCTTAGGTAACAAAAGTGTGTAGTTCCATTAAAATGGATAATAAAATAAAAATATGTACCCCTCCCGAGTTGAGGCTCTGAATCCATCCCTGCCACCTAAATAAGTATATAGTCTTTGTACATTTATTTAAACATTAGGGACAAATAAAACACATTTATAATAACGATTTAAATATCTTACCAACAATGGACACCTTTGGGCTCCCTGTAAGGTCATAAAATACAAAATACATAAATTCAAGCTAATTGAAAAGAAATGCATTCAAACATTTCACACAAAAATATGTATAACAAATATTGTACTTATATAGTATTGCAAAACAGAAAGATTAATCTTACCAGTATGATATTCACAGGCTTTAAGTCAATATCGATTATGTTTTCCTCCTGTAGAAAAATTTAAATGGAAAACGAATGAAACTTATTCAAATACTATTTAATTTAGAATTAGTGGCCAGCAGCAGCGGAAGTGGTTGTCAGAGAAGGTAGGGAAACATTTAGAGAGTGTAAGAGAGGGAGTGGGCCACAGTGTGAGAGAGAGTGAATGTGGGCACCAGGCAACGAGATCCGTTGCACAAAAAGTTTGGTCCAAAAGTGAAACAAAGGATTTGTCTGAATCCTTTTTGGCCCTTTTGCATTTGTGTAGTGCACAATATTTTAAAGTCAGTATCCTCTAGGTCTCTCTGGCCAGAGACCTGTATAGTGCTATTACCACCTCTTTATTTCTACAACTAATGTTCCTATACCACCTACCACCATGCTTCCTTTTTCAGACACTTTGTTGCATTGCTTGCTCATCTTTAGGACTTCAGAAATAATTACTGATCTTTCTTCCGTTGCTTCTGGGAGTGTAGCAACACTGATAATATACTTACCTTTTGATTTTTACATCCCAAGTGCATTATCTTGCATTCATTGACATTGCACTGCAGCAGTCATACGCTCAGTCTTACTTCTAATTGAATTCATTAGCCATTTGGCTTATTCCACTATCTACCATATTGCAGAACATTGTGTTGCCAGCAAAAACGACATACCTTACCCTTTGGCATTTTTGTAATATCACTAAAAATATTACAAATATTACGCAGTATAGGTCCCAGTACTGATCCTTGTTTTCAAACAGCATAATCAAAAGCACCAGGTTACTTATTTTGCCACTGGACTTCATTTGACTTGATTTTATTTCATAAACTTTCCATTCACCCATATTGCTCTCTCATTACGAGGGATAGTACTTCCTTGGCACTCACTGCCTGCTTTTTTCCTTTAATAGGTATGAGTGTATCCCATCATCCCATAACTATAGAATTTAATTATATGTAAAAACACAGAAGAAAATATGTTTAAAAAATACATTTTGTAGAATAACAGTGTTGGCCTTAGGCAAATAGGGCTCCCTCATTGGCTACACAAAGAGGACAACCCTACAGCAACACGGTGCCAGGTCTGAGTGAAGTGAGGAGCTATGATATAATGTTGTATCCCAATGCTTTGCTTCTCTCAGACCTACAGAGTCAATGAGCGTGAGGATAAGTAAAAGGCCCTACTTGCATCTTCCAACACTGATAGAATACAATATTTTGCTCATAAATCCTCAGTTACATTTAGCTATCAACATGATACAAATTGGGCAAGCTACATTTTAAGTTGTACTTATTATGTTTATACAGTTGGCAAAGAAGTAAGAAGTATAATTCCACATTTACATTTTCATTAGAAAGCTTTTTGGGGACAAATAGGAACGGAACACCCTGACAAGGGCAGATTGAGGTGCTTTAGACCCTAGATGCAACACTTATGTTACAGCTAACTATTTTTCAACATTAAACCAACTAAAAAACAAAGAACTTAGAAACAAATGTTTCCACATTTAATAGTTCAGATGTATTTAAATATATCTACCATTATTATTGAGCAAATACAAAGAATCCTATTGCACATTTGTCTAAAAATATATGAAACATACATTTGTTCATATTTTATATATTTACCTCTACCGGTTGCTTTACACAAAGTGGAAGTTTGGCAAATTCCTATAAAAAAACAGAGAATATTTTATTATTGCTTTATTTATTTGCTTTCTATATAGTACCAACATATTCCGCAGCAATAGGGCATGCCATACGTTGTGACAGGGAGCCGGGCATGGTGGTGGATGGCATATATATTTCATGGAAAATACTGTTTTGGAGAGAAGGGAGGGACAGTGCTCCACGCCATAGTTTAATTGTAGCATGTGAGGAATCTAGTCCAGGAGCAATTGATCACCTGTTAGCAATGAACGGGGACAGGTTGCTACCAAAATGTCCCAGTGAGGGATTCAGGTGAGAAAGACTCAAGCAGTAAGACTGGAGTTCTCTCCAAAAGAGTCTGCTGAACTATTCCTTAAGAAGGAAAAAAGGGTTCTGTTTCATTAGAGAGCAAGGCTTTTCTTTTGTTTGTGTTATATTTATGGTTTGTTTGCCAGACCTTTTAATAAAAAGGACTATCATTTCTAAAAACGATACAACCTTGTGTGGTATTTTAAACCCAAAGACTGTGTGGCTATATGATCCCAGCTCACAACTTGTATGTATGTATGTATGTATGTATGTATACACATGTAAATATCATAAACTAATACTACCGTATTTGCTCGATTATAAGACGACCCTGATTATAAGACGACCCCCCAAAATCAAAATATTAATTTAGGAAAAAAACAAAAAGCCTGAATATAAGACTACCCTATAGGAAAAAAGTTTTACTAGTAAATATTAATTCATGTAAACTAATTTTCATATTTAATAAAAGCTATGATTGAGAAAAATATATTTTTTATTTCCTTTTATTTGCCAACCTGCCCCCCCCAGTTATGCACATCTGCCCCCAGGCTTGCCACTCTGCCCCCAGAAATGCCTTATACCCCCCTATTTGCCACTCTGCCCCATGATGTGCCTTTTAACCCCCTATATGCCCCTCTGCCCCATGATATGCCTTATACCCCTATATGCCACTCTGGCATATAGGGGGTTAAAAGGCATATCATGGGGCTGAGTGGCATATAGGGGGTTAAAATGCATTTCTGGATATATATATATATATATATATATATACTGCTAACAGCAATCACACTCCTATCAAGCCAAGGCAGCCAGTACATGCTGGAACCTGGGGATGTTAGAAGTGTGATTACAGCCTCCCTATGCCATGCTACCACCCCCACCCCCCTTACACATCCATGCTATCACACACACACACATCCACAAACATTTAAATACTCATTCATTCCATTAATCACACATACACACACACACACTCAAACCCCCCACCCCCTTACCTGAACTGCAGATCTCCCACTCGCAGACTTCTGCAGGGGCCCGGCTGTGCGAGCAACTTCTCTGGCCCTGCCCCCAGAGGAAGGAGGGGGGAGGTAGAGTTATGTGAGGACTGTGCTAGCTTCCTGTTTCCTGCTGCTAATAGACAGAGACGCTGCTCGCGATCAAAGCCCGGTAAGCAGCACGGCCGAAGCAGAATGAGGTCTGATTAGAAGACGACCTCGATTATAAGACGAGGGGTATTTTTCAGAGCATTTGCTCTGGAAAAAACCTCGTCTTATAATCGAGCAAATACGGTACATTTAGTTTATTTTACTTAATCATTCTTTCATATAATGATGATACCATAGAAACATAGATTGTGGTAGCAGAATAGAATCCACTTGCCCATCTAGTCTGCCATTGTAGAAAGACAAATTACTACTGGGTTCCTTAGTACGGCTGTATAGTCTTTTAAAGTAAACACACCCAATGAGATATGGGAGCAATATTGAATGTTTGGTAAAGCAGTCAATTTACCAAAATAAAAGCCCACTGTTATATACACCCACATATATATAAATAATACACTTAATACTTTTGAAACATGATTAATTATCCCTAAAAATACCTTAAGTATTGTATCCAAACATTTATCTAGTCCATTATTATCATGCTTTTTTTTTTTACCTGAAAAAAATAAAATAAAAAATGCCTATTAGTCACAGTTAATACATTAATTATATGGCGTTCCCTTCCCATTAAGAAGATACAAATATTTCTACACATAATTTAAAGGTTCTTTATATATCAAAAATATCTGCAAGAATGGATAAGCGTGGTTTCAATAATATTTTTCCTCTTTTAATGTTTCATTTTCACATGGTATAGTATCAGTTTATGTTATATATTGTTTCCGTATGACAGCTTATATATCTATTTAAAATAATGTTAATGCTCTTCAATAATATTTAATAATTTATGTATTTATTTAAAAGTAACTGACAACCAGACTGGCTATATAATATTTACTAGAGTCATAAAGAAAAATGTAATACATTTTCACAAACATGTCAATGACTTACCTTTACCACAAGAGCTGAGTCCAACTAACAGAAAGAGAATGAGAATTCTCATGGTTGAGGTGTAATTTTTTGGTTTACTCTTTGGTTCTTTTGGTCTCCCTACAGTCTTGTTACTTCCCTTTTTATATTGTTTGGAATCACTTGCATCATCAATAATTAAACATGGTATGTGCACACTGAACTTTGTCCAAACCACAAGAAATGTTCATGTCAAAAAAAGAGTAAGCTGACACTTGATCTAAAAAACAGCTGATTGAAAACAATGTGTAAGAGAAGTATGTTTTTTTCCGTTGTATATGGTTATTCATAAAAAATATGTTTAATACATTTTTAATGTCAGTTTATATGCAGTATTTAATTTCTGTTACCGTATAATAAATTATCCACATGAATATTATGTATACATTATGTTATAAGAAATATTATATCTAATATCTAAATCCTCTTAATGAACATGTCTTCTTCTTTACCTTACATGTGATTGTAATAAATATGTGATTTTGAGAGCTTGCAACTTTTGTTGAGTCATATCAATCACATTGACGTGACTCAACTAACAGGTACATTTATTTGTAAGTATTCCTAATTGTTTGTAATATAGTGTTATATATAGGCATCCTATATAAGATATAAGGAAGCCAATAAAGCATGCAAAAAGGTGATTAGATGGGCTAAACTAGAAAATGAGAGGGTGATTGCCAAAGAGAGCAAAACTAACCCCAAAAAATTCTTTAAGTACATAAATTCTAAAAAAACAAAGAATGAAAACGTAGGTTCATTAATAACAGAGATGGGAGTGTTGGTTAAGGAGGACCAGGAAAAAGCAGAAACTTTAAATAACTATTTTTCCTCAGTATATGTTATGGAGGAACCTATGGCAATGGAGATACATAGGACCACTGAGAAAAATTTTCAGTCAAACTGTGAGTGGATAGTTCAGGACAAGGTGCTGCAGCAACTAAAGAAAATTAATGTTAACAAGGCTCCAGGGCCTGACGGCATTCACCCACGAATACTTAAGGAGCTGTGTCAGCAAATAAGTGAACCTCTGTTTCTAATCTTTCGGGATTCTTTTCTTTCAGGAATTGAACCAGAGGATTGGAGGAAGGCAATTTCAAAAAGGGTTCCAACTCTGTGCCCGGAAATTATAGACCTGTGAGCCTAACTTCCGTTGCTGGGAAAGTATTTGAAGGGCTGTTTAGGGATAATATTCAAGAATTCCTTGGGAAGAATAGTATTACTAGCATAAATCAGCATGGTTTTATGAAACATAGGTCCTGTCAAACTAATTTAATTGCATTCTACGAAGAAGTAAGTAGAAGTGTCGATCAGGGGGTTGCAGTGGATGTAATCTACTTGGATTTTGCCAAGGCGTTTGACACGGTTCCACACAATAGGTTAGTATTCAAACTGAAAGAAATTGGCCTAGATGCAAATTCTTGTTCTTGGGTAGAACATTGGCTTAGAGATAGAGAACAGAGAGTTGTTATAAATGGTACATTTTCAAGCTGGTCAAAAGTGGTAAGTGGTGTCCCTCAGGGTTCTGTTCTGGGACCAATTTTATTCAACATATTTATAAATGACCTGGCAGTAGGCATTGAAAGTCATGTTTCTGTGTTTGCAGATGACACTAAACTAGGTAAAGTAATACAGGGCGAGCAGGATATTACTGTGCTGCAGAGGGATCTAGATAGACTGGGGGACTGGGCACACAAATGGCAGATGAAATTCAATGTAGACAAATGTAAAGTTATGCACTTCGGGGTAGCGAATGCACAAGCAACCTACACCCTAAACGGTAGTGAATTAGGGGTAATGACAAATGAGAAGGATTTGGGAATTGTTATAGACAACAAACTAGGCAACAATGTGCAGTGTCAGTCTGCGGTTGCTAAGGCCAGTAAGGTATTGTCGTGTATAAAAAGGGGCATCAAGTCGCGGAATAAGGATATAATTTTGCCTCTGTATAAATCAATGGTAAGGCCGCACGTTGAATATGCTGTGCAATTTTGGGCACCTTTTCTAAAGAAGGATATCATAGCACTAGAAAGGGTGCAAAGGCGGGCTACAAAATTAATAAAAGGAATGGAGCACTATAGTTATGAAGAAAGGTTAACTAATTTATATCTGTTTAGTTTAGAAAAACATCGCCTCAGAGGGGATATGATAACATTATATAAATATATTCGGGGCCAATACAAACCATTGTGTGGAAATCTGTTCATAAACAGGACTGTGCATAGGACACGTGGTCATGCGTTTAGACTGGAAGAAAGGAGATTTAGACTAAAGCAGAGGAAAGGGTTTTTTACAGTAAGGACAATAAGGATGTGGAATTCTCTGCCTGCAGAGGCAGTTTTATCAGGGAGTCTGTACAGATGTTTAAACTGCAACTGGATGGATACCTGGAAAAACATAATATTCGGGCATATAATCTTTAATTATGGGGAAACAGCTTATTGATCCAAGGAGGAATCTGACTGCCATTTTGGGGTCAAGAAGTCATTTTTTTCCCTGGTTAGTGCAAAATTGGAAAGAGCGAAACCAGGGTTTTTTGCCTTCTTTTGGATCAACAGCAACAAATTAACAGATATAGGAAAGGCTGAACTTGATGGACGCATGTCTTTTTTCAGCCTATGTAACTATGTAACTATGTAACTATGTAAATGTTGAACACGATTGCTTATAATCTGGTTTGAAGACTCGGGTAAAAAACATTTTCCCTGATTTCCCTTAATTTATGTAATTGTCATCATATTTATCTCTTGGGCTTGTGTATAATGTTGTCGTTTTGACTCCAAACTCTCCTCAAACCCACCATTTTACAGCCCTAGACAAACCTATGCAACTCTGTTTACATAATTAATATATTTTTCATTTTTCAATAAATTGTTTAAAAAGATTCTAAAGGGAAACATAATAGTAAGTGAATATGTGTCATGATTTATTTGGATGTTATATTTTACAATATATTATTTGGACACATTTACATTTTAGAATGTGCAAATCCTAATTTGATCATAGTCAACCATATTTACTTAAACATCTTTTTTTTAAAAAAGCATTATTTGTTTTTATTGCTATCTGTCTTGTCTCACATGGAAGCAAATCATTCAGTTATATTCCAGCTATAGTTATATCATTTACTTTTCACAATGGAAACCTGACAATCTATTTAAAACAATCCATTAAACATGCTAATCTCAACTGGACCAGATGCCAGGGAGAATGAGATTCTTGGTAAGTGGTGCTAGTCTGTAGGTGATGGCGTTTTACCCCACGCCAGACACTACAAACAGAGGATGGATACAGTGTGGTGCTTACTTAGTTTAACTGGATTAATTTACATCTCTTAACCAGGCTGTGGGGTCATCCTTGTTCAAGGTGTTTGTAACGTATGCTGTAGTCTGTGCAACTGAGCCTGTCCCAGGCCTGATCAGCTCACCCCAAAGGAAAGTGTACAGAGAGTAATAGCTGAGGGGTCGGTCCCAATAGTCTGGTTTGGTAGCCCCAATTGTCTGTGTGAGACCGGGATGGCATCCATAGCGAGCTTTCTATTTAAGTGTATCCAACACTTCCTAGTGTCCCCATTCACAAAAATTATGTGACATTGGTGTCCGTGTAGGTCTTGGTGTCTTACGATCCCATGTGCGTGACAACTGTCACCCTGCAAGGGGAGGGCCAATATACTCAGGACTCCATTTGTGTCTGTAAACACTGTTGGTCTTGGCTTAACAAAAATTAACCAACTCTGGTCCACCAACCTGTGGTTACTAAAGATTACTGATCCAACATAACGTAAAAGGGTTGTAACTCAACTAATGAGGGTGGTCTATGGAGGTCTGTCAGGATTCCACCCTGCCAGCCTGAACTATGTAATATTTATACATTGTCATATCTACCTGCAGCCATTAATGGCCACTCTTCCCTCTCAGAAGCACCCCTTTCTAATTACTTGGGACAGATGAGCCATGATACCTGAGTGTAGCTCTGCCCTTATATGCCTGCTCTACCCCCCACTCTGGACCTTTGCATTGAAGTGTATTTAGCTCTGCTTCCTGGTCCTGTGCTGTTTTGACTCGACTTGTCTTGACCTTGATCTTGGCTTCTGATTTGGCTCTTGTGATCTCCTGGTGCTGAGCTGGCTTGTCCTGAACTTGTTCTCGGCTTCGATTTTGGCTTTTGTACCTGTGATCTCGTGGAATTGACTCAGCTGACTATGTGTGCTCTGCCTGAGGGCTCCCTGCTGTCAGTCTAGTGGCCTGCCATGAGTCCAGTGCCCTGCGTGTGGGCTAATAGCCATGTTCCAGCTATGTTTAGGCGTGTTCAAATTCGGTTCTGTGGTCCCCTATCTGCCTTTGTGCCTATCTCATGCTTATTGACTAGCCCTTTTTCTCCTGTTCTGCCAGCAGACTCCAATATAGACAGTTATTTGAATTTACATACCTACGACCTCTTGTGTCTTTATTTGCTCAGGTTGCAGGGGATACCAAGGGCTCTGTCTGTACCCGACGATGCATCATGACTGGTAGGTAGGTACAGACAGAGCCCTTGGTATCCCCTGCAACTGGGCTCCTACCCGACCTGCTTGCCTGGGTCTTGACAAGCTTGCACCATCTGATAAGTTCCTGCTTGGAGTGGGTTGTTGTACTGGTTGCTGCTGAAAATGCTTAAGACTTGAGCAGCCCGCTCCAACATAATAAGTGTAAAAATTTAGCAATCTTGGTTGTCCGTGTGTCCATATTTCCATATGACCCATCAAGTCCAATAATTGTCGGCTAGTAAAGGGAGAGTTGATACGGTGAGGTCCCCCCTTGTAGCTAAATATGGTTGGTCATGGGCAACATTTAACTAACAGCTATATATTAACTAACTCTTACCAATCGCTCTGTGACAGCTAAAGGTTAATGAACCTAAAAGCTTAAAATGATTCTTGCTCATCTATGGAAGATGACCTGTGGCAGCCCCACCATTCCTCTTTTAAAGACCGTTAGTCTAAATGGATATTCCCATCTTTACCTGATGCCTCTGTCTCTGAGGAGTACAGGTGGTCATTTCAGCCCCCATTTTTTTTGAAGAGTTGTCTAGAAAAAATATGCAAAGCCTTGGGGGTCATTCCATCAAACAAGGGGGGTTTCTCTCACACTGTGTGGAGAAAAGTTTTGTCCCCTTTTTTGATTTCCTTGACATATTGGCACCTTTACCAAGCCAGGAATGGTAATATGGATTAGATGAAATACAGGCTTTAGCAAGAGCTCTAGTCTTGTGCATCCATCTGGCTTAAGTGCAAGCCCCCTCAATATTTTTTTTAATCTCTACACTTTTATAAGTTATTGACTGTATCAGAAAATGTGAAAGAAAATAGAAAATAAAGACATGAAATTAATTAGATAATGTTGGGACTGCCACTCTGGCACTGATCTCAGCTTCCATGAAACTAAATATCTCAAGAACAAACTAATTAACAAACACACAAAAAAAAAAAAAAACACTGTAGGTAGTTTCAATTAACACATATGGATTTACCAAAAGCTGTGATGGTGAAAGAACACTATTTAAGGTCTGACCATATAAAGTGCACCTTGCATCTTGGAGAGTTGTCCAGTCCTAGATTTAATGCAATTACCTGACTAAACATTAATTGGCAACAACAATGGAAACAAAAACACAATAAACAATTCAGCAGCCTGACTAAATCTCATAGAATACAATGTTGCATTGAAACCATAGAAAATGCTTCCCTGAAAGTGATTCATGAGATGGCAGTTTGTACGAACACAGTAATTGGATACGTTTTTGCCCCATACATTCAGCAGCTTTCAATTAGTAACATTGACTTGCTCCCTACATCCTGTATACCAGGATCTGAACAGTTGGTCTTTATTTTCCAACTTCTGAAATCTAGAAGTTCTAAGATCTACTCGTTCATCTAGTCAAACCAAAGCCCAGCCTCAGGTGGTTCTCTCCCGAAACCAAACCACATATGCAACACTTCAGCATAAGAAAATCTAAACCCCATATGCAACACTTCAGCATGCCAATGATAAATGTTGAAAGGCTGGTATAATTATAGCTATAATGTCCATTTACATGTTTAGTCTACTATTTTTAATAGCAATGGATTGGGAAAAATACCATAAAATAGTATCAGTAAACTATTTGGCATGTATACAGGATTAGGGGTTTCAACCATAATGTTTTATATTTTTGGGGTATTTTCTCAAACACTAGTACAAGGGACTGAAGCAAATAAAGTGACTATGCAGATGTAAAAGACTAAGCCTTTGTGAACACTTCCAAAAGTTCAAATAAATCAATCACATATTTTCCCTGTTTGGTGCTTGCAGCTATAGATTAGCACATATACCATGCACATACACAGGGCCGGCCTTTGGGGTGTGCGACCTGTGCGACCGCACAGGGCGCCACACTCCAGGGGGCGCCGCCGCGGGGTCCGACGCCGCCGCAGCGCGGTCCGACGCCACTGCCGCCGCGGGGTCCGCTGCCGCCAGTATGGGGGCACCCGGCACCCCTCCAGAGACGGACAGTAATGTCCGCCGCTGGAGGAGCAGGCTCGCAAGGGAGCAGTATCGGAGGTCTTTAACAGACCTCCGATACCGCTCCCTTGTGATCCCCGCGGCAACAGCTGCTGTGCGCCGGGGTTTGCTGTCAGATCCCGGCGCACAGCACTGAAGCCACGCCCACCGGTCTCCGTGCCCTCTGACCCGGAAGAAGAGAAGACAGAAGAACTAAGAAGAAGAGCGAAGAGGAGGCAAAGAAACTGAAAGAGGAAAGGTAGGAAAGCATAGAGTGACAGTGAGAGTGGATTGGTGTATATGTGTGGATTAGTATATATGTGTGGTTTGGTATATATGTGTGGATTAGTATATATGTGTGGATTGGTATGTGTGTGTGGTTTGGTATATATGTGTGGATTGGTGTATATATGTGTGGTTTGGTATATATGTGTGGTTTGGTATATATGTGTGGTTTGGTGTATATGTGTGGATTGGTGTATATGTGTGGATTGGTGTATATGTGTGGATTGGTATATATGTGTGGATTGGTATATGTGTGGATTGGTGTATATGTGTGGATTGGTGTATATGTGTGGAGTGGATTGGTATATATGTGTGGATTGGTGTATATGTGTGGATTGGTATGCGTGTGGATTGGTATATATGTGTGGATTGGTGTATATGTGTGGATTGGTATGCGTGTGGATTGGTGTATATGTGTGTGGATTGGTATGTGTGTGTGGATTGGTGTATATATGTGGATTGGTGTATATGTGTGGAGTGGATTGGTGTATATGTGTGGATTGGTGTATATGTGTGGAGTGGTGTATGTGTGTGGAGTGGATTGGTATATGTGTGGATTGGTGTATATGTGTGGATTGGTGTATATGTGTGGAGTGGTGTATATGTGTGGAGTGGATTGGTATATGTGTGGATTGGTGTATATCTGTGGATTGGTGTATGTGTGTGGATTGGTGTATATGTGTGGATTGGTGTATGTGTGTGGATTGGTGTCTGTGTGTGGATTGGTGTATGTGTGTGGATTGGTGTATGTGTGTGGATTAGTATATGTGTGTGGATTGGTATATACGTGTGGATTGGTATGTGTGTGGATTGGTATATATGTGTGGATTGGTATACGTGTGGATTGGTATATGTGTGTGGATTGGTGTATATGTGTGGAGTGGATTGGTGTATATGTGTGGAGTGGATTGGTGTATATGTGTGGATTGGTGTATATGTGTGGATTGGTGTATGTGTGTGGATTGGTATATGTTTGTGGATTGGTATACGTGTGGATTGGTATATGTGTGTGGATTGGTGTATATGTGTGGAGTGGATTGGTGTATATGTGTGGATTGGTGTATATGTGTGGAGTGGATTGGTGTATATGTGTGGAGTGGATTGGTGTATATGTGTGGAGTGGATTGGTGTATATGTGTGGAGTGGATTGGTGTATATGTGTGGAGTGGATTGGTGTATGTGTGTGGATTGGTATATGTTTGTGGATTGGTATATGTGTGGATTGGTGTATGTGTGTGTGGATTGGTATATATGTGTGGATTGGTGTATATGTGTGGATTGGTATATGTGTGGATTGGTAAGGGTGTGAGAGTGATGGGTGTTATGCTGTACCATTTCCAATGTATTTTTCATGATATAATTATGCTCTAAAGTACATCATAACTCCCATCACTCTATACTGTTCCATACAGTGGCAGAGCTGGGAGGCAGAGGCCTTGCACCCTCACCGCAGGACTTCTGAAAGGTAAGTGAACTTCAAAGAGGGAGAGGGTAGATAGTTAGGAGGGGGTAGATAGGGAGAATGGAGTGAGACGGGGTACATAGGGCAATCATACTCCTATCATGCCAAGTAGTCTACGAGTACATCCTGGAATCTGCGGGCATGATAAGAATGTGATTGCTGTTAATCATATATATATATATATATATATATATAAATATTGTTATTTAATTGTTTTGTTATGTGTTATGGTGTGGGGGGTCATATTCGGTTTCGGCCAGGTAAATGCTGCACTTTCGGTTTCAGTCCAGAATTCGTTTCGGTGCATCCCTACTACTAAGCCAGACAATGAAGTGGTAGGCCTACACCACATCAATGTTTGGCGTAGTATATAGTGATTGGGGTTTTGTTACAAGTTTTGATTCCTTTCTTTTTTTGGGATGGGGGGGCGCCAGACGAGTAGTCCGCACAGGGCGCCAGAACACCTAAGGCCGGCTCTGCACATACAGAGACCTGTGAAAGACTCCTTGTAGATAATATGCGATGCGCTGAATACACACTATGTCAATGCTTATTTAGCAATATAAAAACACTGATAGTATGTTTATTTTTTTTTTTTTTTTTATTTGAGTATAAAAAATTACAAAACATAAAAAAGACAATAACTTACGATAGATTTGTAGCATATAAAATTCCTTATTACTAAACATCATTAAGTCTCTATTATAATTAGAGGTTTATATAATATGTTGATTACCTCCAACTGCAATTTATATGCATACATAGGACAAATTAAATATAGTGAAGATAATACATAAAAAAACAAAAATAACTTATGGTAGCTGTATAGTCATTTCGTATATGTATCTCCAAAGTGGGTTGCTCTTCTCTCCTCTACTTTATAGGTATTTATAAGGTAAGTCTTCCCCATATTTCCCAATATTTGTAGGTAAGCCCATTCGCTCTATAATAGCCATATTCCATATTTTTTGGTTATGGATTTGGTTTTTAACATGTATCCAAGATATTCTCTTATTCTGCCTCCAGTTTCTAGCAATAACGACTAGCATCGCTAGGATCACATGGTCTATCAACTTTTTTTGTTTTACCGAGATCATCTCCCAGTTTAGGAGTAATAATGCCCTAATAGGTGACTTATCAATTTGTTTGTCTACAATTCCAGATATTACATTAAATATCTTGTCCCAACATTCCGTTATTTTGGTGCACGACCACCAGATGTGAATCCATGTTCCCTCAGCTCTTTGACATCTCCAGCATAGATTTTGGTTTGCTGGGTTTATGTTATGGAGCCTTTCTGGAATCATATACCATCGATTTACAATTTTAAAGTATATCTCCTGTAAATTTAAACAATGGATATTTTTCGTAACTTGATTCCAAGCTTTCATCCAGAGATCTTCTGTAAAGGGCAAGTTGTTTATATTTAGATCTGTCTCCCATTTTTTCCAGGCGGGAGGGGATTTAAGATCGTCTATCTCCCAAATTAGGTCTGTACAGAGTTTTAAGGGTTTCTGTTTAATCTGATTGTCAAATATTTTCATAAACGTTGTTACATATTCATCTTTATTATCTTCAACAAGAGAATGAATTAAATAATTCTTAATTCTCATATAATTAAATATTTCTTTATTAGTAAGTCTGAACTCAATACACAGAGGAGAGAAATCTTTAAGTTTATTTCCTGTCATAAAATCCTCTATTCTTTTAATCTTACATTTTTCCCACTCATTAAGATTTATATCCTGAATGTTTTTATTAAAGAGCTGTATAGGAGCCTTTTTAATTATAAGATCATTGAAACCAGTTTTCCTCTTAAATCTCTGCCAAAATAGTAATATTGAATCAAGTAGTGTCCCTTTGAGATGTTTCATGAATTTCTTTAACTCTTTTTTCTGCAGCCAAAGGGCTACCTCTAGATCTTTCAGACCTAAGATAGCTTTTTCAATGATATACCAGTCAGACTCCTTAGATTGCAGCAATTGCATTTTATATATATGAGATAACATGGATGCATACCAATAATTAAATAGTTTGGGAAGGCCCAGTCCTCCGCGACTCCTAGGTAGAAATAGAGTATTTTTCTGGATTCTAGGATGTTTATCACGCCATATAAATTTCATTAATTTTGATTGTATTATATTAATCCACTCTTTATTCAACATATCCAGGATCATTCTAAATCTATAGAGCCATGCTGGTAGTATATATGATTTTACAATATTAATTCTCCCCATCCACGATATAGGAAGAGACTTCCACTTATTTAGTTTCTCTTGTGTCTGTTTTAAAAGGGCTTGATAATTTCTTTCCATTATCTTAGTACCTTCTGCCGGGATTTTTATTCCTAGATAATCTATACCTGTATCTGGCCAACAGAAATTAAACCTAGATTTTATTGAGTTTTTCTCTTCTTCTGTCATTGCGATACATATTGCCTGCGATTTCCCCATATTTAACTTATAATTAGATGTAATACCATATAGTTCAATCTCTTGTAATAAGAATGGAATCGAATCATTAGGTTTATCTAGAGTAATGAGAATATCATCTGCATAGAGAGACATTTTGATTTCTAGTTGGCCTATTTTGATTCCCGCAATATTCGGATTATGTCTTATTCTAGATGCGAAAGGTTCTAAAGAAATGATATATAGAATAGGGGCTAAAGGACATCCCTGTCTAGTGCCATTAGATATATTAAACCATTGAGATTCAAATCCCTGACCCACTATTTTAGCTGTAGGAATAGTATATAGTGCCATAATAGCATAGATTAAACCTGGTCCAAAGCCCATCTCCTTTAAGGTCTCTTCTAGAAATTCCCAGCTGACCCTGTCAAATGCTTTTTCAGCATCTAATGACAGGGCCAGCAGGGGAGCCTGGGTGATATTTGCATAATTGCAGATGTCTATTATCTTTCTAACATTATCGCTAGAAGATCTTGATTTTATAAAGCCTGTTTGATCTTTGTGTATTAGTATCTCTAAATTAGGTCTAATCCTGTTTGCTATTATCGCACAATATATTTTAGTATCTAAGTTTATCAGAGATATTGGTCTATAGTTTTTAATATCTAAGGCAGATTTATCGGGTTTCAAAATAGGGCATATATGGGCTTGTAACATTTCTCGTGGGAATTTTTTCTGATTTTTTATTTCATTAAACATATTACACAGAAAAGGGGTCAAACTGGTTTCCAAACTTTGGAAAAATTCAGCAATATAACCATCAGGGCCCGGAGATTTACCCTTTTTTAGTTGCTTTATTATTTTTATCACTTCATTTTCTTCTATGGGGCGATCTAAGATTTTAGCTTGAGCTGAGGATATTTGTGTTATTTTTGAGGATCTTAAATACTTCTTAATTAAGTCTCGCTTATAACTGTTATCTTGAAGATTATATAATTCTGTATAAAATATATGAAAAGCTTCTCCAATATGTGCTGGTGAAATGCAGTTTTTATCTTTATAAATAATTTTATGTATTCTTGAATTGGCTGTTCGAATTGATAATTGACGGGAGAGAAGCTGATCCGGACAATTCCCCAGGTAATACCATTTTTGCTTATACTTAGTTAATATCTTATTAGCCTTTTCCATCAATAGCTCATTAATTGTTTTTTTTTGTTAATTCGATTTGAGATTTTAATTCCGAATCTAATCGTACTTTATTTCTCCTACCTAAATCTTCTAGATGAATATATAGATCAGCAAGTGTTTTAGATTTTATTTTATTTAGATGTGCTGCTCTGCTAATCAGATGTCCCCGAAAAACACATTTATATGTACACCAAGTGTTTGCAAAGGATGTCTCATTAGGGTTATTTTCCTCAAAAAATTGTTTAGTAATTTTTTCCAATTCTTCCTTATATGATACATTCATTAATAGATATTTATTTAATCTCCATGGGGGTCTTATATTTCTTTTGGTTCCCTTTAGTATTATCATGATTGAATCATGATCCGACCAAGGGATCTCTTTTATCCATATTCGCTTACATTCTCTTATTAACCCCTTAACGACAATCCACGTACATGTACGGGGTTGCCGTGCAACGCGATAACGACAATGCCCGTACATGTACGTGGTAACGTTATTTGCCGTTTACCGCGGCGTTTTCGCCGCGATCGGCGGCATCGCGGTTTTCCTGGAAGCCTCACAAGTGAGGCTATCCAGGCAAACAAAAAAAAAAGGTTTTGCAACCTTCCGATCTCCGCAATTCACGGAGATCGGCGGTTGAAACAACAGACCGGCGATGCAAATCACCGGTCTGTTAAACACGCCCCCCGAGCCCGATTCAAATCGGGTAAGGGGCATTCCAGGCTGCTTCTACATTGAGGCATGCCTGCAATGCCCCAGAGGGGGCTTCACAACCTCCCGATCGCTGTGATTCACCGTGAATCACGGCGATCGGTGGGTTAAACGACAGACCAGTGACTGAAATCACTGGTCTGTCAACCCCCCCCCCCCCGAACCCGATGCAAATCGGGTGAGGGGCATTCCAGGCTGCCTCTTCATTGAGG
Organism: Spea bombifrons; assembly: GCF_027358695.1. NCBI lineage: Eukaryota > Metazoa > Chordata > Amphibia > Anura > Pelobatidae > Spea > Spea bombifrons. The sequence goes on from NC_071090.1 coordinate 12,686,097, forward strand.
CAAGCCTGCAATGCTCAGGGGGGGGGGCTTCACAACCTCCCGATCGCCGTGATTCACAGTGAATCACGGCGATCGGTGGGTTAAACGACAGACCAGTGACTGAAATCACTGGTCTGTCAAACCCCCCCCCCCCCGAACCCGATGCAAATCGGGTGAGGGGCATTCCAGGCTGCCTCTTCATCGAGGCAAGCCTGCAATGCTCCGGGGGGGGGGGGATTCACAACTTCCCGATCCCCGTGATTCACAGTGAATCACGGCGATCGGTGGGTTAAACGACAGACCAGTGACCTGGTCTGTCAATCACTCACCCCCCATTCCAGCCTGCCTCTTCATTGAGGCAATGACGTTTTTTAACTATACACTGAGGTTGTGTAGCCTCAGAGGGGGCTACACAGCCTCAGTGTATTGTAAAAAAAAAATTAAATTTAAACAAAAAAAAAAATTTAAAAAAAAAAAAAAAAAAAAAAAAAAAATATATATATATATATATATATATATATATATATATATATATAGTTACATGTAAAAAAAGTCACGAAAAAAGTGCAAATAGGTATATATGTATGTTTTTTTTATACACAATTAGCGCTACATACAATTAGCGCTGTATCTTCCCAAAAAAATCCCACACGCAAAGAGTTAAAATATTGGCATTATAAATGCCCATAGTGTGCCTAGTTTTAAAAAATTATGATTTGATGGGGTAAATTGAATTGGCCGGCTTCAAAGATGTCCCCAGTATGGGACGTGGGCACAGACTGACCAGATGTATAAATGGCAAAAATATACACACCTCACAAAGGTGGCCTTTTACCTCCCAAATAACCCAACAAACCCCTGCATGTGGGGTATCACTGCGCTCAGGAGATGTTACTGAACACATATTGGGGGGGTGTTTGACACTGACATATACCAGGAGCGGTACATTTATACCTGAAGTACAACGTGTGTGAAAAAAATACAAAAAAAAATTACTACCGTAAAGTTTGACAAAGGCTAGTGGTAGAATTAGTTCATGGAAAGGGTTAAAATACCAGCATTTCAAATACCTTGGGGTGTCTAGTTTTTAAATATATATGGTTTGATGGGGTCAATTGCATTGGCCGGCTTCAAAGATACCCGAAATGGCACATGGGGCAGAATGACCAGCTTTGGGGAAAAAATTGTTTTGAAATAGCAAAACGCTACCTGTACTTATTGCCCCATAACGTGCAGAAAAAAGCAAAAAAACATAAAAACATTGGGTATTTCTAAACTCAGGACAAATAGTAGAATCTATTTAGCAGGTTTTATCATTAGTTTTTGCAGATGAGTAAAAGTTTTTTGGTTTAAAAAGTGAGAGAAAGTAATTTTTTAACAAAAAATCACCATATTTTATCATTTTTTGTATAGTAAATTAGATGGTATGATAAAAATAATGGTATCTAAAGAAAGCCCTGTTTGTCCTGAAAAAAACAATATATAATATGTGTGGGAGCACGAAATGAGAAAGAAGAAAATCACAGCTAAACAGGAACACCGAAAAATGTTAAAATAGCCATTGTCCCACAATATACTACGAGTAAAAACCCCTATTGTCCTTAAGGGGTTAATGGTGCATTAACTAAAACCATGTCTATTCTAGAAAATGATTTGTGGCAACTTGAATAATAAGTATAGTCTCGCTCTTCTGGATGTAATGATCGCCATAAATCATATAATCTGTTTCTCCCCAAGAAATCGTTGAATACTTTTTCCTTTTCTAATCCTATCCGATCTTTTTTTTTCTTATATTCAGTATTCGATTTATCCATATCCAAATCTGCTACGCAATTGAAGTCACCCACCACTATTAGTGTACCTTGAATATATCTCTGAATTTTTTTCATAAGATTATTGAGAAAAGAAATCTGTTTACTGTTTGGAGCATATAGATTTATTATCGAGTATATTCTATCATTTAATCTACAAATTAGAATTAAGTATCAACCTTCCTTATCTCGCTGAACATAAATCTTCTCATATGTTATCTCTCTTGCAATAAGAATTGCAACTCCTCTCTTTTTCTGTTTTCTAACGAAGCAAATTCTATTACCGGGTATTTTTTAAAGGAGAGTTTCTGCGCAAATATATTTGTCCAGTGGGTTTCCTGAATTATTGCAACCTCAATTTTGTTCTCTACAAGATGATTAATTAAAGTAATTCTTTTTTTGGGGAAGATTCATACCCTGTACATTTAATGAGAAAAACCTTGAAACCATTTTCTTATCAATTGATTATAATACCTTTTAAGTTTCTTTATGAGGAGAGAAGAAATGATAACATAAGCCCACTTTGGATTTGACATATTACAGTACCATATATAACATATAACATAACATATAACATAGATTATACCATACATAATATTTCTATATTTTCCTCTAATGTGTAGGGTAAATATTCCCTTTTGCCCCATCACAATTAGATAGTTGGTTAGGCGATGCCCACAGAATAAAAGGAAAAAAAAAAAGAAAAAAAAAAGAAAATTATTATTGTGCCAAATGTGTATGTCATTCGTGAAGTTTCCTTCAAAAACGTTAATGTGTATGTAGTAGTAATAATAGCTTCTGCAATATTGCAGATTATAGAATGTGTTTAGGATTCTCAAATGATAATTATTAAAAAAAAACTATTTTAATAAGTGAAAACATTATCATGTCTATATAAATAGTGATATTGTGTAATATTAATATAGTGTATGTGATTGTGATATACAAAAAAAAAAAAAAATATGTATATATATATAATTTCCATATATTAAGTGAACGTACTCTTATCAGATAATTAACTAATTGTGCCAAATGTGTAAATCATTCGTGAAGTTTCCTTCATAAGCGTTAATGTGTATATAGTAGTAAAATAACTTTGCAATATTGCAGATTGTAAAATGTGTTTAAAATTCCTCAGATTATAAAAAAAAAAAAAAAAATTATAATAATAAGTGAAAACATTATCATGTCTATATAAATAGTGATATTGTGTAATATAAATCTATGTGATTGTGGTGGAAAAAAAAAACAAGAGAAAAAAAAAACAAATATATATTTATATATTTCTTCGAGTTCAGAGAAGTTTAATCCTGTATTCCTCTATTTATCTAACTCCTTTTCTATCCATCCTTGCGCATCTTTAGAATTATCAAATACTTTAGATATTCCATTATGCAAGATATGAAGCTTTAATGGGTATCCCCATAGAAATTTTATATCTTTCTTTTTTAATTTTTCAATTATGATATTAAAGGATTTTCTACCTTGTCGGACAGAGAACGGTATATTTTGAAAGAATAATAGTTTTGAATAAACTTGTGTATCCGGTTTAAATGTACGTGATGCCTTCATCACCTCATTTTTTATTCTTAAGGAGTTAAATCTAACAATTGTATCTCTAGGAATATTTCCTGGTATATTAATTGGTTTTGTTATTCTATATACCCAATCTATGTCAGAGATTATGATTTTATTATATATATCCATACTATTGAAAAATTTATAATTTTATCTTGAGTGATAATTTCTTCTATTCCTCTAATTCTAATATTTTTCCTACAAGCCCAATTCTCATTATCATTTATTTTACGTTCTAATACTTCTATTTGTTGTTGCTTTCTCTGATTTTCTTTAGATAGCTCTTCAGTATTAGTTTCAAGTATTGCTATTTTTTTCTTCAGAAGCAATTACTCTCTCTTTAAAATGATTTATATCTGATCTTATTTCTGTTAAGAAGGTAGCCAGTTCATTTTTTATTAAATCCATTTGGTCATTTAAAGCTTTTTGTAGGTATATTTGGGATATTCCTGCTTGCTCCAAATGGCCACAACTCTCTATACTATAGATTCTCTATAGATTCGTATTATGCATTTCCGTTGAATCTAAAGTTATGTCTTGCATTATAGTTGTTTCTGTTATTTTCTGAGGTTGTGGGGAGAATAAATTATCAATTTTCCTTACATTTTTTGAGGTTAAATCGGCTTTTTTCCTTTTATCTTTCACCATCTCTTTTTCTTTTATAGCAGATAAATTATGCTCTGTTCCTTTCTTAATTGGCATTCCCACTTCAACAGGTTATTTATCTTTCTGATTAAATCACTCCCTTGATTATCTTATTACTCAGACCAATTTGTTAATTAGTTCATAATTACATAGATAAAATTTTAAATTAGTAATTGTTTCATAAATAAATAATTCAGATATACAAATAATCTATAAATAATTTAAATTAAATAAATAACTTTCTAGGAATTCATTGGTGTATTACTAATTCATAATATGTTTAGAGGGAAAAAATTCATAATATATCACTCAATAGCAGATAATCAATTAGATGTACAATTCATTCAATTCAAACATCTCTCCATCAATAGATTATATACGTTTCACTCCAGTCTTAAGATAGAGAGTTAACCATTATCTGTTTAATATATATAGTTTTCTAGCTGGAATCAATTGTCATATGTCCTTATGTCCAGTAGTCCATGATTTTAAAAGTCTCTTCTTGAATTTTCTTGGTTGAGAGAATATATAAAGTGCTAAGGAATAAATATATAAAGTGCAGAAGTGCTGTAAGTGATAGTATTAAGTCTATTTGAGGTTTTGGATCATGATCGTAAGTGTCTTAATCAATAATAATTGTCTTTAAATTCAATCTTATTATCCATATAATTTTAAATCACTTATCTCTTCCGTAGATGGGATCTTATATACTTTTATATCTTTTCCAATCTTTAGATGCGAGCCCCCGCCTTTTTTTTATCTTTAGTCTGCTCCTCTTCAAACACGCCGAAAGTTGATTATCTTCGCCTTCCGTGTCTCTTCTCAGAGCCGATAGATCTCCTCCAAAAGTTCTGATTAGAATTTTCCGTGACGTTAGTTTGGCGTGATATTCATGTAGGTATTCCGTCCTTATCCTCTCAGAGCGGATAGATCACCTCCATCCGCTCCGATTAGATTCTCCAGACGTTGGTTTGATGTTGTAGCCGCGTATGTCATGCAGGCATGCCAGGAGCTATACAACCGATCTCCGAATTGCCGGGGCCGCAGAAAAATCGAACTCGAAGCTCAAGACTCCATCTGCAGCATCGCCATCACCAGACGCTCCTCCCAATCGGCGTCTTATGTCATTTCCCCGCTCTGCATGACCTTTTTTTGATCGATAGTATGTTTATTTAACCTTTACAAAATCATCTACCAATATTTGTAATTCGCATGTTTACTTTACTTGACGTGCTGGCATTTTCAGACATTTACATTTGAATTGTAACAGTCTCTATTTGAAGTCTTGCATCAAAAGCTACATTGTTATAACATATTCATATGAACACAGAAAGAATATTATATAAAAGTTTTGTTTTTCTTCATCTGAAAGGAATGATATTGTCAAATATTTTATTGGCAACTTTAACATAGCAGACTGTAATAAGTTGTCAGCCCACACTTTCAAACCTAATAAGGAATAATGCATAATGCAGGATGCTGATAAACATAGACCACCAGATGTGCTTGCAATGGTTCTTTGTGACTCATCTAATGAGACTCTACACTATATGACCAAAAGTGCCTAGGCACCTGTCCATCACCCCTATATGAGGTTGTTGGACATCCCATTCGAAAAACCTGCACCTTTTGCGGCTATAACAGCCTCCACTCCTCTGGGAAGGCTTTCCACAAAATTTTGAAGTGCGTCTGTAGCAATTAGTGTCTATTCAGTTAAAAAAGCATTTAGGAGGACAGTCACTGATGTTGGACAAGAAGACCTGACTCATAATTGGCATTCCAATTGATCCCAAAGGTGTTTAGTGAGGTTAAGGTCAAGGCTCTGTGCAGGCCAGTCGAGTTTCTGCACAACAAACTTGTCAAACCATGTCTTTATGGACCTTGCTTTGTGCACAGGGGCAAAGTCATGCTGGAACAGGAAAGGGTCTTCCCCAAACTGGTGAGCAAAGTTGGAAGCACCCATACAAAATGTCTTTGTATGTTGTAGCATTAATATTACCCTTCATTGGAACTAAGGGCCTAGCACAGATCCTTAAAACAGCCCAGACCATCACTGGCGTAACTACAGGGGTCGCAGCTGCGATAGGGCTTGTGCCTCTAGGGGGCACGGTGCGACCCCTCTCTCCTCATACCGATTTAGCAGAAAAGCTGAACTAGCGTGTGTGTGTTTTAGCATGCATGTGTACCTGTGTCTGTGTGTGATGCATCCACGTGTACCTGTGTGTTTGTGAGCATGCATGTGTACCTACCACAAATGTTGACAAAGGCTGGTGGTAGAATCTCATGCATGGAAAGGGTTAAAATCCCGCCATTTGAAATACCTTGAGGTGTCTAGTTTTCAAAAATCTATGGTTTTAAGGGGTAAACTGCATTGGCCTGCTTAAAGATACCCGAAATAGCACATGGGGAAGAATGACCAGATTTGGGGAAAAAAATGGTTTTGAAACGCTACTTGTACTTATTGCCCAATTAATTGCAGATAAAAGCAACAAAAAAAAACCCAAAAACATACAAATATCGGGTATTTCTAAACTTAGGGCTAATAGTAAAATCTATTTAGCTGTTTTTTTCATTATCTTTTTTAGATGAGAAAGATTGAGATATTAGATATGAAGATTTTTCAAATAAAAGTGAGAAATTAGATATGAAGAAAAAAACCCTGAAAAAAACCAATATAAAACTTGAGGGGATTCCCTAAATGCTTGCTAGAGAGGAGAAAATTACTGCTAAGTATTAACCCCTTCAGGACCGGGTTTTTGTTACTAAGGTTGGGCTAAAAGACCGGAGCCATTTTTGTGTATTTGCTATGTCTTTCTTCAACTGTAATTTCTCTCTTCTCAATTAGTGCACCCACACAAATCACATATTGTTTTTTAGCACAAGTAATTTGAAACCATATGAAGCTGGGTAGTACATTGTTTTGTTTGAAATAAACTTGAAAAGGTGGGGAAAAAATGAAAAAACTTGTACACACATTGAACCAATGGGAAAAAAATATCCAAAATATATTCATTAACTTGTCCTGATTTGGAAACCCCCCAATATGGCCATAATTTTCATCAATTTTGACCAGTATAGGGCAAATATTGCAAGGCATGCATCACGTTTTTAAAATGTAATTTTTTTCAAACTTGACATGGTAGGCTAATAACTGCAATAGTTATCACAGATACTGATCATCCCCCCAAAATTATATGTTTATGAACAGTAGATAAGTTAAGGTGTACAACTAGGGTCATTTTGACACTTTTCAAACAGGGATTTTATCACCGACTGCTGCCAAATTTTGAGGTATTTTTATATATATATATATATATATATATATATATTTTTTTTTTTTTATTTTTTTTGCATATGTTGCAATGTTGCTTTAGATTTCATATTATATTTTGTATAGAACATGTGCAATTGCAGAAAAAAACACCAAATTGTGTTCACCAACATCCCTCGGTTTCAACAAGGCATCACATGTATGGTTCATGCATTTTTTGAGGAAGCTATGAGTGCAAAACTGGAACATGCGCATTTTAGTTTTCAAATTTGGAATTTTCAGAAATTGGTTTACTGGGCCCATATCCCATTTGGGACATTTTGGAAGCCCCCCACTGTAAATTACCCCATAAAAGTATATGTTTATGAACAATAGATAAGTCAAGGTATTTAACTAGGGTAATTTTGACAGTTTTCAGGCAGCCATTTCTTCACTGATGTCCGCCAAAGTTCACGGAAAATGCATTTTATTGTGTTTTTAACGCATAAATTTCAATGAATTTCATTGAATTTCTTGCAACAGTGAAGGACCACATTTTGTTCACCAACATCCCCTGATTCCAACAAGGTCTCACATGCATGGTTTAGGCATGTTTTAGGGAAGCTATGAGGCCAAAACTGGAACATGGGAACTGAATTGACCCAATTAGGAAATTGTAAGCTGAAGAATATGATATTAACCATAAGAAGTGAAAACCTGAAACTATCTAACAACATTAACACTATGATTGGGGAAAAGAGAATATATTAACCAAAGAAAAAATGAAATTATTTTTTGTAACTGGCAACTGTATGATATTCCTTAACACAGTTGCCAATGCACAGACCGGGTTTACCAGGGCAACCAGCAGGGCCGGACTGGCCCACCGGGATACCGGGAAATTTCCCGGTGGGCCGGAAGGTCCGTGGGCTGGGCGGCCAGGAGACTTACCATGAAGACAGCCGCTGAGCGGCTGCAAATGGCATTGAACGCCTCCCTCGGTGCCAGGGGCAGGCTGGGGAGGGGGGCAATTGCCCCCCAGGCTGCTCGAAATCTAATCAAAGCGGCCGCTGGGTGCTGATGCGGCCGGCTGGCATCAGCACCCAGCAGCCATGTGCGATGGCCGTCTAGTGATGGGAGCAGTGTGAGGGGTGAAAGCTCCGCCACCTCGCACTGACCTTTCACCCCTCACGCTGCTCCCATCACTATGCGGCCATCAGATTGCTGGGAATGTAATCTAAACGGCCGGTGCGTGCTGATGCCGCCGGCCGCCTCTGCTTTAATACTTTTTTTTTTACTTTATATGGCAAACCGATCCTGCTTACCATATAAATAAAAAAAAAAGTGTTAAAGTAGCTCCGGCCGGCGGCATCAGCACGCACCGGCCGTTTAGATTACATTCCCAGCAGTCTGATGGCTGCATAGTGATGGGAGCAGCGTGAGGTGGAAGCTCCGCCCCCTCGCACTCAGACTGCTGCAGCACCGGATGTCAGGTCAGTGGCATCCTGTCAGGATAGAGAAGAACAGTGTGCAGCTACCAGGAAGTCAAGAGAAGTAGAAGGTGAGTAAAATAATGTATTTTTTGTACTGTATAATGTTTTTTGTATTTGTTAAAAACAAAAAAAATCGGCATGTGTGTGTATGTAAGTGTGTCCCCCTTTATGCCACTCTGCCTCCAGAAATGCCTTATACCCCCCTATATGCCACTCTGTCCCATGATATGCCTTTTAACCCCCTATATGCCAGAGTTGCATATAGGGGTATAAGGCATTTCTGGATGCAGAGTGACATATAGGGGGTCAAAAGGCATATCTGGAGGCAGAGTGGCATAAAGGGGGTTAAAAGGTATATCATGGGGCAGAGGAGCATATAGGAGGGTATAAAGCATATCGGGGAAGCAGAGTGGCATATAGGGGGGATAAGGCTTTTCTGGAGGCAGAGTGCCCCATGATATGCCTTTTAACCCCCTTCATGCCACTCTGCCTCCAGAAATGCCTTATACCCCCTATATGCCACTCTGTCCCATGATATGCCTTTTAACCCCCTATATGGCAGAGTGGCATATAGGGGGTTAGAAGGCATATCATGGGACAAAGTGGCATATATTATTTTTTATTTAATATGGCAAGCTGGATCGCCTTGCCATATAAAGTAAACAAAAATGTCCCATGATATGCCTTTTAACCTCCTATATGGCAGAGTGGCATATAGGGGGTTAGAAGGCATATCATGGGACAGAGTGGCATATAGGAGGGTTGAGGCATATCAGGGAGGCAGAGTGGCATATAGGGGGGTATAAGGCTTTTCTGGAGGCAGAGTGCCCCATGATATGCCTTTTCACCCCCTTTATGCCACTCTGCCTCCAGAAATGCCTTATACCCCCCTATATGCCACTCTGTCCCATGATATGCCTTTTAACCCCCTATATGGCAGAGTGGCATATAGGGGGTTAGAAGGCATATCATGGAACAGAGTGGCATATAGGGGTATAAGGCATTTCTGGAGGCAGAGTGGCATATAGGGGGTTAGAAGGCATATCAGGGGGCAGAGTGGCAAGCCTGGGGGCAGAGGTGCATAACTCGGGGGTAGGTTGTCAAATGAAAGGAAATAAAAACCAAACATGTCTCAATCATAGCTTTTATTAAATATGGAAAAATATAGTCTACATGAATTAATAAAGAAATAAAAGTTTCTTACCAGAATATCGTGAAGAATAATGTGATCAGTGTTTTGTTCCACTGAATAAAATGGAACTCTTTCATCTAAAAATGTTCGCAGTAGTAAATGTTTTGATCCCATTATGTGTAATGTATTTCATTTATTAGGGACTTTTAACACGTTTGCTTTCTGGCATTTTAATACAAATAATGAGATAAAAAGAATGGCACATAGTGTGACTCGGGTGTGTATAAGGGGTGCGTGTGGGTATAAGAGCTTCACCGTGAGATAAACTATATGGGGCTGGTCTCCAAATTTTTCCAGGGCTGCTTTTCAGTCCCAGTCCGGCCCTGGCAACCAGAACAGTAAAATATTGTGTCCTTCATGTGCCCTTTGGCATAAGACACCCTGCACCGTTTCTGTGTTTTAGATTTATTGGAGGAAATTTGAAAGGAAAATGTTCTTCCTGAATTATCGGAGACACTGAAGGGCCTTGTTCAGCTGGAGCCAAGATTTCCCTGAGTAACTTAAGATGAAAAGATAACAATGTGTTTTTTGTGGAAGGGTACCTGACTAAACATTAATTGGCAACAACAATGGAAACAAAAACACAATAAACAATTCAGCAGCCTGACTAAATCTCATAGAATACAATGTTGCATTGAAACCATAAAAAATGCTTCCCTGAAAGTGATTCATGAGATGGCAGTTTGTACGAACACAGTAATTAGTAACATTGACTTGCTCCCTACATCCTGTATACCAGGATCTGAACAGTTGGTCTTTATTTTCCACTGAAATCTAGAAGTTCTAAGATCTACTCGTTCATCTAGTCAAACCAAAGCCCAGCCTCAGGTGGTTCTCTCCCGAAACCAAACCACATATGCAACACTTCTGCATAAGAAAATCTAAACCCCATATGCAACACTTCAGCATGCCAATGATAAATGTTGAAAGGCTGGTATAATTATAGCTATAATGTCCATTTACATGTTTAGTCTACTATTTTTAAAAGCAATGGATTGAGAAAAATACCATAAAATAGTATCAGTAAACTATTTGGCATGTATACAGGATTAGGGGTTTCAACCATAAATGTTTTATATTTTTGGGGTATTTTCTCAAACACTAGTACAAGGGACTGAAGCAAATAAAGTGACTATGCAGATGTAAAAGACTAAGCCTTTGTGAACACTTCCAAAAGTTCAAATAAATCAATCACATATTTTCCCTGTTTGGTGCTTGCAGCTATAGATTAGCACATATACCATGCACATACAGAGACCTGTGAAAGACTCCTTGTAGATAATATGCGATGCGCTGAATACACACTATGTCAATGCTTATTTAGCAATATAAAAACACTGATAGTATGTTTATTTAACCTTTAATTTTAAAATTAAGTCTATTTGAGGTTTTGGATCATGATCGTAAGTGTCTTAATCAATAATAATTGTCTTTAAATTCAATCTTATTATCCATATAATTTTAAATCACTTATCTCTTCCGTAGATGGGATCTTATATACTTTTATATCTTTTCCAATCTTTAGATGCGAGCCCCCGCCTTTTTTTTATCTTTAGTCTGCTCCTCTTCAAACACGCCGAAAGTTGATTATCTTCGCCTTCCGTGTCTCTTCTCAGAGCCGATAGATCTCCTCCAAAAGTTCTGATTAGAATTTTCCGTGACGTTAGTTTGGCGTGATATTCATGTAGGTATTCCGTCCTTATCCTCTCAGAGCGGATAGATCACCTCCATCCGCTCCGATTAGATTCTCCAGACGTTGGTTTGATGTTGTAGCCGCGTATGTCATGCAGGCATGCCAGGAGCTATACAACCGATCTCCGAATTGCCGGGGCCGCAGAAAAATCGAACTCGAAGCTCAAGACTCCATCTGCAGCATCGCCATCACCAGACGCTCCTCCCAATCGGCGTCTTATGTCATTTCCCCGCTCTGCATGACCTTTTTTTGATCGATAGTATGTTTATTTAACCTTTACAAAATCATCTACCAATATTTGTAATTCGCATGTTTACTTTACTTGACGTGCTGGCATTTTCAGACATTTACATTTGAATTGTAACAGTCTCTATTTGAAGTCTTGCATCAAAAGCTACATTGTTATAACATATTCATATGAACACAGAAAGAATATTATATAAAAGTTTTGTTTTTCTTCATCTGAAAGGAATGATATTGTCAAATATTTTATTGGCAACTTTAACATAGCAGACTGTAATAAGTTGTCAGCCCACACTTTCAAACCTAATAAGGAATAATGCATAATGCAGGATGCTGATAAACATAGACCACCAGATGTGCTTGCAATGGTTCTTTGTGACTCATCTAATGAGACTCTACACTATATGACCAAAAGTGCCTAGGTACCTGTCCATCACCCCTATATGAGGTTGTTGGACATCCCATTCGAAAAATGGCCCGTTGCGGCTATAACAGCCTCCACTCCTCTGGGAAGGCTTTCCACAAAATTTTGAAGTGCGTCTGTAGCAATTAGTGTCTATTCAGTTAAAAAAGCATTTAGGAGGACAGTCACTGATGTTGGACAAGAAGACCTGACTCATAATTGGCATTCCAATTGATCCCTAAGGTGTTTAGTGAGGTTAAGGTCAGGGCTCTGTGCAGGCCAGTCGAGTTTCTGCACAACAAACTTGTCAAACCATGTCTTTATGGACCTTGCTTTGTGCACAGGGGCAAAGTCATGCTGGAACAGGAAAGGGTCTTCCCCAAGCTGGTGAGCAAAGTTGTAAGCACCCATACAAAATGTCTTTGTATGTTGTAGCATTAATATTACCCTTCACTGGAACTAAGGGCCTAGCACAGATCCTTAAAACAGCCCAGACCATCACTGGCGTAACTACAGGGGTCGCAGCTGCGATGGGGCTTGTGCCTCTAGGGGGCACGGTGCGACCCTTCTCTCCTCATACCGATTTAGCAGAAAAGCTGAACTAGCATGTGTGTGTTTTAGCATGCATGTGTACCTGTATGTGTGATGCATGCATGTGTACCTGTGTCTGTGTGTGATGCATCCATGTGTACCTGTGTGTTTGTGAGCATGCATGTGTACCTACCACAAATGTTGACAAAGGCTGGTGGTAGAATCTCATGCATGGAAAGGGTTAAAATCCCGCCATTTGAAATACCTTGAGGTGTCTAGTTTTCAAAAATCTATGGTTTGATGGGGTAAACTGCATTGGCCTGCTTAAAGATACCCGAAATAGCACATGGGGAAGAATGACCAGATTTGGGGAAAAAAATGGTTTTGAAACGCTACTTGTACTTATTGCCCAATTAATTGCAGACAAAAGCAACAAAAAAAACCCAAAAACATACAAATATCGGGTATTTCTAAACTTAGGGCTAATAGTAGAATCTATTTAGCTGTTTTTTTCATTAGCTTGTTTAGATGAGAAAGATTGAGATATTAGATATGAAGATTTTTCAAATAAAAGTGAGAAATTAGATATGAAGAAAAAAAACCTGAAAAAAAAAATATATAACTTGAGGGGATTCGCTAAATGCTTGCTAGAGAGGAGAAAATTACTGCTAAGTATTAACCCCTTCAGGACCGGGTTTTTGTTACTAAAAGACCGGAGCCATTTTTGTGTTTTTGCTATGTCTTTCTTCAACTGTAATTTCTCTCTTCTCAATTAGTGCACCCACACAAATCACATATTGTTTTTTTTAGCACAAGTAATTTGAAACCATATGAAGCTGGGTAGTACATTGTTTTGTTTGAAATAAACTTGAAAAGGTGGGGGAAAATGAAAAAACTTGTACACACATTGAACCAATGGGAAAAAATTATCCAAAATATATTTATTAACTTGTCCTGAGTTGGAAACCCCCCAATATGGCCAGGATTTTCATCAATTTTGACCAGTATAGGGCAAATATTGCAAGGCATGCATCACGTTTTTAAAATGTAATTTTTTTCAAACTTGACATGGTAGGCTAATAACTGCAATAGTTGTCACAGATACTGATTATCCCCCCAAAATTATATGTTTATGAACAGTAGATAAGTTAAGGTGTACAACTAGGGTCATTTTGACACTTTTCAAACAGGAATTTTATCACCGACTGCTGCCAAATTTTGAGGTATTTTTATATAGATATATATTTATTTATTTATTGCATATGTTGCAATGTTGCTTTAGATTTCATATTATATTTTGTATAGAGTATGTGCAACTGCAGAAAAAAAACACCAAATTGTGTTCACCAACATCTCCCGGTTTCAACAAGGCATCACATGTATGGTTCATGCATTTTTTGAGGAAGCTATGAGTGCAAAACTGGAACATGCGCATTTTAGTTTTCAAATTTGGAATTTTCAGAAATTGGTTTACTGGGCCCATATACCATTTGGGACATTTTGGAAGCCCCCCCATAAAAGTATATGTTTATGAACAATAGATAAGTCAAGGTATTCAACTAGGGTAATTTTGACAGTTTTCAGGCAGCCATTTCTTCTCCGATGTCCGCTAAAGTTCACGAAAAATGCATTTTATTGTGTTTTTAACGCATAAATTTCAATGAATTTCATTGAATTTCTTGCAACAGTGAAGAACCACATTTTGTTCACCAACATCCCCTGATTCCAACAAGGTCTCACATGCATGGTTTAGGCATGTTTTAGGGAAGCTATGAGGCCAAAACTGGAACATGGGAACTGAATTGACCCAATTAGGAAATTGTAAGCTGAAGAATATGATATTAACCATAAGAAGTGAAAACCTCAAACTATCTAACAACATTAACACTATGATTGGGGAAAAGAGAATATATATTAAACAAAGAAAAAATGAAATTATTTTTTGTAACTGGCAACTGTATGATATTCCTTAACACAGTTGCCAATGCACAGACCGGGTTTACCAGGGCAACCAGAACAGTAAAATATTGTGTCCTTCATGTGCCCTTTGGCATAAGACACCCTGCACCGTTTCTGTGTTTTAGATTTATTGGAGGAAATTTGAAAGGGAAATGTTCTTCCTGAATTATCGGAGACACTGAAGGGCCTTGTTCATCTGGAGCCAAGATTTCCCTGAGTAACTTAAGATGAAAAGATAAAAATGTGTTTTTTGTGGAAGGGTTCATTTTTTTTAAACTTAAGGCATTGTGAGTTGTAATATGCTTTAAATAAATGGTTACCTTCTTATACCATGTATTTGTTTTCCTCATAAGGAGGTATGGCTGCAATAACTGATCGGCCAAATCCACTCCCCCCATATGCCTATTGTAGGCCTTAATGCAGGTCGGCTTTCTCTGGACCTGTGTTTTGCCCCGGACAGGAACGGTGGCATCATCATAAATTGTGCTTAACATGCACACACCCTTCTTGTCCCTATATTTTACATCCAAAAGTTCTTCTTGGCGCAAAGCTAAGGATGCCCCAGTTTTTCATTTGGTTTCCCTAAGCTGTTTTGGGAGCCCTATTCTGTTCTGCCTTATGGTGCCACAGGCCAAGGTGTCCATGGAAAACAGTAACTTGAATAAAGGGACACTTTTGTAATAGTTGTCCAAGTGGTACTCTTTGTTCAGTAAGGGGCAAGCAAGGTCCCAGACATTTTTTTTCACTTATGCCCAGATGGTCTGGGAAACCTGGTGTGTCAAGCTTGGCATCTTTCCCCTCATACACCGGAAGGAATATGTGTAGCAACTACTGCTCTCACATAATTTGTAAAATTCAACCCCATACCAGGAGCGTTTAGAGGGAATGTATTGCTTGAACCCTAACCAGCCTTTAAATTTCATGAGGGACTCATCAACACAAATTTCTCGGAATTGGCAGTGAAGGGGGGGGCATCTGGGAAAGTGCCAGCTGCAGGGATCCACTCTTCAGAGGGATAAGGAGTAGTTAAAGCAACACGGCTCCTTTTAACTGGGGGTGCAGCATCACTAGAGCTGCTGGTAAACTGGCCCACATCAAAATCTGACGTAGTGTCAGTGGCAGAGTCTGATGCCAAAATGTTATGTCTCTTCCACTGTATGGACACCTATCAATATTTATATATATATATATATATATATATATATATATATATATATATATATACCGTATTGGCTCGAATATAGGCCGCACTTTTTTCCCCCACTTTAAGTTTTTAAAGTGGGGGTGCGGCCTATATTCGGGCTCTAGCGCCCGACGCCCGGGACATGCAGTCCCGGGCGCCGGGCAGGCAGCGGGGTTAAGATACAGGTCCCCCGCAGCGGTGCAGGGGACCTGCATCCTTCTCCCCGATACGCTCAGACAGCCTCCCCTGCCAGCACTTCCCACGGGGGGGGGGGTGCCGGCACGGGAGGTTATCTAAGCGCTTTACCTCTGCCCACCCCCGACTTACCGGAGCAGACTCCCGGGTGTCTTGCGGGGCCGGCGGGAGACATTTACGCAATACGCGCATGCAACTTCCGGTACCGGAAGTTGCATACGCGTATTGCGTAGATGTCCCTCGCCGGCCCCGCAAGACACCGGGAGTCTGCTCCGGTAAGTCGAGGAGGGGGGGGCAGAGGAGGACAGCGGCAGCGGATCGCGGGGAGGGAGGACAGCGGCAGCGGATCGCGGGGAGGGAGGACAGCGGCAGCGGATCGCGGGGAGGGAGGACAGCGGCAGCGTATCGCGGGGAGGGAGGACAGCGGCAGCGTATCGCGGGGAGGGAGGACAGCGGCAGCGTATCGCGGGGAGGGAGGACAGCGGCAGCGGATCGCGGGGAGGGAGGACAGCGGCAGCGGATCGCGGGGAGGGAGGACAGCGGCAGCGGATCGCGGGGAGGGAGGACAGCGGCAGCGTATCGCGGGGAGGGAGGACAGCGGCAGCGTATCTCGGGGAGGGAGGTCAGTGGCAGCATATCTCGGGGGGGGGGGGGACAGAGTGGCAACATGTTTTTTTTGGTGCTTTTTTAAAGAAAAAAAACTTTTTCTTTAAAAAAGCACCAAACTTTTAGGGTGCGGCCTATATACGGGGGCGGCCTATATCCGAGCCAATACGGTATATATATATATATATATACATATATATATACATATACATATATTTAGTTTTTTTGTTTTTTAGCCCTACCTAACCCTAGACTAAACCCTAACCCTAATCCCTACCTACTCAATTCCCCACTAACTAAACATCTACTCACACTAAAATAATTTATGAGGGAAAAAAAAATTAACCCCTTAGGGTCAAATACTGTTGATCAGCAGTGAAAAAAAGATATAATTTTTTTTTTTTTTTTTAGTCAGTAGCAGCCATGCCCTCGTGATCCCAGCGTGCAGTGCGACGCAGGACCCCTTATCATCAATGGCGTACCTGGTACGTCCCGGTCTGACGGTGACATGTGACCAGGAAGTACCAGGCACGTCCCGGTACGGAAGGTGTTAAAACAGCCTTGGCCACAAAGGGTACAAAAAAAACAGCCTGGTCCTTAAAGGGTTATAGATCTAAATGGGTCTAACCTGCCCCAATGCACAGCTAGCACCACTCCCTTATTGCTGCCACACCACCACAAGGGGGGGGGGCACCTTGTACCCAACCTTTAGAAGTTCCCAGTATGGGTATTATGTGGTGATATGCCAACCTGTCAAGTGTTTATACTTCTGGCCATCAGTAGAGTATTATGTTGGAGGGCATACAGTGGGCTGTTATTTTAATCAATGTCAACCAAAACAGATGTACAAATGAATTTGAGATTTATGAGAAAAACAACAAGATATGATGAATATGCAGATTTTTATTAATCAAATTTGTAATTACCAAAATCTTAAACTATAGTCTTGTCATTGTAAAATGAATCTTCCTTATTGTAAGCTGTGTTTATACAGTGTTTTCCCCAGTATCTGTGGAAAAAGAATAGAAAAACATGAACTGATGCTCAAAATACACTATACTATCATACAATACAATATATATCAATACAATATACTATCATTACTTTGTCATAAGATCATCGCTGTAAGTTAGGCATAGGTCAAGAGAAAAAAAAATGTATAATGTTTACTGCCCCTATTTAGTGCTATATTGAATATACATGAATAAAAAGACTAGCTATGCTTTTTAACAGACTTTTCTATGATAATCCTATAATAAGGTTATTTAAAACTGTATCTCAATTAAATGTATTATGTTCTAGTTTACAAATCTGTTGCCGATTCTGCCAGTTAAGTGCTGACAAGTTGCTTACATTTTGCACTGAACTGTTTAATAGGACTATGCTTAACTTTAGTGTCATTTTTGTAAAAAGACAAATTGCTATACTTTTTATAGCAACTTTCATGAGTTTGCAGTCAGGTACTACTTGGCTTGGCAGTCAAGTTCAGTTTAGTAAACAGGCCGGACGCTCATTTTACAACAAGCTCTGTTGTGGTTAAATACATTGCAAATTAACAGTAAACATGTTTTAGAGCAACATTTTGTTTTTTTTCATTGACCCTGGTAAGATGATAAATCATTTAATGTCGTTTTTTTATTAAAACCAGAAATAAAAAAAATAATATAAATACCTTGCTTATTTTCCAAGTAATGTACCGCCAAAGAATCCACCATTAGCAGCCTGTGGTAGGCCACGTGTAGGAAGTCTTCCAGCAGAATTAAAGTCCGTGCTAAGATCGCTACTGAATATGACACTTTTTTGAGACAGTCCACCATTACCTAAAAACCCATCTGTTGGTCCACTTGATTGAAGCCCATGGAGCAGCGCAGCTTAGGCCTTGACAGAGCTAGGTGGTGTGCAAAAAGGAAGGATTTAATTTAATTGGCTTAGAGTTGTTATGGGTGGGGTTATTAAGAGGGTATATAAGTGGCAACCATTTTGTAACTGTCACTTAACTGCTTATCCAAATCCTGGTTGTCCCACCCTCCCTCCCTTTAAGGTGGGTTGTGGGGGGTGACTACCCCGTTTTGTCACAGCGGCGGGGTTAGTCGGGGATTATTGCCTAATACGGCGTTTTGTTATGTTTTTGGTTAATAATTTGACTTGGTTCAAGTTATTGGTGTAGGTTTCGAGCTGGCCTGTGGCTCAGAACCTGGGGTGGTGTAGGGGTGTCTCGGTATGCCCCTGCATTGGTGTGTGGTTAAATTGGTGGTGTGGGGGTATCTCGGTATGCCCCTGCAGTGGTAATTTGGTTAAATCGGTGGTGTAGGGGTGTCTCGGTATGCCCCTACATAATTATAATTTGGTTAAACGGTCTGGTAGGGGTGTCTCGGTACATCCCTATTGTGGTCAATATGTTAATATGTTAATATGTTAATGTGGAGGCACCTGGTATGTGTTGGTGCCATTATATGGTTAATTTATTGGTTATGTGAGGTCATTGTCAGTGTTAATAAGATGTAAACTGTTAATAATGTTAACCGGGGTGGCTGGGTTGACAATGACCTCTAAATATTGTATATATGTTAATAAAGCTGTGGACAAAATATTTTGCACCCAAGTAAAGTGTCTGAGTCATTATTTGGGTATAGGGGTACGATCTTCCTGGGGCACAAACTCAACTATGCGCTTGTCAAGTCCTAATGTCCCTCTACCTGTGATTTCTCCACTCACATCTGTATCAAATATATCTCTATTTGCAGTACCTGTAGCACCTCTATTAGCCCCAGCTTTATCCTCCCAAGTGAGTCCCCCATGTCCCTGGGTGTTTTCCCCAAGCCCTCTAGTAACATCTCCAACAATTCTGCCAGAACCACCATTTCCACTTGTGAGCCCTCTAAGAATTCCTGTCACTCCTCCAGTAATTCCATCTACTCCAGTCAGCCCATTAGCAAGGTCTCCAACACCTTCTGTCACATGTCTAAGCAGGCCACCATTTCCACCTTGAGTACCCCCTGTAAGACTTCCAACAGTGTCAATCACCCCTCCTAAAAGACCTGGAGTCCTCTCTGGCAATGCACCGGCTATTTGTTTTCCTCTTATTAAGCCTCCAGTCTCCCCATATCTATTCCCAGTTGCGTATTTAACTCCGCCAAGATTTTGACCACTGAAAAGAAGCTAAATAAATAAAACAAAGAACACAAAAAAGTAGTTATTACTTCATAATATTTTTTTCTGACTGTAAAACAGAGAATATTTAAAGAAAGATATATTGTTCTGTATTACAAGATTCGTTCATAAATGTAATTACATAGTTTAATAGTTTAATTCTCCTTTGATCATATTTATTTGCATAATTAAATTCAATGTATTCACTTTCTGAATTACAAACTGTTTTTTACACTAGGCTCACATTTCTATCTATGAATATAGTGGATATGAATATCATGGGAAAATGTATCTTAAATAGCAGTTCTCTCACACTGCATGCATATTTCCTCCTATTAACCTTATTTCTGTTTAAACGTGAATACTCTTTCTGCAATAAATTATTTTAAAGTAACCATGAATTATTGTAATTTTACACACACACACATATTTCAAACATTTATAATTTGGTATTACTGTCCATTTTAAGTGTCTTTTCAATGTTTTTCCACAATGTACAGCACAATCGCTAATTTTGTAAGTATATTCACTGTATATACAGATACAATGCATCTCAACTGCCTCGTTCAATAAGCACATGTGTAATAATGTCTTAATATCTTTTTAAAATTAGAAGTTTCGGTATTTGTATAGTTAGTGATCAAAGGAGTGTTAAAATCCTTTGTTGTAGATTCCAAATTAAGCAAAAGATAAAGTGCAGCGCTCAGTTTGTAATAATTCTATATTAATAGTGTTATGCAATACTTGAACATGTCCGTCCTTACAAAATAACACCCATCGTGCATAAAAAAAAAAAAAAAAAAAACAGGTATACTTAGATTCAAATCACACGTGATGTCTTCTATGAGACTCTCAGCAGGTTCACATGAAAAATAAAAGAAACATATAGATAATAGTATAATATTGTTTATACAAAAGATATTAACCTTCCTATAAGATTGGTACTCACAATCTTTTGAGCAACCAAGTTTGCTCAAACTATAGGGCGTCTGTGTAGGAATATCATAGGATCCAATAGTTTCTGGAAAACAGCAGCTTGTGGTGTTCCACTCAATGTTGTTGTTCCTCAATGAGTATCAGCTCAAGATATACAGGAGGTCAAAATGAAGAGGAGGATTTGAAAGTAAAAATAGCAATTTATTAGTAGTAAAATCTAAAAAATTATATGCTTGCAACAAGCAAACAAAGTTCCATGCTTTGCCTGTGTAGTTTGTGCTACTTCCAGGTGGGCGTGTCGCCAATTTGCAAGCTTTGTAATATACACTTTCTAAGCTCATCACTAAGAAAACAGAAAATCAAATATAATACCATATGTGCTCAATTATAAGACAACCCCCCAAAATTTGAATATCAATTTAGAAAAAAAAGAAAAAGCCTGAATATAAGACTACCATATAGGAAAAAAAGTTTTATTAGTAAATATTAATTCACATGTAAACTATTTTTCATTTAATAAAAACTATGATTGAGAAAAATGCATTTTTTATTTTTATTTCCTTTTATTTGCCATCCTGCCCCACAGTTTGCTACTCTGCCCCAAGATATGCCTTATACCCCCCCTACATGCCACTCTGCCTCCCTGATATGCCTTATACCCCCCTACCTACCACTCTGCCCCCCAGTTATGCCTTATTCCCCCCTATTTGCCAATCTGCCTCCCCGATATGCCTTACACCCCCTATATTGCCCCCGATTTACCGATGCATCCCTAGACTTGTCCCCCGTGCTTCAGACTCCCTGGTGTCTAGTGGGGGCAACTTCCGCTGCTACCCGGGACTTCCGCCAGGGCTTCTATGGTGGAGCACTGGAAGGTCATGTCATGCTGACGCTCCATCATAGAAGCTCTGGCAGAAGTGCCGGCAGCCGCAGAGGTTGTCTGTGCGCATCGTGCAGACGTCCTCCGGCTGCCAGAGAGGAGGATCCAGGTCTCCTGCATCGCTGTGGGGGATCTGGATCTTAGTCTTGTAGTCAGACATCTATTTGAGGTCTGATTATAAGACAACCTCAAATATAAGACGAGCATTTGCTCTGAAAAAAAACTTTTTTATTTTTATTAATTATTAATTATTATTAATAATATATGTATATTTATAGATATATATTTATATTTACCAGTACCCTGGATATTTTTGTTAGAAGTGGACCCTTAAAAAAAGAGAACATTTTATATAAGCAAAAGGTGTATGCAATATTATTAAAAAAAAATGTGTGTAATATATACAAACAACTTTTCAAACATCATAATGGAAACATTAGGCAATTTACTAAACTTAAACCTAGTGAAAAATCACCTGATAAAAATGTTACATTAATCATGAGTATGATTAAAGTATGATTTAGTAAAATATTTTAATAGCATGCAGGTAATTCCTGGTTTTCACAACTTGTCCATGCTTCAGCAAAAATGCGAGCATTGCCACATAACACAGCAAATTATTTTTTAATGATTTTCTGTTGATCTATGTAAATGCATTTTTTTTAACCCATCAGGGATATTTTTCATATACATTTTACTGGACATTTTATTGTTATATATATAGTTATAACATTTTCTAATGAAATTGATACATCTTTTAAAGCAAAGGATTATAAAAATAAGCTTTTATTCTTTGTCATACTGCATTTCCTTATACAAAGTTTACCAAAATGTTGTGCTCGTTTTCCTTCCTAAGAAGGGATATTACATGTCTGATTAATGCGAGTTTGCAAATAAGTATCTATACCACTTAATTCAAAAGTGCCAGGATGCCAATATATGTAGGTGTAGTCCCTCTCATTTAGAATAATGGCACAGCATTATAAATCTATAAATTGAACAGTTGGAGGGTTGCCTGTTGGCTACTTCTGTACTAACTAGAGATTATAATATTAATAGTAATACAATTAAATAAATAGCATTATCTCAATAATGGTGCCTGCATGATACATTTTGTTTTTAGAAAATGTGAATGTTCAAAGCATTATGGGATATTAATGTGAATGTTCAAAGCATTATGGGATATTAGTTAGTGCACCAATGAGTAACATGCAAAATAAGACTGAATGCAAGATAGACTGAAGAACTATCTTGACAGACTGTCACATCTGTCATTGGTATGCTTCTATATAATTGGCATACAATAACAGAGGTTTATGTGTATCATTATACAATAGCCAATTTTAGATTAATTGGGGAATATCACAAGTGCTTTTAAGGGCATTATAATATATTTTAATTCATGTTATTTGCAGTTTAGAAGTGTTACTTGATTAGCCCATTCACGTCTGTTGACATACCAGGTACGTCATGCCCAAGTGGACTCATTAGTTCTGTGACGTACCTGGTACGTCATGTGAAAAAAATGCCCCCGTGTCACCATTATCATGGTGACCGCGTGGGCACTGCTGCTGCTGTCTGCTCAGGTGTCTGCTTCCAGGCAGACCAGCAACAGCAAAAGACAGCCCCCACAAGCCCTTTGATCACTTCTGTAAAGAGGCTCCATTGAGTGCAAGCTGCCAGGGAAAAAATGTCTTTGTGTAGCGTTAACCCCTTCAATGCCGCGATCGTGTCATTGCAGGGGTTATATTTGTCCCCACAAGCTTGTGGTGACTAAATATCAGTCAATGTTGTGCTCCTATGGAGCATCAGCATTGAAAGAGTTAAAATTATTTTTACAAAATTATTGATCGGTCTCCCGTTAAGTGATCAGTCAAAATTCCAAGTTTGAAAACTGAAATGTGCATGTTGAATGGTGAAACTGCAAACTGGATGTTTTCTTTTTTTGTCAGACTAACTTTGGAAGGTGCTGGTGCGGAATCAGCTGCATGGGACAGGCCAATATGCCCCTAACTAGATTCCCTGAGCTCCCTACGTTTTGGAAATATATAGTTTTAGGGGTTTAAAATGAAGTATGGGGCCTCTACTGTGTCTCAAATGAGACATGGACCCAGCAAACCGATCTGTCAAAATTCCATGTTTAAAAACTGTAATGCGCATGCCCTACCCATGTATATTTGGTATTCCTCTACTCAGGGGGTGTTTCTGAATACAAATCAAAAGTTGTTTAAGTCATTTCATGTACCCAGGGAAATAAATGTACTGAAATACTGTGTTTGGATAGAATGGGTTTGTTAAAAATGAAAAAAATGAAATTTTACTGCAATGTTTAAAAAATATATACTTTTGTTGAGCAGTTTTTCTTTTTCTGGCCGCTACTGGGGCGCTGGTAATATATAGAGTTAATAGGTGAAACTGTGAAAATGGCTCCTTTTTTTCCTAATTTCCCTACTTGTGCTGAAAAAACTATATCTAATGTGGGCATCAGAGTTGAATAAGGACATAGCTAAAGCACAAAAACGGCTCTGGTCATTTAGTGCAAACATCGTAAAAAAATAAAACGGTCCTGAAGGGGTTAATATTGTTAGCATTTCATACAATCTTTACCAAAGAAATCTTACCAGTAATCCGCACAAAGGTGTATTAAGTGATCCTAGATCGAGAGAACTCTAAAAAAAAAAAAAAAAAAAAAAAAAAAAAAGTCTTTATATATTTATAAAATATAAAAATAAAATTATAAAATATATATTATATACTAGAAATATTTATAGGTCTTTTATTGGTTTATGTAAATGTATAAATATTTTTTTATTGTATTTAATATATTGCTACTTACATAATTATCTCAGTCTCATTTTTTCACATCTTCTAGACTTTCTCTTATTACCTCATCTTTATCTAGAAATGTTATCTCTATCTTCAAGTTTTTAGCATTCATCAACAATCTCATCCGAATCTTTATATACCTTTCACTCACTTTTACTCATCTGCTTTTCAACCATTTTTCTAAGTGACATTCTTGTTATAGTTATCCTTATATCTTTTCTGCATTCTCAACCATGTACCATAACATAAGGTATTATTTTAGGTACTCCCCCTAGCAGTAGTGTCATGGGTATACCTTGTATCAATCTACTTATGTGCAGGGGTACACAATAAAGTAACATATTGTAGATGTTTGATACCTGATTGGTGAAAAGAAAAAAGTCCCTAGTGTATGCTTGAACACACCATCTCTCATTTTGCATTGTTTATATCTTTACGTAAAATAAATACATATTACCAGTAACTGTACTACTGTCCTTAACAGATGCTCTAGTGTACCATCCACATCCATGAGAAGATCTTCCTAAAATAATTTGAAAAATGGAAGTAAATGGTGTTGGTTTCACAGACTACAAGCATCAATAGGTTTTAAAATTGTTTGATTAAGAGTTTTTCACAAACTACCTGTAACTTTTTAAAATGTTACAGGAGTGAATACCTCTACTGTTGTAGTGGTGGACCTTAATACAGTGGGGTAATGAAAACATGCATGGGACAGACATATGGATATCCCGAATAAAAGATAAGACCAAGGACAGGTGAAAGTTTGAGTCTTTATAGCAGAAATATGGAGCAAATTGGATGGGCCGCGAGGTTCAAAGTTTCTTTGTTTCTTTGAAAAGTTAACTTGAACATTTAAAATACAGTAAAGGAGTATAGAACTTACAACTGTTGTACCAGTTCCCAAAAGGTTCCCTGATGTGCAGCCAGTGACATCCTGAAATTGAAAGGTAATATAAAAGCTGTACTCTTTTTACATTGACTTAACTTACAGTAACTCACACTTACATAATTCTTCCATTATAGGCCTTATCTCAAGATACATCATGGCAAAATTGTTTTTTTTTGTTAAAGAGACACTTGCACTTTAATGCACATCATAGCTGAGTGTTCCCTTTGTACTATAATTTCCCCCATTGCAAATGTCCCCTTTAAATTATGTTATCCCTCTCTTCATTTCAACTTAATGCACCTTTTCCTGGGACCTATCATGATATAAATGTTTGAACAACATGTACACCTCTTTCTATCTAAGTTAGTTTAACCCCTTGAAGACAATTCACTTACCAGCCACGTCACAGAAAAACATACCAGAGGTGACAATTTAAGTGCACATTAAGGGCACATCATAACTTAAAACAATAGCTTTCTTCTCCTAATGTCGAGGCATTCAGTATCACACGAGATCTGCAGCAGGGGCCCTGCGTGGCTCCTCCCTAGATGTCAACATACACCTTTTATAATATGCGGTCAGACGCCTGATTTAAAAGTGCTTAGGAGGCGATCAACAATGTAAACGGTGGCGCTGAAGTGCCTCGATAGAGAGGCATTCAGCAACAGTGAAAACCCACCCCAAAAAGACGCCACTGAGAGATATTTTGTTTTCAAGAGGGTCTCTCTACGCAGGTTGAATACAGGTACTACATTCAACAATGCTAGTCAATGGAACCCAGCTTTATAATCACAATGTGATTAGTAAAATACATTTTTTTTAAAGTTAAGCAAAAATAAGAAAAAATTGGAAAAATCTGAGGAACCATCCAGTTCCAAAAATTAAAAAAAAAACAGTCAAAGATGTCCCAAAAATGGGCACAGACTGACCAGATGTTGAAAATCCATAAAAATGCACAACTCACAAAGGTGGTCTTTTACCTTCCAAATAAAGGTACAGTGAGGGTATGAAGATGCTGCTAAACACATATTGTTGTTTGACAGTAACATATAACAGGAACTGTAAATTCATACCTAAAGTAGAATGTGTGTGGAAAAAATACACAAAAAAATGCTACAACAAACTTTGACAAAGACTCGTTGTGAAACGTGTTCATGAAAAGTGTTAAAATACCAGCACTTGAAACACCCTGGGCGTCTATATTTCAAAAATATATAAATCAAAATGTCCAGCTTTAAAGAGCTCCTAAATAGGACATAAGGGCAGGCTAAAACAGAGCTTAGGAACCAGGAGCGATAAATTCATACCTGCAGTAAAATGTGTTTATAAAAAAAAGCAAAAAATTTACTACCACAAACTCTGACAACACATGGTAGTAGAATTAGTGCATGGAAACATCTAATTTTTTAAACATATATATGGTTTGATGGGGATAAATTGAAGTGGCCATCTTCAAATGTGTGTCAAAAATAGGATATGGCCATTTCTGGAAAAAAAATGGTTTTGAAATAGCAATATGCAACTTGTACTTATTGCTCTATAACTTGCAAAACAAAAGCAAAAAAAAAAAACTAAAAACATTTGATATTTCTATTGCAGGACAAATATTTGAATATAAAAAACAAAATACTGTCTGCGCTTCTCACCCTAATAAAGTTGGCAACAAATATATAAACATAATATAAATGAGAGGTTTTGGTTATATGAATTGGCCAAAGCATAATTAAGCTCACCCGCCACGTCAAGGCACACTCTCAATAGGGTGAGATCCTACTCTCACCTCCTACATAGTGGGCACACAAAGCAGTTTATACTGCTACCAAAACCTGTTTGGTAGGCCTCATATTATACATTTGTATTTTTTGAGCCTGAGACTAGCTTAGCGCACCGACATTTTTTCTTTTCCCTGTTTGCACATATTTGAGGTTGTTGGCTCCTCATCAGTCTGGTTGCAGCTTGCTGTCCAGGGGTTAATAGGGAGGAGGTTTAATTGCACCTCCCCCAACACATTAATAAGGTTTTGGTAGCAGTATAAACTGCTTTGTGTGACTACTAAGAATTTCTTTGTAGAAAATACAATAGGACAAACATCATTAGCTACTAGATGGTGTGCTTATAAAGCGGTTATAAGGGGACATTTTATCAAATTAAAAAAAAAGATGAGATTGACTAATGAACAACCATTGAATGATCTATATATTTCATATTATAACCTAGCCACAAAAGCAAAGCTTGACCCCACTCAAGAATATAGAAATCAGCTTCAACTTCTCAGAGAAAAAATTAATCAAAAAGAATTAGAAAAAACTAAGTATTCCATGCAAAAACTGAGAGTAAAATATTATTATAAAAGCAACAGACCCGATAAAATAATGACTAATCAGTTAAAAAAAAAAGAGCTAACGATAAAATTATTAAAATTGTGTCTGATGACATTATACGAACGACCCCAGAGACAGTGGCAGATGGCTTTAGATTATACTATGAAAAACTGTATAGCATCCCAACAACAACTAATGATAAAGCTATAGAGGAATATTTGGAATCTGCGAATCTGCCAGCTCTAACAGACTTCCAGAAAGACACATTGTATAAACCAATTGATAAAAAAGAACTTAGTAGGGTTATTGATAAACTCCAAAAATATAAAACTGCAGGTCCGGATGGATTTACTAACTTTTTTTATAAAACCTTAAAAACAGATATAATAGATCATCTACTGGGAATGTTTGAGGAAATTACGGAAGTAGGCCACTGCCCTAAAGAGATTTTGCAGGCAAATATTATCCCAATATTTAAAAAAAATAAGAACCCAGAGGACCCAAAAAGCTATCGCCCTATCTCATTAATCAATGTCGATATCAAACTGTTTTCTGCGATATTGGCAGAAAGATTAAAACCCATGTTAAACACTTTGATCCACCCGGATCAAGTGGGCTTTATCCCTGGTAGAGATTCTACCAATAATACTAGACGATTAATTGATGGACTCCATTACGCTGAAAAAGCGGGATGCCCCCTACTGACCCTGTCACTAGATGCCGAAAAGGCTTTTGACAGGGTCAGTTGGGGATTTCTTAAAGCTACTCTTAGATCCTTTGGAATTACCGGTTGGTTTTATAAAGCTATTTGCTCGCTATATTTAAATCCAAGTGCACGGGTTGTCGGTCAAGGACTATGCTCTAGTTGGTTCAATCTAGAAAATGGCACTAGACAAGGGTGCCCTTTATCACCTATTTTATACATCCTTACGCTTGAATCCTTTGCCAATAAAGTAAGAAATAATCAGAATATAACGGGCATTAATATTAACAATGAAGATTTTAAAATATCATTATACGCAGATGATGTGATTATCTCTCTATCCAATCCAATAAATTCAATGAAAAACTTTCTTCAAGAAGTGGATAAATATAGTATAGTCTCTAATTACAAATTAAATCTAAATAAATCTATAGCTCAAGTTAGAAATATTAATCGAGGGACTATTGATAACTTACACGAATGTTTTTCTTTAAATTTAAATCAAAAGGAATTCGAATACCTACGAATCCTTATCCCTGAAAAAATTGGAAATGTTGTGGAGAAAAATTTCCTCCGTCTTTTAAGAACATCAAATGAAGCCATCAGAGAATGGCGTAAACTTAATCTTTCTTGGTGGGGCCGGGTCAATGCTCTCAATTCTTATTTGATGCCGAAATGGATTTACCTCTTTAGAATGCTCCCATTAAAGTTCCCCCAAAACTGGCTTGATATTGCACATACGTGTTTTATCAACTTTGTCTGGAGAGGAAAGGTTCCAAGAACCAATGGCAGATTGATGGGAGCTCGAATCAAAGATGGTGGTATGGCTTTTCCTCAAATAAAGCAACACTATGAAGCCAGCATAGTGTACCATATCACTAAAACCTATCAAGAATCATCTAAGCAAGAGGTTTGGTATAAAATAGAACAAAACACTACTGAAACTAGTAGCTTAAACAAATTTATTTGGTCTCTAAAAGATAGAGACATAACAATTTATATTAAAGATAAAAATATAGTGCTACAAAATATTATACCAGAATGGCTAAAAATCAAAAAGCGATTGGGTATTAAGGATAGATTAATCGAGTCCTTAAATTTTAAGCTACTTGAAGATGTTATAGAAGACATCTCACTGATAAACTGGACACAGGCTGGTGTTAATGTAATCTCAGATATCTTGTTATATGGTAAGATGTCTCCTTTTCCTACTCTAGTAAATAAATTTGGGTTAATGAAAATAACTATCTTCAATTATTTAAGAGTTAAAAACTGTATAAATAAACATTTGGTTGGATCACAAGATGCTATCCTTCAGAAATTAGCCCAAATTTTTTGTCCAAATCCCCCAATAAAACTTTTCTCCAAATGTTTAGAGTTAATGAGGCTAAAAGAAGGAAATAAGGCGTTTAAAAAAGTGATAACAAGATGGGAAAAGGAATTAGACACTCCAATCTCGTCCGATGACTGGTTAAAGGAGATTAGAAAATTATCCTCTAGAGTGCATGACCTCTCCCTTTTGGAGACCCAATTTAAAGTCCTAAACAAATGGTACTTAGTACCAACTAGATTGGCAAAAATGTCCTCAGATAATTCTAATGTATGTTGGCGTTGTCACCAGGCAATAGGGTCCTACCTACATATTTGGTGGTCCTGCCCCAGGGTTAATAACTTTTGGAATGAGATCATCTTGATGATCCTCAAGACTTTTGGGATAATATTCTGTGGACTGATGAGTCTAAAGTGGAATTTTTTTGAAAGACATGCTTCCTGGTAAATCTGAAGTAAATCTTAACACAGCATTCCATAACATCATACCAACAGTCTAACACGGTGGTGGTGGTAGTGTGGTGGCCTGGGACTGCTTTGCTGTTTCAGGACCTGGGCGACTTCCCATAATTGATGACACCATGCATTTTGCTCTCTACCAGAAAATCCTGAAGGAGACTGTCCAGTCATCAGTTTGTGACCTAAAGCACAAGTGCAGTTGGTTATGCAGCAGGACCATGATCCGAAGCACGTAAGCAAGTCCACCTCTTAATGGCTCAAAAGAAACAAAATGAAGGTTCAGTGCTACCAAGTCAAAGTCCTGACTTAAATCCGTAGGTAATGCTCGAAAACCTTCCAATGTGGCTGAATTAAGACAACTCTACCAAGAAGAGTCACCAATATTAATAATAATATTGCTATTTATTGCAAATGTTTGATTGTACTTTTTGCACAAAGGATGGCAACCAGTAATGGCATTATTTTTTCACATGAGTAAAAAAGGTTTTGATGAACTCTTTACCTTCAATAAATAAAATAATGATTTAAAAGCTGCATTTTGTGTTTACTCAAATTGTTTTATATTAACATGTAAATATGACAAAAAAGAGTAAATGGTCTGAAAAATATCCCTCGTCTTATATTCGTTATAATCAAACCTCAAATAGAGATCTGACTACAAGACTAAGATCCAGATTCCCCGCAGCGCTGCAGGGGACCTGAATCCTTCTCTCTGGCAGCAAGTGGCTTCTATGACAGAGCACCGGCATCACATGACCTTCCAGTGCTCCACCAAAGAAGCCCTGGCCCTTTTTATTAACAGAGCAATTCTCTCTTCTGCATGTGCTCCGGCAGCTCTTCTAACATGCTTTTCCTCTTTCTGCCTAATCTTATAGATCTGTCTGTCTTCCTAACTTTGCTTTTCTTTGTATTTACTAAATTCTTGTTTTTTACTATTCTGGCCACTTTTGCGGAGTATCACAGTGTTTTCTTTAATTTTTGCTCTTACTGACCAGCCTAATAAAATTTTCTGTTACCTTCAATAATTGAACTTTTAAATAATCTCATTCCTCCTGTACTCCATTAAATGGCACCAAGTAACTTTTTTACACATTCTCTCATTGCTTGAAATTTCAGCAAGGGTGTGGGGGCATTAGGGTGACCAAATTGGCCTTGTTTTACAGGACACATATAATTTTTACATATTGCTGACCAAACCTGCAGTATGGGGCATCATTTTATCTGTGCTGGCAGCATCAATACACAAGGGGCAGCTGGGACCATTACATAAATCAATACTTAAAAGGGGGGGTCAATGACAAAGAAGTGTGGGGGAAAAACATTGTTTTTATTGTTGTAGCTTAGCCCATCCAGATGTGTGACAGAGCCTGTCCTGGTGTGTGTGTGTATCAGGGATACTGGACTGCAACAACAGTAATGGAGCGGAGACCAGTATGCAGGAGAAACAGGCACGGAATAGATAATAAGTTCCAAAAACGAAGTCAAGGAGAAGCCAAAAATCGGTACACGGGTGAAGCAGCCGTTTAGACGCCAAGGCCAAGGAGGAACCGCAAGGATAAACGTAGGCCAGCCGGGTCTGGTACACGAAGGGTCAATCAATAGAGGAATCAAGGCAAGCCGGGTCTGGTACACGAAGGGTCAATCAATAGAGGAATCAAGGCAAGCCGGGTCTGGTACACGAAGGGTCAATCAATAGAGGAATCAAGGCAAGCCGGGTCTGGTATACAAAGGGTCAATCAGCAGGAGAGAGCACTCAGAAGGTACGTATAGGAAGCACAATAACTGAGCACTGAGCAAAGCTCAGTGCTTGGTTTTAAACTTGCCACTCGGCTACGCCCCACCCCTAGGGGCGGGACAGTCTCCGAGCGTGCACACAGTGTTCCCAGAATGGGAACAATAAAGTTAAGCTAGAGGGCGCGCGCTCGCCCCTAGCTACACACGCCGGAGGAAGAACAGAAGATGGATGTCGCGGCGATGGAACCCGTACCCGCGGGCAGCGGGTACTCCGGTGAGTCGCTGCGGCGAATCCTTCCTGCAGGACCCTGACAGTGTGTTTGGGTGTCGATGTGGAAGAGCCTGTCCTGGTGTGTGTGTGTTTGGGTGTCAATGTCCTGGTGTGTGTGTTTGGGTGTTGGTGTGGCAGAGCCTGTCCTGATGTGTGTCCCCGTGTGGCAGAGCCTACCCTGGTGTGTGTGTGTGCATCTGGGTGTAGATGTGGAAGAGCCTGTCCTGGTGTGTGTGCTTGGGTGCTGGTGTGGCAGAGCCTGTCCTGGTGTGTTTGTCGGTGTGGCAGAACATGTCCTGGTGTGTGTGTCGGGGTGGCAGAGCATGTCCTGGTGTGTTTGGGTGTTGGTGTGGCAGAGCCTGTCCTGGTGTGTGTGTTTTTGGGTGTCAATGTGGCAGAGCCCATCCTGATGTTTTGGTTGTTGATGTGGCAGAGCCTGTCCTGGTGTGTGTGTTTGGTCATCTGTTTCCTGGCACTGTAGAAATAAATTTAACTATTTAATTTTTACCATTTCAGAGATAAAGCACCCTCCTTTGTAGATCACTTCAGAGGACAAACCTTTCCAGGCCCAAAAATCCGTGAGAGGCCCAAAAATCAGAGAAGTAAATTTATTGTGTTATTTACTCTATTTCAATCTGCATATTTTATTAAAATTGATTAGTGACTTCAGGCATCCTGTGTATGATGACTTTTTTAGTGTACTGATGTACTCCCGATCCCATCACATTAGATTCTATCATATATTATCTGCCTAGCACTGATGTCATCTTATCCAGTACACATGGATGCTGAGGAGTTAAGATTCTAAGAGTCTATTGTATTTATTTCTATAAAAAGGCCCACTAAAATCCTCAGCACCAGACCCACGATGATCTTAATCCAGCCCTGCCAATAACTAATACATAAAGATTTTTGTATATTGTATATTTTTCATTTTTTAGAGTCAATTACCAGCCCCTGGCAAGTATGTCTTAATGGGAAATAGGATTAAAGCGATTAAAGGGAAATGCTCTGAAAAATACCCCTCGTTTTATAATCCAACCTCAAATAAGAGTAAGATCCAGATCCCCGCAGCACTACAGGGGACCTGGATCCTTGTCCCTGTCAGCTGGTGGACATCTGCGCAATGTGCCGGGGTTTCTATGACGGAGCGGTAACGTGACATAATGTTTGGGTCAACATAGAAGTAAAGTCATGCAGTAAGAAAAAAAATGATATAGCTGTATTATTCCAAGAGAAAATGGAGCCTTTAGTCAGTTGATTCACTTTATTAAGCTGAAATAGAAATACATATAAAGTAACAAAAGCTTTTAAGACCTCACTTGTCACTTATTTTGTGTGATTTATATTTATATGAATTTCTGATGTTAAGTATTTCTTTTTCTTTCTAAATATCTTACAGGGAGGAAAGAAGAAAAAAGACAAGCATTAGAAGAACAAAAGTGATACAATGTTGCTGGAACATGCATTTAACAAACCTCCATTATACTTATTAATGCTCTTCTGCATGTGTGTTTGTAAATGGTCTGCAATGTATATACTGATCTTTACTTAAAGGTCATGGGTTTTCAGAATAAAACCTTAAACAAACTTGTTGAAGTAATCCAATATCTTATGAAATATACTGAGTACTTGTATATATACACTCTATACAATCGTCTACAGCCTAGGGCTGAAAATGGAGCAGCACAAATGCTGGTACAAATGATCTATCAAAAAAAGACTGAGGGATCTATCAGGAAATAACATGGGGGCTCAATATAGAAAACAGGGGGGGGGGTTATGGAAACATTTCCATACATAAAGGCATTTCACAATGTATCAGAGGGAAGTTTGTGAAATCAAGGAGCTGAAACCACAACTCTCCTGACGAGTCTTCTGTTGGTGAATAGCTACAAACAGCAGACTCGGGTGGTCTTTCGGGCGCTGCGGGCGGTCAGACACTGTACCTGCGGGTCCCAGTAATCCCGCGCACTCCTGCAAGGCTGCCTTCGCGTTGCTCCCTCACAACATCTATTCTCTTATTCCGCAAAAGGAAGCCAGCGGAGTCACGTGATTTTACGTCATGTCACATGACTCTGCTCAGCTCCTGGGTGGAACAAGAGAAGAGACACTGTAAGGGAGCAACATGAAGGCAGCCTTGCGGGACTGCACAGAAAATCTGCAGTACAGGTAAGGGAGTGGGTGTGATTGACCACATATGTTGCGAGAGCAGGCGGGATTGGACACATATGTTGCGGGAGCGGGTGGGATTGGACACATATGTTGCAGGAGCGGGTGGGAGTGGAACACACACATTGCGGAAGCGGGCGGTAATGGTCACAAAATCTTGGCCACCTAAACAGGGCTTGACTGAGGATGACCAACTGGCTCTGGCACTTGAAGGCCACCAAATAACATTTGTGCAGAGATCAGCAGGATATGTGTGGCTGCAAGTAACATTATTACAGTTTTGGAGTGTGCGGTTGCCCGTATTCATCGGGCAGTCACACAATAGTGGGATATGGGATATGGCGGTATAGGGTAATTTGCTACCCCCACCCATTGTTTATTTTACCCTTCATTGAACCAGTTCCCCACCTTTGTGTATAGAATCTTTTTTGGGGTTGCCAACTTGCTCTCAGGTCCAGGAAAACTTTTATATTTAAAATCTGCATATTTTTAGGTATAATCATCACGCAGAAGGAAACATAACAAACCTGATGTACAATTGTTGAGTAAAGATACCACAACAATTAAATAGTTAAAAAAAATCCCTGGCTGAATAATTTATTGGTCTTCCATCGCCATCTAGTGTAAAGAAAAATCACTACACAAAGAAACAAATTATTTTTGGAAATTATTGAAATATTTTTTATATTATTTTGAAAACTGCCAAATTGTTCCAGGAGGAATATAGAGACTTTATTGCATATCCGAGGACTTTTCAGGCAAAGTTTTTGGAGTAAT
The DNA here is from genome assembly GCF_027358695.1 of Spea bombifrons. Lineage (NCBI taxonomy): Eukaryota > Metazoa > Chordata > Amphibia > Anura > Pelobatidae > Spea > Spea bombifrons. Next base: position 12,721,308 of record NC_071090.1, read on the forward strand.
TCTATCTCTTAGATCGGCAGCAGATGTTTATTCAAGGGACTTTGTTGACATTAAAGACGTAAAGCTCAGGTACAGGTAATTTATTGCAGCTAACAAATTGCAACTGGATAACCCGGGCTTGTTAGGGAGTCTTTGTTGGTCCTTGTGATCACCAAATAAATAGCACTGTGGGTTGTAGTTTTGAAAGCAACTTCCGATACAGCGATGGGCGAGAGGGGCAGTAAAAGCTACTGTTCTTCCACATGTCATTTTATTTTCCAGCAGACCCTACCACTTCTCTGTGGCTTACCTTTGGAGGCAGTTGTTTTTGTTCAGTCCCACAGGCCACGGTTCCAAATAAATATTTCCGAGTAAAGGGACACTTCAGTAATAGTTGTCAATGTACATATGATACCCATAATTAAGACGGTTTGAGATGAGGTTCCAGGCAATTTTTACCACTTATCCCCACAGAGCCGGCATAGTCTGGCTAATTTAAGTGCAAGTCACCCCACCCCCCACCCCATAAATCCAAAAAGAAAAGGAATGGCCGTCTCTTTAACAAAGCTTGTACAGCTTGACCCGTTACCTTGCCCTCTTGGAACTTTTATGTTGTTTGAATATCAGCCTTCCTTTGTATTGCTGACCGTACACTTTTGGGCAAAGGCTGTTTTAACGTTTTTGCTGTGTTACTGTTTATAATTTCCTTCTTTGTCATTTTGTGCATCCACACACATTGTATACACATTATACCACAAACATTACATATCATATATTATATATTTTTGAAAACTAAACACCCCAGGGTATTTCAAATACTGATATTTTCCTTCTTTCCATGCACAGATTTTATCACCAGCCTTTCTCAACATTTGCAGTAGTTTTTGTGCCCCTCCCCCCACACATTTAGGTATGAATTTACAGCTCCTGGTATATGTTACTGTCAAAAAACAGTCCAATTTGTGTTCAGTAACACTGAGTACAGTGATACCCCCATGCATAGGGGTTTGTTGGGTTGCCTGGGAGGTAAAAGGCCATCTTGACAAGGTTTGCATTTTTTTTTTGAATTTCAACATCAGTCGGGCTGCCAGGCCCATTAGACTTGGTTTATTGTGAATCTAGTTTTAAGCCAATATGTGTGTAGTAGATACATGGAGCGGTTACCCTTTCAGGCAGAAATGGTACGAGGGTGGAGTGGCGAGAGTTAACAGAGTTTAAATAAGATGTGGAGTGAACCCAATCAACCGTACATGAGGTTTACTCCAGTTCATTAGTATCTTTGTGTTATTATGGGAGTCCTTTTGCCTAAACCATTCCAAGTTGGGAAATGTGACACCTCTCCTAGCCAGAAAGGCACCGTTTTGACCCTGCAAAGAACCCTCCAACAAACAAAGGCGTTACAAACTCAGCCCCTTTTCTACTAAAGGTTATATTTAAGAGATTAAATCTAGATCCAGGGATCTGGGGTCCTCATATTTATATTTGAGGTGCCCACATTTTTCCTAGCAGAATGACATCAGACAAGGTTGGGTTACCTCCAATCATTTAATAGATAAACTGAAGTCTGCAGTGTTAGATTACAGACTGACCAAGGAAGGTCATTATGGAAAGAGGGATTTCTGACAAGTCTGGATCTGAAAAAATATAACCTTTATGTGCTGTAACTGGATAGAAAAACCCTTTGCTAGGTGTCCCAATGGACACCTAGGTGTCCCAAAGTGGCCCAATCTCGTAGCCCCTCCTATTCTTCTGCGGACTGCAGCCCTGACATCTGACCTGCAGTCAACAGGTATAAAGTATCCTGTACTTAGATATTAAGGTGTCCTTATTTTGGTGGCCAAGATCTAATTTTGCAATAAATTGCCATTATTCGTGCCAAAAGCTCCTCCGGGAATAGAATAAAGTACTTCTGTAAGTAGGATTTCTATTAACTGTTCTCCCTTTTATTTTTATCTGCTTGGTGTGACTAAATTGTTAATATAATTGTTTGTATGTACTGTGAATATTTTTTATTTCATAATAAATCATTCATTTATTAAGTTCCTGCCTTTGTCTGGTATAAGAACCACATTTGCCTTGAAGAGAGTTATTTAATAATCCGTAGTCTTCTTAGATGCTTGGCTAATCTGCATGTTTGGATATATAAACTATTTGGGGACAGTAGATTAAAAAGAAAGTTGAGCGTTTTAACCAGGTTTGGTGGCAGCATTACCTATCTTTATATCAGAGTGGGAGGTGTGTAAGCGGGGCATTTAATTATTATTTTCCAGTCTAGTGAAGACAGATAGTGATTTAGACCCTCTTACCGCAAAAATAAGTCACGTGCCTGCTTGGAGTAGTGCGCATTCCAGACATGTGCCATGTCCTATTTTTAGGAGATCTTTCAACCTGGCCAAGTCAATCTACCCCATCAAATCATATTTTTTTTAAACTACACACTCCATGGGCATTTACAACAACCATTTTTTTTAACTCTTTCCATGTGATAATGTTTGTGAAGATATAGTGCTAATTTTAGGACTTGCTCATATCTGCATGTATATTTGGACTTTAAAAAAAAAAAAAAGATTTGTGAAACTGGATGGTTCTCCTGATGCTGACATCCGTGGCAAATTATTTTTACATGTTACACATTTTTTAAACTATTTTATTATCATTATTATGATTTTACGGATCACTTGTGATTAGTGAGCTGGGCTCCATTGACTGCGTGGTTGAATTCAGTACATGGACAGACCCTTGTGAAGTCATTAGCTGTTCAGTTGGCAGTGCCATCTTGTGAGTGGCAGCAATGGTGCTTAGAATAAAATCAGTCTGGGTGCAATGAAAAAACATTGTACAGAATTATCAGTAATCAGGTTCCCTTTATTCTCAGTGGAACTCAATGTATCAGTAAATAGTGTTCGGAAAAGACAGAATATGGAGGCAGAGAGACAAACAGTGTGCCATGCAGTATACATTTATCGGCCAATCACAGTGATTGTATGACATAGGTGGTTGCTAATTGGTTCCTACAGACTGCCTTGGTAACGAGACAGTCTCCTGCAGTGGGTTCTATACCATCAATATAGGTTTTTGGGCACACTTTTTGTGCGATAACATAGAACATGAATGATGTTTTTACTGTTTAATAACTATGGTTAATAACTCATTGTTAACTGAAATAAACAATGTGAGAAGTGGCACATGGCAAATAGATAGAAAAATAGTGGCTCTCCAGCTGTCATGGGACTATGATTTCCTTGAGTTCAGTCAGTATCTTTAAGGAAGAGAAGCATGCATATGGTCATCTGAGATTATGAGTTTTTTTAGTTCTACAACAGCCAGAGGACTGCTGTCTTTCTCAGGTAAGCATACAGCAGGGCAATGTCCTTTTCTAAACTTTGCTCATACCTCTTCTACTCTTTGTCTTCTCAAAAACTGTTTTATTTGTGTTTTTCTCAAACACTATCTTGATTATCTTTGTATTCTATAAATTAAATCCCATAATGATCAAAATCACCTGATTCCAAAATCTCAATACACAAAATAACCTCTCTTTTTAATGTAAACAAATTGAGTAAATGAGACGAATAAAACCAACATTAGACAATATAGATTTAGAAACTTCACATTTATTTAGAAAAATTAAACAGAATAAGAAACATTTTGCAGTTTCCGGATAAGAACATTAGGAAGTTAAGAGACAACATGACAGTGAGAAATATGGCCAAAATAAGGGCTACATCTGGACTCACAAAGAGTCATCCTTCAGCACTCAGGAGAGGAAAAACCCCCATTATGGAGGAAACCTCTGGGGAACCATGGCAAAAAGGACTGCCCTTCCCTCTGGGCTTAAGTAGGAAAAAGTAAAATGCCCTTAATTGTTCTTCAATTAAAATTACCTTTAACAGTGTGTTTCTTTCAAATTATTATTATTATTATACTTTAGATTCGGCAGCGCTGAAAATTTTACAGATAATGACAAGTACAATACAGCAATTGACATACAGCTACAAGAGAAATAAAGGGGCCTGTTCCCGCAGGAACTTACAAATTATGTTTTAACAGAATGGAATTATTTGACAAGTTTATGTTCCCTTACTTACCATCTGCAACCCCACCAAAAGAAACAATAATGGAAGAAATGTTGAGACCCTTTGCAAAAGATTTGTCTACACATGTTGCTGTTATAATCATTTACAACCTTGTGACATAACCACCAACTCACAAGGTCAGCAACCATAGAATGGATCTTTTGCAGAGGCACAAATGGTACATGTCAATCTAATCAGCTACAACCTCCTTGAGCTAGAACCCTCAAATTGCAAGGTAAGCATAAATAGAAAGGATGTTTGGCAGAGGCACTAGTCTTTAAAAAATGGTACATGAGTCAATCCTCTAATTAATTAGAACATTGTTAGCTAGACTGCTGAATCTCAAGGTTAGCAAACAATGTTGATACTCTTGTCAGAGGCACCATACTTAAACATATGGTACGTTAGTTAATGCTCTAATTAAATAGACCCTACTTAGCTACACCAATAAATCTCAAGGTCTTAAAGCGGCAATAGTCTTACAAAAAAAAACAATCAAGAGTTGCTACTCATATCAGATTTATCCTCCTAAAGTAAGACCTTCAAATCGCAAGGTTAGCAGCAATGGAATCAATCGTGACACCTTTTGATGAGGCATTTGTCTCTAATAAACTACATACAAGTTCTAATTTATCAATTAGAACCTAATTTGCTACAGCTATCAAATCTCAATGTTGGAAACAATGGAATAACTTATGATACCCTTTGTGGAGGCACCAATCTCTAACAAACAGTTCACAAGTTCATGCTCTAATTAATTAGAACCTCCTTAACTAGACCCCCAAAACTCAAGGATAGCAACGATGGAGTAGATATTGATAGCCTCTGAGAGGCAACCTTCTCCACCAAAAATAGTATGCCAGTTGCTGCTCCTATCAGGTACAACATTCTGAGCTTGGACTCTCAAATTAAAAGGTAAGCATAAATGGAAGGACTCATGTCATGCTCCAAAAAATGGTACACAAGTAAGTGTTCTAGTCATTTACCAGCTCTTTAGCTAGAAACCCTTAATCTTAACGTCAGCAACAACTGAATGAAACTTGATGCCCTTTGAAAGGCAACAGTATTCTCAAAAAATGGTACATTAGTTGCTGCTCCTATGAGACACACATCTTGAGATTGCTTCTTAATGTCAGAAGCAATGGAACGACTCATGATACCCTTTGTGGAGGCATCAGTCTTTAACATAGGGTACACAAGTTAATGCTCTAATTAAAACCCACTAGCTAGTTGTCTAAATCTCAAGGATAGCAACAATGGAGTGGATTTTGATACCCTTTGAGAGGAAAAAGTATCCACAAAAATGTTACAAAGGTTGCTGCTCCTATCAGATACAATGTCCTAAACTAGGACCCTGAAATCTAAATGTCAGCAGCAATGGAACACAAGTTAATGCTCTAATTAATTAAAACCCACTAGCTAGTTGTCTAAATCTCAAGGATAGCAACAATGGAGTGGATTTTGATACCCTTTGAGAGGAAAAAGTATCCACAAAAATGTTACAAAGGTTGCTGCTCCTATCAGATACAATGTCCTAACCTAGGACCCTGAAATCTAAATGTCAGCAGCCATGGAATGACTGATGATACCCTTCATGGAGGCGTCAGTTTCCAAAAACTGGTTCAGATGTTGCTGCTCTAATCATTCAAAACTTATTTAGCTAGAATGCCTAAATCTCAAGGCCAGCAGCAATTGAGTTGATCGGCATACCCTTTGCAGAGGAACTCGTCTCTAATAAATGGCACACGATATGCTGCTTTACTCAGACTAAACCTCCTGAGCTAGAATCCCCAAATTGGAAGATCAGTAATAATAGAAACAATGTTGATAAAGACTTTTGCCTCTGCCAAGGTTAACAAGTGGTACATGACTTCATGATCTAATCAACTATACCCTCCTTAGCTAGCCCCCGAAATATAAAGGATAGCAACAATGGATTGGATAAATGGTACCTAATTTGCTGATCTACTCATTTAGAACATATTTAGCTAGACTTTCTATCTCTCATGGTCAGAAACAATTGAGTAGATCATGATACCTTTTGGTAAGGCACAAGTCTCTAATAAATGACACAAGAGTTGATTTACTACTCAGTCTGAACCTCCTGAGCTAAAATCCCCAAATTTGCAGATCAGTAACAATAGATAAAATATTAATACCTTTGGCAGAGGCACCAGTCTTCAAAAAATGGTACATGAGTCAATCCTCTAATTAATTAGAACATTGTTAGCTAGACTCCTGAATCTCAAGGTTAGCAAACAATGTTGATACCCTTGTCAGAGGCACCATACTTAAACATATGGTACGTTAGTTAATGCTCTAATTAATTAGACCCTACTTAGCTACACCAATAAATCTCAAGGTCTTTGAGAGGCAATAGTCTTACAAAAAAAAACCAATCAAGAGTTGCTACTCATATCAGATTTATCCTCCTGAAGTAAGACCTTCAAATCGCAAGGTTAGCAGCAATGGAATCAATCGTGACACCTTTTGATGAGGCATTTGTCTCTAATAAACTACATACAAGTTCTAATTTATCAATTAGAACCTAATTTGCTACAGCTATCAAATCTCAATGTTGGAAGCAATGGAATAACTTATGATAACCTTTGTGGAGGCACCAATCTCTAACAAACAGTACACAAGTTCATGCTCTAATTATTTAGAACCTCCTTAACTAGACCCCCAAAACTCAAGGATAGCAACGATGGAGTAGATATTGATAGCCTCTGAGAGGCAACCTTCTCCACCAAAAATAGTATGCCAGATGCTGCTCCTATCAGGTACAACAATCTGAGCTTGGACTCTCAAATTCAAAGGTAAGCATAAATGGAAGGACTCATGTCATGCTCCAAAAAATGGTACACAAGTAAGTGTTCTAGTCATTTACCAGCTCTTTAGCTAGAAACCCTTAATCTTAACGTCAGCAACAACTGAATGAAACTTGATGCCCATTGAAAGGCAACAGTATTCTCAAAAATGGTACATTAGTTGCTGCTCCTATGAGACACACATCTTGAGATTGCTTCTTAATGTCAGAAGCAATGGAACGACTCATGATACCCTTTGTGGAGGCATCAGTCTTTAACATAGGGTACACAAGTTAATGCTCTAATTAAAACCCACTAGCTAGTTGTCTAAATCTCAAGGATAGCAACAATGGAGTGGATTTTGATACCCTTTGAGAGGAAAAAGTATCCACAAAAATGTTACAAAGGTTGCTGCTCCTATCAGATACAATGTCCTAAACTAGGACCCTGAAATCTAAATGTCAGCAGCCATGGAATGACTGATGATACCCTTCATGGAGGCATCAGTTTCCAAAAACTGGTTCAGATGTTGCTGGTCTAATCATTCAAAACCTATTTAGCTAGAATGGCTTAATCTCAAGGCCAGCAGCAATTGAGTTGATCGGCATACCCTTTGCAGAGGCACTCGTCTCTAATAAATGGCACACGATATGCTGCTTTCCTCAGACTAAACCTCCTGAGCTAAAATCCCCAAATTAGAAGATCAGTAATAATAGAAACAATGTTGATAAAGTCTTTTGCCTCTGCCAAGGTTAACAAGTGGTACATGACTTAATGATCTAATCAACTATACCCTCCTTAGCTAGCCCCCGAAATATAAAGGATAGCAACAATGGATTGGATAAATGGTACCTAATTTGCTGATCTACTCATTTAGAACATATTTAGCTAGACTTTCTATCTCTCATGGTCAGAAACAATTGAGTAGATCATGATACCTTTTGGTAAGGCACAAGTCTCTAATAAATGACACAAGAGTTGATTTACTACTCAGTCTGAACCTCCTGAGCTAAAATCCCCAAATTTGCAGATCAGTAACAATAGATACAATATTAATACCTTTGGCAGAGGCACCAGTCTTCAAAAAATGGTACATGAGTCAATCCTCTAATTAATTAGAACATTGTTAGCTAGACTCCTGAATCTCAAGGTTAGCAAACAATGTTGATACCCTTGTCAGAGGGACCATACTTAAACATATGGTACGTTAGTTAATGCTCTAATTAATTAGACCCTACTTAGCTACACCAATAAATCTCAAGGTCTTTGAGAGGCAATAGTCTTACAAAAAAAAAAAACAATCAAGAGTTGCTACTCATATCAGATTTATCCTCCTGAAGTAAGACCTTCAAATCGCAAGGTTAGCAGCAATGGAATCAATCGTGACACCTTTTGATGAGGCATTTGTCTCTAATAAACTACATACAAGTTCTAATTTATCAATTAGAACCTAATTTGCTACAGCTATCAAATCTCAATGTTGGAAGCAATGGAATAACTTATGATACCCTTTGTGGAGGCACCAATCTCTAACAAACAGTACACAAGTTCATGCTCTAATTAATTAGAACCTCCTTAACTAGACCCCCAAAACTCAAGGATAGCAACGATGGAGTAGATATTGATAGCCTCTGAGAGGCAACCTTCTCCACCAAAAATAGTATGCCAGATGCTGCTCCTATCAGGTACAACAATCTGAGCTTGGACTCTCAAATTCAAAGGTAAGCATAAATGGAAGGACTCATGTCATGCTCCAAAAAATGGTACACAAGTAAGTGTTCTAGTCATTTACCAGCTCTTTAGCTAGAAACCCTTAATCTTAACGTCAGCAACAACTGAATGAAACTTGATGCCCATTGAAAGGCAACAGTATTCTCAAAAATGGTACATTAGTTGCTGCTCCTATGAGACACACATCTTGAGATTGCTTCTTAATGTCAGAAGCAATGGAACGACTCATGATACCCTTTGTGGAGGCATCAGTCTTTAACATAGGGTACACAAGTTAATGCTCTAATTAAAACCCACTAGCTAGTTGTCTAAATCTCAAGGATAGCAACAATGGAGTGGATTTTGATACCCTTTGAGAGGAAAAAGTATCCACAAAAATGTTACAAAGGTTGCTGCTCCTATCAGATACAATGTCCTAAACTAGGACCCTGAAATCTAAATGTCAGCAGCCATGGAATGACTGATGATACCCTTCATGGAGGCATCAGTTTCCAAAAACTGGTTCAGATGTTGCTGCTCTAATCATTCAAAACCTATTTAGCTAGAATGCCTAAATCTCAAGGCCAGCAGCAATTGAGTTGATCGGCATACCCTTTGCAGAGGCACTCGTCTCTAATAAATGGCACACGATATGCTGCTTTCCTCAGACTAAACCTCCTGAGCTAAAATCCCCAAATTAGAAGATCAGTAATAATAGAAACAATGTTGATAAAGTCTTTTGCCTCTGCCAAGGTTAACAAGTGGTACATGACTTAATGATCTAATCAACTATACCCTCCTTAGCTAGCCCCCGAAATATAAAGGATAGCAACAATGGATTGGATAAATGGTACCTAATTTGCTGATCTACTCATTTAGAACATATTTAGCTAGACTTTCTATCTCTCATGGTCAGAAACAATTGAGTAGATCATGATACCTTTTGGTAAGGCACAAGTCTCTAATAAATGACACAAGAGTTGATTTACTACTCAGTCTGAACCTCCTGAGCTAAAATCCCCAAATTTGCAGATCAGTAACAATAGATACAATATTAATACCTTTGGCAGAGGCACCAGTCTTCAAAAAATGGTACATGAGTCAATCCTCTAATTAATTAGAACATTGTTAGCTAGACTCCTGAATCTCAAGGTTAGCAAACAATGTTGATACCCTTGTCAGAGGGACCATACTTAAACATATGGTACGTTAGTTAATGCTCTAATTAATTAGACCCTACTTAGCTACACCAATAAATCTCAAGGTCTTTGAGAGGCAATAGTCTTACAAAAAAAAAACAATCAAGAGTTGCTACTCATATCAGATTTATCCTCCTGAAGTAAGACCTTCAAATCGCAAGGTTAGCAGCAATGGAATCAATCGTGACACCTTTTGATGAGGCATTTGTCTCTAATAAACTACATACAAGTTCTAATTTATCAATTAGAACCTAATTTGCTACAGCTATCAAATCTCAATGTTGGAAGCAATGAAATAACTTATGATACCCTTTGTGGAGGCACCAATCTCTAACAAACAGTACACAAGTTCATGCTCTAATTAATTAGAACCTCCTTAACTAGACCCCCAAAACTCAAGGATAGCAACGATGGAATAGATATTGATAGCCTCTGAGAGGCAACCTTCTCCACCAAAAATAGTATGCCAGATGCTGCTCCTATCAGGTACAACAATCTGAGCTTGGACTCTCAAATTCAAAGGTAAGCATAAATGGAAGGACTCATGTCATGCTCCAAAAAATGGTACACAAGTAAGTGTTCTAGTCATTTACCAGCTCTTTAGCTAGAAACCCTTAATCTTAACGTCAGCAACAACTGAATGAAACTTGATGCCCATTGAAAGGCAACAGTATTCTCAAAAATGGTACATTAGTTGCTGCTCCTATGAGACACACATCTTGAGATTGCTTCTTAATGTCAGAAGCAATGGAACGACTCATGATACCCTTTGTGGAGGCATCAGTCTTTAACATAGGGTACACAAGTTAATGCTCTAATTAAAACCCACTAGCTAGTTGTCTAAATCTCAAGGATAGCAACAATGGAGTGGATTTTGATACCCTTTGAGAGGAAAAAGTATCCACAAAAATGTTACAAAGGTTGCTGCTCCTATCAGATGCAATGTCCTAAACTAGGACCCTGAAATCTAAATGTCAGCAGCCATGGAATGACTGATGATACCCTTCATGGAGGCATCAGTTTCCAAAAACTGGTTCAGATGTTGCTGCTCTAATCATTCAAAACCTATTTAGCTAGAATGCCTAAATCTCAAGGCCAGCAGCAATTGAGTTGATCGCCATACCCTTTGCAGAGGCACTCGTCTCTAATAAATGGCACACGATATGCTGCTTTCCTCAGACTAAACCTCCTGAGCTAAAATCCCCAAATTGGAAGATCAGTAATAATAGAAACAATGTTGATAAAGTCTTTTGCCTCTGCCAAGGTTAACAAGTGGTACATGACTTAATGATCTAATCAACTATACCCTCCTTAGCTAGCCCCCGAAATATAAAGGATAGCAACAATGGATTGGATAAATGGTACCTAATTTGCTGATCTACTCATTTAGAACATATTTAGCTAGACTTTCTATCTCTCATGGTCAGAAACAATTGAGTAGATCATGATACCTTTTGGTAAGACACAAGTCTCTAATAAATGACACAAGAGTTGATTTACTACTCAGTCTGAACCTCCTGAGCTAAAATCCCCAAATTTGCAGATCAGTAACAATAGATACAATATTAATACCTTTGGCAGAGTCACCAGTCTTCAAAAAATGGTACATGAGTCAATCCTCTAATTAATTAGAACATTGTTAGCTAGACTCCTGAATCTCAAGGTTAGCAAACAATGTTGATACCCTTGTCAGAGGGACCATACTTAAACATATGGTACGTTAGTTAATGCTCTAATTAATTAGACCCTACTTAGCTACACCAATAAATCTCAAGGTCTTTGAGAGGCAATAGTCTTACAAAAAAAAAACAATCACGAGTTGCTACTCATATCAGATTTATCCTCCTGAAGTAAGACCTTCAAATCGCAAGGTTAGCAGCAATGGAATCAATCGTGACACCTTTTGATGAGGCATTTGTCTCTAATAAACTACATACAAGTTCTAATTTATCAATTAGAACCTAATTTGCTACAGCTATCAAATCTCAATGTTGGAAGCAATGGAATAACTTATGATACCCTTTGTGGAGGCACCAATCTCTAACAAACAGTACACAAGTTCATGCTCTAATTAATTAGGACCTCCTTAACTAGACCCCCAAAACTCAAGGATAGCAACGATGGAGTAGATATTGATAGCCTCTGAGAGGCAACCTTCTCCACCAAAAATAGTATGCCAGATGCTGCTCCTATCAGGTACAACAATCTGAGCTTGCACTCTCAAATTCAAAGGTAAGCATAAATGGAAGGACTCATGTCATGCTCCAAAAAATGGTACACAAGTAAGTGTTCTAGTCATTTACCAGCTCTTTAGCTAGAAACCCTTAATCTTAACGTCAGCAACAACTGAATGAAACTTGATGCCCATTGAAAGGCAACAGTATTCTCAAAAATGGTACATTAGTTGCTGCTCCTATGAGACACACATCTTGAGATTGCTTCTTAATGTCAGAAGCAATGGAACGACTCATGATACCCTTTGTGGAGGCATCAGTCTTTAACATAGGGTACACAAGTTAATGCTCTAATTAAAACCCACTAGCTAGTTGTCTAAATCTCAAGGATAGCAACAATGGAGTGGATTTTGATACCCTTTGAGAGGAAAAAGTATCCACAAAAATGTTACAAAGGTTGCTGCTCCTATCAGATGCAATGTCCTAAACTAGGACCCTGAAATCTAAATGTCAGCAGCCATGGAATGACTGATGATACCCTTCATGGAGGCATCAGTTTCCAAAAACTGGTTCAGATGTTGCTGCTCTAATCATTCAAAACCTATTTAGCTAGAATGCCTAAATCTCAAGGCCAGCAGCAATTGAGTTGATCGGCATACCCTTTGCAGAGGCACTCGTCTCTAATAAATGGCACACGATATGCTGCTTTCCTCAGACTAAACCTCCTGAGCTAAAATCCCCAAATTGGAAGATCAGTAATAATAGAAACAATGTTGATAAAGTCTTTTGCCTCTGCCAAGGTTAACAAGTGGTACATGACTTAATGATCTAATCAACTATACCCTCCTTAGCTAGCCCCCGAAATATAAAGGATAGCAACAATGGATTGGATAAATGGTACCTAATTTGCTGATCTACTCATTTAGAACATATTTAGCTAGACTTTCTATCTCTCATGGTCAGAAACAATTGAGTAGATCATGATACCTTTTGGTAAGGCACAAGTCTCTAATAAATGACACAAGAGTTGATTTACTACTCAGTCTGAACCTCCTGAGCTAAAATCCCCAAATTTGCAGATCAGTAACAATAGAGACAATATTAATACCTTTGGCAGAGGCACCAGTCTTCAAAAAATGGTACATGAGTCAATCCTCTAATTAATTAGAACATTGTTAGCTAGACTCCTGAATCTCAAGGTTAGCAAACAATGTTGATACCCTTGTCAGAGGGACCATACTTAAACACATGGTACGTTAGTTAATGCTCTAATTAATTAGACCCTACTTAGCTACACCAATAAATCTCAAGGTCTTTGAGAGGCAATAGTCTTACAAAAAAAAAAACAATCAAGAGTTGCTACTCATATCAGATTTATCCTCCTGAAGTAAGACCTTCAAATCGCAAGGTTAGCAGCAATGGAATCAATCGTGACACCTTTTGATGAGGCATTTGTCTCTAATAAACTACATACAAGTTCTAATTTATCAATTAGAACCTAATTTGCTACAGCTATCAAATCTCAATGTTGGAAGCAATGGAATAACTTATGATACCCTTTGTGGAGGCACCAATCTCTAACAAACAGTACACAAGTTCATGCTCTAATTAATTAGAACCTCCTTAACTAGACCCCCAAAACTCAAGGATAGCAACGATGGAGTAGATATTGATAGCCTCTGAGAGGCAACCTTCTCCACCAAAAATAGTATGCCAGATGCTGCTCCTATCAGGTACAACAATCTGAGCTTGGACTCTCAAATTCAAAGGTAAGCATAAATGGAAGGACTCATGTAATGCGCCAAAAAATGGTACACAAGTAAGTGTTCTAGTCATTTACCAGCTCTTTAGCTAGAAACCCTTAATCTTAACGTCAGCAACAACTGAATGAAACTTGATGCCCATTGAAAGGCAACAGTATTCTCAAAAATGGTACATTAGTTGCTGCTCCTATGAGACACACATCTTGAGATTGCTTCTTAATGTCAGAAGCAATGGAACGACTCATGATACCCTTTGTGGAGGCATCAGTCTTTAACATAGGGTACACAAGTTAATGCTCTAATTAAAACCCACTAGCTAGTTGTCTAAATCTCAAGGATAGCAACAATGGAGTGGATTTTGATACCCTTTGAGAGGAAAAAGTATCCACAAAAATGTTACAAAGGTTGCTGCTCCTATCAGATACAATGTCCTAAACTAGGACCCTGAAATCTAAATGTCAGCAGCCATGGAATGACTGATGATACCCTTCATGGAGGCATCAGTTTCCAAAAACTGGTTCAGATGTTGCTGCTCTAATCATTCAAAACCTATTTAGCTAGAATGCCTAAATCTCAAGGCCAGCAGCAATTGAGTTGATCGGCATACCCTTTGCAGAGGCACTCGTCTCTAATAAATGGCACACGATATGCTGCTTTCCTCAGACTAAACCTCCTGAGCTAAAATCCCCAAATTAGAAGATCAGTAATAATAGAAACAATGTTGATAAAGTCTTTTGCCTCTGCCAAGGTTAACAAGTGGTACATGACTTAATGATCTAATCAACTATACCCTCCTTAGCTAGCCCCCGAAATATAAAGGATAGCAACAATGGATTGGATAAATGGTACCTAATTTGCTGATCTACTCATTTAGAACATATTTAGCTAGACTTTCTATCTCTCATGGTCAGAAACAATTGAGTAGATCATGATACCTTTTGGTAAGGCACAAGTCTCTAATAAATGACACAAGAGTTGATTTACTACTCAGTCTGAACCTCCTGAGCTAAAATCCCCAAATTTGCAGATCAGTAACAATAGATACAATATTAATACCTTTGGCAGAGGCACCAGTCTTCAAAAAATGGTACATGAGTCAATCCTCTAATTAATTAGAACATTGTTAGCTAGACTCCTGAATCTCAAGGTTAGCAAACAATGTTGATACCCTTGTCAGAGGGACCATACTTAAACACATGGTACGTTAGTTAATGCTCTAATTAATTAGACCCTACTTAGCTACACCAATAAATCTCAAGGTCTTTGAGAGGCAATAGTCTTACAAAAAAAAAAACAATCAAGAGTTGCTACTCATATCAGATTTATCCTCCTGAAGTAAGACCTTCAAATCGCAAGGTTAGCAGCAATGGAATCAATCGTGACACCTTTTGATGAGGCATTTGTCTCTAATAAACTACATACAAGTTCTAATTTATCAATTAGAACCTAATTTGCTACAGCTATCAAATCTCAATGTTGGAAGCAATGGAATAACTTATGATACCCTTTGTGGAGGCACCAATCTCTAACAAACAGTACACAAGTTCATGCTCTAATTAATTAGAACCTCCTTAACTAGACCCCCAAAACTCAAGGATAGCAACGATGGAGTAGATATTGATAGCCTCTGAGAGGCAACCTTCTCCACCAAAAATAGTATGCCAGATGCTGCTCCTATCAGGTACAACAATCTGAGCTTGGACTCTCAAATTCAAAGGTAAGCATAAATGGAAGGACTCATGTCATGCTCCAAAAAATGGTACACAAGTAAGTGTTCTAGTCATTTACCAGCTCTTTAGCTAGAAACCCTTAATCTTAACGTCAGCAACAACTGAATGAAACTTGATGCCCATTGAAAGGCAACAGTATTCTCAAAAATGGTACATTAGTTGCTGCTCCTATGAGACACACATCTTGAGATTGCTTCTTAATGTCAGAAGCAATGGAACGACTCATGATACCCTTTGTGGAGGCATCAGTCTTTAACATAGGGTACACAAGTTAATGCTCTAATTAAAACCCACTAGCTAGTTGTCTAAATCTCAAGGATAGCAACAATGGAGTGGATTTTGATACCCTTTGAGAGGAAAAAGTATCCACAAAAATGTTACAAAGGTTGCTGCTCCTATCAGATACAATGTCCTAAACTAGGACCCTGAAATCTAAATGTCAGCAGCCATGGAATGACTGATGATACCCTTCATGGAGGCATCAGTTTCCAAAAACTGGTTCAGATGTTGCTGCTCTAATCATTCAAAACCTATTTAGCTAGAATGCCTAAATCTCAAGGCCAGCAGCAATTGAGTTGATCGGCATACCCTTTGCAGAGGCACTCGTCTCTAATAAATGGCACACGATATGCTGCTTTCCTCAGACTAAACCTCCTGAGCTAAAATCCCCAAATTAGAAGATCAGTAATAATAGAAACAATGTTGATAAAGTCTTTTGCCTCTGCCAAGGTTAACAAGTGGTACATGACTTAATGATCTAATCAACTATACCCTCCTTAGCTAGCCCCCGAAATATAAAGGATAGCAACAATGGATTGGATAAATGGTACCTAATTTGCTGATCTACTCATTTAGAACATATTTAGCTAGACTTTCTATCTCTCATGGTCAGAAACAATTGAGTAGATCATGATACCTTTTGGTAAGGCACAAGTCTCTAATAAATGACACAAGAGTTGATTTACTACTCAGTCTGAACCTCCTGAGCTAAAATCCCCAAATTTGCAGATCAGTAACAATAGATACAATATTAATACCTTTGGCAGAGGCACCAGTCTTCAAAAAATGGTACATGAGTCAATCCTCTAATTAATTAGAACATTGTTAGCTAGACTCCTGAATCTCAAGGTTAGCAAACAATGTTGATACCCTTGTCAGAGGGACCATACTTAAACATATGGTACGTTAGTTAATGCTCTAATTAATTAGACCCTACTTAGCTACACCAATAAATCTCAAGGTCTTTGAGAGGCAATAGTCTTACAAAAAAAAAAAACAATCACGAGTTGCTACTCATATCAGATTTATCCTCCTGAAGTAAGACCTTCAAATCGCAAGGTTAGCAGCAATGGAATCAATCGTGACACCTTTTGATGAGGCATTTGTCTCTAATAAACTACATACAAGTTCTAATTTATCAATTAGAACCTAATTTGCTACAGGTATCAAATCTCAATGTTGGAAGCAATGGAATAACTTATGATACCCTTTGTGGAGGCACCAATCTCTAACAAACAGTACACAAGTTCATGCTCTAATTAATTAGGACCTCCTTAACTAGACCCCCAAAACTCAAGGATAGCAACGATGGAGTAGATATTGATAGCCTCTGAGAGGCAACCTTCTCCACCAAAAATAGTATGCCAGATGCTGCTCCTATCAGGTACAACAATCTGAGCTTGGACTCTCAAATTCAAAGGTAAGCATAAATGGAAGGACTCATGTCATGCTCCAAAAAATGGTACACAAGTAAGTGTTCTAGTCATTTACCAGCTCTTTAGCTAGAAACCCTTAATCTTAACGTCAGCAACAACTGAATGAAACTTGATGCCCATTGAAAGGCAACAGTATTCTCAAAAATGGTACATTAGTTGCTGCTCCTATGAGACACACATCTTGAGATTGCTTCTTAATGTCAGAAGCAATGGAACGACTCATGATACCCTTTGTGGAGGCATCAGTCTTTAACATAGGGTACACAAGTTAATGCTCTAATTAAAACCCACTAGCTAGTTGTCTAAATCTCAAGGATAGCAACAATGGAGTGGATTTTGATACCCTTTGAGAGGAAAAAGTATCCACAAAAATGTTACAAAGGTTGCTGCTCCTATCAGATGCAATGTCCTAAACTAGGACCCTGAAATCTAAATGTCAGCAGCCATGGAATGACTGATGATACCCTTCATGGAGGCATCAGTTTCCAAAAACTGGTTCAGATGTTGCTGCTCTAATCATTCAAAACCTATTTAGCTAGAATGCCTAAATCTCAAGGCCAGCAGCAATTGAGTTGATCGGCATACCCTTTGCAGAGGCACTCGTCTCTAATAAATGGCACACGATATGCTGCTTTCCTCAGACTAAACCTCCTGAGCTAAAATCCCCAAATTGGAAGATCAGTAATAATAGAAACAATGTTGATAAAGTCTTTTGCCTCTGCCAAGGTTAACAAGTGGTACATGACTTAATGATCTAATCAACTATACCCTCCTTAGCTAGCCCCCGAAATATAAAGGATAGCAACAATGGATTGGATAAATGGTACCTAATTTGCTGATCTACTCATTTAGAACATATTTAGCTAGACTTTCTATCTCTCATGGTCAGAAACAATTGAGTAGATCATGATACCTTTTGGTAAGGCACAAGTCTCTAATAAATGACACAAGAGTTGATTTACTACTCAGTCTGAACCTCCTGAGCTAAAATCCCCAAATTTGCAGATCAGTAACAATAGATACAATATTAATACCTTTGGCAGAGGCACCAGTCTTCAAAAAATGGTACATGAGTCAATCCTCTAATTAATTAGAACATTGTTAGCTAGACTCCTGAATCTCAAGGTTAGCAAACAATGTTGATACCCTTGTCAGAGGGACCATACTTAAACACATGGTACGTTAGTTAATGCTCTAATTAATTAGACCCTACTTAGCTACACCAATAAATCTCAAGGTCTTTGAGAGGCAATAGTCTTACAAAAAAAAAAAACAATGAAGAGTTGCTACTCATATCAGATTTATCCTCCTGAAGTAAGACCTTCAAATCGCAAGGTTAGCAGCAATGGAATCAATCGTGACACCTTTTGATGAGGCATTTGTCTCTAATAAACTACATACAAGTTCTAATTTATCAATTAGAACCTAATTTGCTACAGCTATCAAATCTCAATGTTGGAAGCAATGGAATAACTTATGATACCCTTTGTGGAGGCACCAATCTCTAACAAACAGTACACAAGTTCATGCTCTAATTAATTAGAACCTCCTTAACTAGACCCCCAAAACTCAAGGATAGCAACGATGGAGTAGATATTGATAGCCTCTGAGAGGCAACCTTCTCCACCAAAAATAGTATGCCAGATGCTGCTCCTATCAGGTACAACAATCTGAGCTTGGACTCTCAAATTCAAAGGTAAGCATAAATGGAAGGACTCATGTCATGCTCCAAAAAATGGTACACAAGTAAGTGTTCTAGTCATTTACCAGCTCTTTAGCTAGAAACCCTTAATCTTAACGTCAGCAACAACTGAATGAAACTTGATGCCCATTGAAAGGCAACAGTATTCTCAAAAATGGTACATTAGTTGCTGCTCCTATGAGACACACATCTTGAGATTGCTTCTTAATGTCAGAAGCAATGGAACGACTCATGATACCCTTTGTGGAGGCATCAGTCTTTAACATAGGGTACACAAGTTAATGCTCTAATTAAAACCCACTAGCTAGTTGTCTAAATCTCAAGGATAGCAACAATGGAGTGGATTTTGATACCCTTTGAGAGGAAAAAGTATCCACAAAAATGTTACAAAGGTTGCTGCTCCTATCAGATACAATGTCCTAAACTAGGACCCTGAAATCTAAATGTCAGCAGCCATGGAATGACTGATGATACCCTTCATGGAGGCATCAGTTTCCAAAAACTGGTTCAGATGTTGCTGCTCTAATCATTCAAAACCTATTTAGCTAGAATGCCTAAATCTCAAGGCCAGCAGCAATTGAGTTGATCGGCATACCCTTTGCAGAGGCACTCGTCTCTAATAAATGGCACACGATATGCTGCTTTCCTCAGACTAAACCTCCTGAGCTAAAATCCCCAAATTAGAAGATCAGTAATAATAGAAACAATGTTGATAAAGTCTTTTGCCTCTGCCAAGGTTAACAAGTGGTACATGACTTAATGATCTAATCAACTATACCCTCCTTAGCTAGCCCCCGAAATATAAAGGATAGCAACAATGGATTGGATAAATGGTACCTAATTTGCTGATCTACTCATTTAGAACATATTTAGCTAGACTTTCTATCTCTCATGGTCAGAAACAATTGAGTAGATCATGATACCTTTTGGTAAGGCACAAGTCTCTAATAAATGACACAAGAGTTGATTTACTACTCAGTCTGAACCTCCTGAGCTAAAATCCCCAAATTTGCAGATCAGTAACAATAGATACAATATTAATACCTTTGGCAGAGGCACCAGTCTTCAAAAAATGGTACATGAGTCAATCCTCTAATTAATTAGAACATTGTTAGCTAGACTCCTGAATCTCAAGGTTAGCAAACAATATTGATACCCTTGTCAGAGGGACCATACTTAAACATATGGTACGTTAGTTAATGCTCTAATTAATTAGACCCTACTTAGCTACACCAATAAATCTCAAGGTCTTTGAGAGGCAATAGTCTTACAAAAAAAAAAAACAATCACGAGTTGCTACTCATATCAGATTTATCCTCCTGAAGTAAGACCTTCAAATCGCAAGGTTAGCAGCAATGGAATCAATCGTGACACCTTTTGATGAGGCATTTGTCTCTAATAAACTACATACAAGTTCTAATTTATCAATTAGAACCTAATTTGCTACAGGTATCAAATCTCAATGTTGGAAGCAATGGAATAACTTATGATACCCTTTGTGGAGGCACCAATCTCTAACAAACAGTACACAAGTTCATGCTCTAATTAATTAGGACCTCCTTAACTAGACCCCCAAAACTCAAGGATAGCAACGATGGAGTAGATATTGATAGCCTCTGAGAGGCAACCTTCTCCACCAAAAATAGTATGCCAGATGCTGCTCCTATCAGGTACAACAATCTGAGCTTGGACTCTCAAATTCAAAGGTAAGCATAAATGGAAGGACTCATGTCATGCTCCAAAAAATGGTACACAAGTAAGTGTTCTAGTCATTTACCAGCTCTTTAGCTAGAAACCCTTAATCTTAACGTCAGCAACAACTGAATGAAACTTGATGCCCATTGAAAGGCAACAGTATTCTCAAAAATGGTACATTAGTTGCTGCTCCTATGAGACACACATCTTGAGATTGCTTCTTAATGTCAGAAGCAATGGAACGACTCATGATACCCTTTGTGGAGGCATCAGTCTTTAACATAGGGTACACAAGTTAATGCTCTAATTAAAACCCACTAGCTAGTTGTCTAAATCTCAAGGATAGCAACAATGGAGTGGATTTTGATACCCTTTGAGAGGAAAAAGTATCCACAAAAATGTTACAAAGGTTGCTGCTCCTATCAGATGCAATGTCCTAAACTAGGACCCTGAAATCTAAATGTCAGCAGCCATGGAATGACTGATGATACCCTTCATGGAGGCATCAGTTTCCAAAAACTGGTTCAGATGTTGCTGCTCTAATCATTCAAAACCTATTTAGCTAGAATGCCTAAATCTCAAGGCCAGCAGCAATTGAGTTGATCGGCATACCCTTTGCAGAGGCACTCGTCTCTAATAAATGGCACACGATATGCTGCTTTCCTCAGACTAAACCTCCTGAGCTAAAATCCCCAAATTGGAAGATCAGTAATAATAGAAACAATGTTGATAAAGTCTTTTGCCTCTGCCAAGGTTAACAAGTGGTACACGACTTAATGATCTAATCAACTATACCCTCCTTAGCTAGCCCCCGAAATATAAAGGATAGCAACAATGGATTGGATAAATGGTACCTAATTTGCTGATCTACTCATTTAGAACATATTTAGCTAGACTTTCTATCTCTCATGGTCAGAAACAATTGAGTAGATCATGAGACCTTTTGGTAAGGCACAAGTCTCTAATAAATGACACAAGAGTTGATTTACTACTCAGTCTGAACCTCCTGAGCTAAAATCCCCAAATTTGCAGATCAGTAACAATAGATACAATATTAATACCTTTGGCAGAGGCACCAGTCTTCAAAAAATGGTACATGAGTCAATCCTCTACTTAATTAGAACATTGTTAGCTAGACTCCTGAATCTCAAGGTTAGCAAACAATGTTGATACCCTTGTCAGAGGGACCATACTTAAACACATGGTACGTTAGTTAATGCTCTAATTAATTAGACCCTACTTAGCTACACCAATAAATCTCAAGGTCTTTGAGAGGCAATAGTCTTACAAAAAAAAAAAAAAACAATCAAGAGTTGCTACTCATATCAGATTTATCCTCCTGAAGTAAGACCTTCAAATCGCAAGGTTAGCAGCAATGGAATCAATCGTGACACCTTTTGATGAGGCATTTGTCTCTAATAAACTACATACAAGTTCTAATTTATCAATTAGAACCTAATTTGCTACAGCTATCAAATCTCAATGTTGGAAGCAATGGAATAACTTATGATACCCTTTGTGGAGGCACCAATCTCTAACAAACAGTACACAAGTTCATGCTCTAATTAATTAGAACCTCCTTAACTAGACCCCCAAAACTCAAGGATAGCAACGATGGAGTAGATATTGATAGCCTCTGAGAGGCAACCTTCTCCACCAAAAATAGTATGCCAGATGCTGCTCCTATCAGGTACAACAATCTGAGCTTGGACTCTCAAATTCAAAGGTAAGCATAAATGGAAGGACTCATGTCATGCTCCAAAAAATGGTACACAAGTAAGTGTTCTAGTCATTTACCAGCTCTTTAGCTAGAAACCCTTAATCTTAACGTCAGCAACAACTGAATGAAACTTGATGCCCATTGAAAGGCAACAGTATTCTCAAAAATGGTACATTAGTTGCTGCTCCTATGAGACACACATCTTGAGATTGCTTCTTAATGTCAGAAGCAATGGAACGACTCATGATACCCTTTGTGGAGGCATCAGTCTTTAACATAGGGTACACAAGTTAATGCTCTAATTAAAACCCACTAGCTAGTTGTCTAAATCTCAAGGATAGCAACAATGGAGTGGATTTTGATACCCTTTGAGAGGAAAAAGTATCCACAAAAATGTTACAAAGGTTGCTGCTCCTATCAGATACAATGTCCTAAACTAGGACCCTGAAATCTAAATGTCAGCAGCCATGGAATGACTGATGATACCCTTCATGGAGGCATCAGTTTCCAAAAACTGGTTCAGATGTTGCTGCTCTAATCATTCAAAACCTATTTAGCTAGAATGCCTAAATCTCAAGGCCAGCAGCAATTGAGTTGATCGGCATACCCTTTGCAGAGGCACTCGTCTCTAATAAATGGCACACGATATGCTGCTTTCCTCAGACTAAACCTCCTGAGCTAAAATCCCCAAATTAGAAGATCAGTAATAATAGAAACAATGTTGATAAAGTCTTTTGCCTCTGCCAAGGTTAACAAGTGGTACATGACTTAATGATCTAATCAACTATACCCTCCTTAGCTAGCCCCCGAAATATAAAGGATAGCAACAATGGATTGGATAAATGGTACCTAATTTGCTGATCTACTCATTTAGAACATATTTAGCTAGACTTTCTATCTCTCATGGTCAGAAACAATTGAGTCGATCATGATACCTTTTGGTAAGGCACAAGTCTCTAATAAATGACACAAGAGTTGATTTACTACTCAGTCTGAACCTCCTGAGCTAAAATCCCCAAATTTGCAGATCAGTAACAATAGATACAATATTAATACCTTTGGCAGAGGCACCAGTCTTCAAAAAATGGTACATGAGTCAATCCTCTAATTAATTAGAGCATTGTTAGCTAGACTCCTGAATCTCAAGGTTAGCAAACAATGTTGATACCCTTGTCAGAGGCACCATACTTAAACATATGGTACGTTAGTTAATGCTCTAATTAATTAGACCCTACTTAGCTACACCAATAAATCTCAAGGTCTTTGAGAGGCAATAGTCTTACAAAAAAAAACAATCAAGAGTTGCTACTCATATCAGATTTATCCTCCTGAAGTAAGACCTTCAAATCGCAAGGTTAGCAGCAATGGAATCAATCGTGACACCTTTTGATGAGGCATTTGTCTCTAATAAACTACATACAAGTTCTAATTTATCAATTAGAACCTAATTTGCTACAGCTATCAAATCTCAATGTTGGAAGCAATGGAATAACTTATGATACCCTTTGTGGAGGCACCAATCTCTAACAAACAGTACACAAGTTCATGCTCTAATTAATTAGAACCTCCTTAACTAGACCCCCAAAACTCAAGGATAGCAACGATGGAGTAGATATTGATAGCCTCTGAGAGGCAACCTTCTCCACCAAAAATAGTATGCCAGATGCTGCTCCTATCAGGTACAACAATCTGAGCTTGGACTCTCAAATTCAAAGGTAAGCATAAATGGAAGGACTCATGTCATGCTCCAAAAAATGGTACACAAGTAAGTGTTCTAGTCATTTACCAGCTCTTTAGCTAGAAACCCTTAATCTTAACGTCAGCAACAACTGAATGAAACTTGATGCCCATTGAAAGGCAACAGTATTCTCAAAAATGGTACATTAGTTGCTGCTCCTATGAGACACACATCTTGAGATTGCTTCTTAATGTCAGAAGCAATGGAACGACTCATGATACCCTTTGTGGAGGCATCAGTCTTTAACATAGGGTACACAAGTTAATGCTCTAATTAAAACCCACTAGCTAGTTGTCTAAATCTCAAGGATAGCAACAATGGAGTGGATTTTGATACCCTTTGAGAGGAAAAAGTATCCACAAAAATGTTACAAAGGTTGCTGCTCCTATCAGATACAATGTCCTAAACTAGGACCCTGAAATCTAAATGTCAGCAGCCATGGAATGACTGATGATACCCTTCATGGAGGCATCAGTTTCCAAAAACTGGTTCAGATGTTGCTGCTCTAATCATTCAAAACCTATTTAGCTAGAATGCCTAAATCTCAAGGCCAGCAGCAATTGAGTTGATCGGCATACCCTTTGCAGAGGCACTCGTCTCTAATAAATGGCACACGATATGCTGCTTTCCTCAGACTAAACCTCCTGAGCTAAAATCCCCAAATTAGAAGATCAGTAATAATAGAAACAATGTTGATAAAGTCTTTTGCCTCTGCCAAGGTTAACAAGTGGTACATGACTTAATGATCTAATCAACTATACCCTCCTTAGCTAGCCCCCGAAATATAAAGGATAGCAACAATGGATTGGATAAATGGTACCTAATTTGCTGATCTACTCATTTAGAACATATTTAGCTAGACTTTCTATCTCTCATGGTCAGAAACAATTGAGTAGATCATGATACCTTTTGGTAAGGCACAAGTCTCTAATAAATGACACAAGAGTTGATTTACTACTCAGTCTGAACCTCCTGAGCTAAAATCCCCAAATTTGCAGATCAGTAACAATAGATACAATATTAATACCTTTGGCAGAGGCACCAGTCTTCAAAAAATGGTACATGAGTCAATCCTCTAATTAATTAGAACATTGTTAGCTAGACTCCTGAATCTCAAGGTTAGCAAACAATGTTGATACCCTTGTCAGAGGGACCATACTTAAACATATGGTACGTTAGTTAATGCTCTAATTAATTAGACCCTACTTAGCTACACCAATAAATCTCAAGGTCTTTGAGAGGCAATAGTCTTACAAAAAAAAAAAACAATCACGAGTTGCTACTCATATCAGATTTATCCTCCTGAAGTAAGACCTTCAAATCGCAAGGTTAGCAGCAATGGAATCAATCGTGACACCTTTTGATGAGGCATTTGTCTCTAATAAACTACATACAAGTTCTAATTTATCAATTAGAACCTAATTTGCTACAGGTATCAAATCTCAATGTTGGAAGCAATGGAATAACTTATGATACCCTTTGTGGAGGCACCAATCTCTAACAAACAGTACACAAGTTCATGCTCTAATTAATTAGGACCTCCTTAACTAGACCCCCAAAACTCAAGGATAGCAACGATGGAGTAGATATTGATAGCCTCTGAGAGGCAACCTTCTCCACCAAAAATAGTATGCCAGATGCTGCTCCTATCAGGTACAACAATCTGAGCTTGGACTCTCAAATTCAAAGGTAAGCATAAATGGAAGGACTCATGTCATGCTCCAAAAAATGGTACACAAGTAAGTGTTCTAGTCATTTACCAGCTCTTTAGCTAGAAACCCTTAATCTTAACGTCAGCAACAACTGAATGAAACTTGATGCCCATTGAAAGGCAACAGTATTCTCAAAAATGGTACATTAGTTGCTGCTCCTATGAGACACACATCTTGAGATTGCTTCTTAATGTCAGAAGCAATGGAACGACTCATGATACCCTTTGTGGAGGCATCAGTCTTTAACATAGGGTACACAAGTTAATGCTCTAATTAAAACCCACTAGCTAGTTGTCTAAATCTCAAGGATAGCAACAATGGAGTGGATTTTGATACCCTTTGAGAGGAAAAAGTATCCACAAAAATGTTACAAAGGTTGCTGCTCCTATCAGATGCAATGTCCTAAACTAGGACCCTGAAATCTAAATGTCAGCAGCCATGGAATGACTGATGATACCCTTCATGGAGGCATCAGTTTCCAAAAACTGGTTCAGATGTTGCTGCTCTAATCATTCAAAACCTATTTAGCTAGAATGCCTAAATCTCAAGGCCAGCAGCAATTGAGTTGATCGGCATACCCTTTGCAGAGGCACTCGTCTCTAATAAATGGCACACGATATGCTGCTTTCCTCAGACTAAACCTCCTGAGCTAAAATCCCCAAATTGGAAGATCAGTAATAATAGAAACAATGTTGATAAAGTCTTTTGCCTCTGCCAAGGTTAACAAGTGGTACACGACTTAATGATCTAATCAACTATACCCTCCTTAGCTAGCCCCCGAAATATAAAGGATAGCAACAATGGATTGGATAAATGGTACCTAATTTGCTGATCTACTCATTTAGAACATATTTAGCTAGACTTTCTATCTCTCATGGTCAGAAACAATTGAGTAGATCATGATACCTTTTGGTAAGGCACAAGTCTCTAATAAATGACACAAGAGTTGATTTACTACTCAGTCTGAACCTCCTGAGCTAAAATCCCCAAATTTGCAGATCAGTAACAATAGATACAATATTAATACCTTTGGCAGAGGCACCAGTCTTCAAAAAATGGTACATGAGTCAATCCTCTAATTAATTAGAACATTGTTAGCTAGACTCCTGAATCTCAAGGTTAGCAAACAATGTTGATACCCTTGTCAGAGGGACCATACTTAAACACATGGTACGTTAGTTAATGCTCTAATTAATTAGACCCTACTTAGCTACACCAATAAATCTCAAGGTCTTTGAGAGGCAATAGTCTTACAAAAAAAAAAAAAACAATCAAGAGTTGCTACTCATATCAGATTTATCCTCCTGAAGTAAGACCTTCAAATCGCAAGGTTAGCAGCAATGGAATCAATCGTGACACCTTTTGATGAGGCATTTGTCTCTAATAAACTACATACAAGTTCTAATTTATCAATTAGAACCTAATTTGCTACAGCTATCAAATCTCAATGTTGGAAGCAATGGAATAACTTATGATACCCTTTGTGGAGGCACCAATCTCTAACAAACAGTACACAAGTTCATGCTCTAATTAATTAGAACCTCCTTAACTAGACCCCCAAAACTCAAGGATAGCAACGATGGAGTAGATATTGATAGCCTCTGAGAGGCAACCTTCTCCACCAAAAATAGTATGCCAGATGCTGCTCCTATCAGGTACAACAATCTGAGCTTGGACTCTCAAATTCAAAGGTAAGCATAAATGGAAGGACTCATGTCATGCTCCAAAAAATGGTACACAAGTAAGTGTTCTAGTCATTTACCAGCTCTTTAGCTAGAAACCCTTAATCTTAACGTCAGCAACAACTGAATGAAACTTGATGCCCATTGAAAGGCAACAGTATTCTCAAAAATGGTACATTAGTTGCTGCTCCTATGAGACACACATCTTGAGATTGCTTCTTAATGTCAGAAGCAATGGAACGACTCATGATACCCTTTGTGGAGGCATCAGTCTTTAACATAGGGTACACAAGTTAATGCTCTAATTAAAACCCACTAGCTAGTTGTCTAAATCTCAAGGATAGCAACAATGGAGTGGATTTTGATACCCTTTGAGAGGAAAAAGTATCCACAAAAATGTTACAAAGGTTGCTGCTCCTATCAGATACAATGTCCTAAACTAGGACCCTGAAATCTAAATGTCAGCAGCCATGGAATGACTGATGATACCCTTCATGGAGGCATCAATTTCCAAAAACTGGTTCAGATGTTGCTGCTCTAATCATTCAAAACCTATTTAGCTATAATGCCTAAATCTCAAGGCCAGCAGCAATTGAGTTGATCGGCATACCCTTTGCAGAGGCACTCGTCTCTAATAAATGGCACACGATATGCTGCTTTCCTCAGACTAAACCTCCTGAGCTAAAATCCCCAAATTAGAAGATCAGTAATAATAGAAACAATGTTGATAAAGTCTTTTGCCTCTGCCAAGGTTAACAAGTGGTACATGACTTAATGATCTAATCAACTATACCCTCCTTAGCTAGCCCCCGAAATATAAAGGATAGCAACAATGGATTGGATAAATGGTACCTAATTTGCTGATCTACTCATTTAGAACATATTTAGCTAGACTTTCTATCTCTCATGGTCAGAAACAATTGAGTCGATCATGATACCTTTTGGTAAGGCACAAGTCTCTAATAAATGACACAAGAGTTGATTTACTACTCAGTCTGAACCTCCTGAGCTAAAATCCCCAAATTTGCAGATCAGTAACAATAGATACAATATTAATACCTTTGGCAGAGGCACCAGTCTTCAAAAAATGGTACATGAGTCAATCCTCTAATTAATTAGAGCATTGTTAGCTAGACTCCTGAATCTCAAGGTTAGCAAACAATGTTGATACCCTTGTCAGAGGCACCATACTTAAACATATGGTACGTTAGTTAATGCTCTAATTAATTAGACCCTACTTAGCTACACCAATAAATCTCAAGGTCTTTGAGAGGCAATAGTCTTACAAAAAAAAACAATCAAGAGTTGCTACTCATATCAGATTTATCCTCCTGAAGTAAGACCTTCAAATCGCAAGGTTAGCAGCAATGGAATCAATCGTGACACCTTTTGATGAGGCATTTGTCTCTAATAAACTACATACAAGTTCTAATTTATCAATTAGAACCTAATTTGCTACAGCTATCAAATCTCAATGTTGGAAGCAATGGAATAACTTATGATACCCTTTGTGGAGGCACCAATCTCTAACAAACAGTACACAAGTTCATGATCTAATTAATTAGAACCTCCTTAACTAGACCCCCAAAACTCAAGGATAGCAACGATGGAGTAGATATTGATAGCCACTGAGAGGCAACCTTCTCCACCAAAAATAGTATGCCAGATGCTGCTCCTATCAGGTACAACAATCTGAGCTTGGACTCTCAAATTCAAAGGTAAGCATAAATGGAAGGACTCATGTCATGCTCCAAAAAATGGTAAGTGTTCTAGTCATTTACCAGCTCTTTAGCTAGAAACCCTTAATCTTAACGTCAGCAACAACTGAATGAAACTTGATGCCCATTGAAAGGCAACAGTATTCTCAAAAATGGTACATTAGTTGCTGCTCCTATGAGACACACATCTTGAGATTGCTTCTTAATGTCAGAAGCAATGGAACGACTCATGATACCCTTTGTGGAGGCATCAGTCTTTAACATAGGGTACACAAGTTAATGCTCTAATTAAAACCCACTAGCTAGTTGTCTAAATCTCAAGGATAGCAACAATGGAGTGGATTTTGATACCCTTTGAGAGGAAAAAGTATCCACAAAAATGTTACAAAGGTTGCTGCTCCTATCAGATACAATGTCCTAAACTAGGACCCTGAAATCTAAATGTCAGCAGCCATGGAATGACTGCTAATACCCTTCATGGAGGCATCAGTCTCCAAAAACTGGTTCAGATGTTGCTGCTCTAATCATTCAAAACCTATTTAGCTAGAATGCCTAAATCTCAAGGCCAGCAGCAATTGAGTTGATCGGCATACCCTTTGCAGAGGCACTCGTCTCTAATAAATGGCACACGATATGCTGCTTTACTCAGACTAAACCTCCTGAGCTAAAATCCCCAAATTGGAAGATCAGTAATAATAGAAACAATGTTGATAAAGACTTTTGCCTCTGCCAAGGTTAACAAGTGGTACATGACTTAATGATCGAATCAACTATACCCTCCTTAGCTAGCCCCCGCAATATAAAGGATAGCAACAATGGATTGGATAAATGGTACCTAATTTGCTGATCTACTCATTTAGAACATATTTAGCTAGACTTTCTATCTCTCCAAGGTCAGAAACAATTGAGTAGATCATGATACCTTTTGGTAAGGCACAAGTCTCTAATAAATGACACAAGAGTTGATTTACTACTCAGTCTGAACCTCCTGAGCTAAAATCTCCAAATTTGCAGATCAGTAACAATAGATACAATATTAATACCTTTGGCAGAGGCACCAGTCTTCAAAAAATGGTACATGAGTCAATCCTCTAATTAATTAGAACATTGTTAGCTAGACTCCTGAATCTCAAGGTTAGCAAACAATGTTGATACCCTTGTCAGAGGCACCATACTTAAACATATGGTACGTTAGTTAATGCTCTAATTAATTAGACCCTACTTAGCTACACCAATAAATCTCAAGGTCTTTGAGAGGCAATAGTCTTACAAAAAAAAAACAATCAAGAGTTGCTACTCATATCAGATTTATCCTCCTGAAGTAAGACCTTCAAATCGCAAGGTTAGCAGCAATGGAATCAATCGTGACACCTTTTGATGAGGCATTTGTCTCTAATAAACTACATACAAGTTCTAATTTATCAATTAGAACCTAATTTGCTACAGCTATCAAATCTCAATGTTGGAAGCAATGGAATAACTTATGATACCCTTTGTGGAGGCACCAATCTCTAACAAACAGTACACAAGTTCATGCTCTAATTAATTAGAACCTCCTTAACTAGACCCCCAAAACTCAAGGATAGCAACGATGGAGTTGATATTGATAGCCTCTGAGAGGCAACCTTCTCCACCAAAAATAGTATGCCAGATGCTGCTCCTATCAGGTACAACAATCTGAGCTTGGACTCTCAAATTCAAAGGTAAGCAAAAATGGAAGGACTCATGTCATGCTCCAAAAAATGGTACACAAGTAAGTGTTCTAGTCATTTACCAGCTCTTTAGCTAGAAACCCTTAATCTTAACGTCAGCAACAACTGAATGAAACTTGATGCCCTTTGAAAGGCAACAGTATTCTCAAAAATGGTACATTAGTTGCTGCTCCTATGAGACACACATCTTGAGATTGCTTCTTAATGTCAGAAGCAATGGAACGACTCATGATACCCTTTGTGGAGGCATCAGTCTTTAACATAGGGTACACAAGTTAATGCTCTAATTAAAACCCACTAGCTAGTTGTCTAAATCTCAAGGATAGCAACAATGGAGTGGATTTTGATACCCTTTGAGAGGAAAAAGTATCCACAAAAATGTTACAAAGGTTGCTGCTCCTATCAGATACAATGTCCTAAACTAGGACCCTGAAATCTAAATGTCAGCAGCCATGGAATGACTGATGATACCCTTCATGGAGGCATCAGTTTCCAAAAACTGGTTCAGATGTTGCTGCTCTAATCATTCAAAACCTATTTAGCTAGAATGCCTAAATCTCAAGGCCAGCAGCAATTGAGTTGATCGGCATACCCTTTGCAGAGGCACTCGTCTCTAATAAATGGCACACGATATGCTGCTTTCCTCAGACTAAACCTCCTGAGCTAAAATCCCCAAATTAGAAGATCAGTAATAATAGAAACAATGTTGATAAAGTCTTTTGCCTCTGCCAAGGTTAACAAGTGGTACATGACTTAATGATCTAATCAACTATACCCTCCTTAGCTAGCCCCCGAAATATAAAGGATAGCAACAATGGATTGGATAAATGGTACCTAATTTGCTGATCTACTCATTTAGAACATATTTAGCTAGACTTTCTATCTCTCAAGGTCAGAAACAATAGAGTAGATCATGATACCTTTTGGTAAGGCACAAGTCTCTAATAAATGACACAAGAGTTGATTTACTACTCAGTCTGAACCTCCTGAGCTAAAATCCCCAAATTTGCAGATCAGTAACAATAGATACAATATTAATACCTTTGGCAGAGGCACCAGTCTTCAAAAAATGGTACATGAGTCAATCCTCTAATTAATTAGAACATTGTTAGCTAGACTCCTGAATCTCAAGGTTAGCAAACAATGTTGATACTCTTGTCAGAGGCACCATACTTAAACATATGGTACGTTAGTTAATGCTCTAATTAATTAGACTCTACTTAGCTACACCAATAAATCTCAAGGTCTTTGAGAGGCAATAGTCTTACAAAAAAAAAAACAATCAAGAGTTGCTACTCATATCAGATTTATCCTCCTGAAGTAAGACCTTCAAATCGCAAGGTTAGCAGCAGTGGAATCAATCGTGACACCTTTTGATGAGGCATTTGTCTCTAATAAACTACATACAAGTTCTAATTTATCAATTAGAACCTAATTTGCTACAGCTATCAAATCTCAATGTTGGAAGCAATGGAATAACTTATGATACCCTTTGTGGAGGCACCAATCTCTAACAAACAGTACACAAGTTCATGCTCTAATTAATTAGAACCTCCTTAACTAGACCCCCAAAACTCAAGGATAGCAACGATGGAGTAGATATTGATAGCCTCTGAGAGGCAACCTTCTCCACCAAAAATAGTATGCCAGATGCTGCTCCTATCAGGTACAACAATCTGAGCTTGGACTCTCAAATTCAAAGGTAAGCATAAATGGAAGGACTCATGTCATGCTCCAAAAAATGGTACACAAGTAAGTGTTCTAGTCATTTACCAGCTCTTTAGCTAGAAACCCTTAATCTTAACGTCAGCAACAACTGAATGAAACTTGATGCCCATTGAAAGGCAACAGTATTCTCAAAAATGGTACATTAGTTGCTGCTCCTATGAGACACACATCTTGAGATTGCTTCTTAATGTCAGAAGCAATGGAACGACTCATGATACCCTTTGTGGAGGCATCAGTCTTTAACATAGGGTACACAAGTTAATGCTCTAATTAAAACCCACTAGCTAGTTGTCTAAATCTCAAGGATAGCAACAATGGAGTGGATTTTGATACCCTTTGAGAGGAAAAAGTATCCACAAAAATGTTACAAAGGTTGCTGCTCCTATCAGATACAATGTCCTAAACTAGGACACTGAAATCTAAATGTCAGCAGCAATGGAACACAAGTTAATACTCTAATTAATTAAAACCCACTAGCTAGTTGTCTAAATCTCAAGGATAGCAACAATGGAGTGGATTTTGATACCCTTTGAGAGGAAAAAGTATCCACAAAAATGTTACAAAGGTTGCTGCTCCTATCAGATACAATGTCCTAAACTAGGACCCTGAAATCTAAATGTCAGCAGCCATGGAATGACTGATGATACCCTTCATGGAGGCATCAGTTTCCAAAAACTGGTTCAGATGTTGCTGCTCTAATCATTCAAAACCTATTTAGCTAGAATGCCTAAATCTCAAGGCCAGCAGCAATTGAGTTGATCGGCATACCCTTTGCAGAGGCACTCGTCTCTAATAAATGGCATACGATATGCTGCTTTCCTCAGACTAAACCTCCTGAGCTAAAATCCCCAAATTAGAAGATCAGTAATAATAGAAACAATGTTGATAAAGTCTTTTGCCTCTGCCAAGGTTAACAAGTGGTACATGACTTAATGATCTAATCAACTATACCCTCCTTAGCTAGCCCCCGAAATATAAAGGATAGCAACAATGGATTGGATAAATGGTACCTAATTTGCTGATCTACTCATTTAGAACATATTTAGCTAGACTTTCTATCTCTCATGGTCAGAAACAATTGAGTAGATCATGATACCTTTTGGTAAGGCACAAGTCTCTAATAAATGACACAAGAGTTGATTTACTACTCAGTCTGAACCTCCTGAGCTAAAATCCCCAAATTTGCAGATCAGTAACAATAGATACAATATTAATACCTTTGGCAGAGGCACCAGTCTTCAAAAAATGGTACATGAGTCAATCCTCTAATTAATTAGAACATTGTTAGCTAGACTCCTGAATCTCAAGGTTAGCAAACAATGTTGATACCCTTGTCAGAGGCACCATACTTAAACATATGGTACGTTAGTTAATGCTCTAATTAATTAGACCCTACTTAGCTACACCAATAAATCTCAAGGTCTTTGAGAGGCAATAGTCTTACAAAAAAAAAACAATCAAGAGTTGCTACTCATATCAGATTTATCCTCCTGAAGTAAGACCTTCAAATCGCAAGGTTAGCAGCAATGGAATCAATCTTGACACCTTTTGATGAGGCATTTGTCTCTAATAAACTACATACAAGTTCTAATTTATCAATTAGAACCTAATTTGCTACAGCTATCAAATCTCAATGTTGGAAGCAATGGAATAACTTATGATACCCTTTGTGGAGGCACCAATCTCTAACAAACAGTACACAAGTTCATGCTCTAATTAATTAGAACCTCCTTAACTAGACCCCCAAAACTCAAGGATAGCAACGATGGAGTAGATATTGATAGCCTCTGAGAGGCAACCTTCTCCACCAAAAATAGTATGCCAGATGCTGCTCCTATCAGGTACAACAATCTGAGCTTGGACTCTCAAATTCAAAGGTAAGCATAAATGGAAGGACTCATGTCATCCTCCAAAAAATGGTAAGTGTTCTAGTCATTTACCAGCTCTTTAGCTAGAAACCCTTAATCTTAACATCAGCAACAACTGAATGAAACTTGATGCCCATTGAAAGGCAACAGTATTCTCAAAAATGGTACATTAGTTGCTGCTCCTATGAGACACACATCTTGAGATTGCTTCTTAATGTCAGAAGCAATGGAACGACTCATGATACCCTTTGTGGAGGCATCAGTCTTTAACATAGGGTACACAAGTTAATGCTCTAATTAAAACCCACTAGCTAGTTGTCTAAATCTCAAGGATAGCAACAATGGAGTGGATTTTGATACCCTTTGAGAGGAAAAAGTATCCACAAAAATGTTACAAAGGTTGCTGCTCCTATCAGATACAATGTCCTAAACTAGGACCCTGAAATCTAAATGTCAGCAGCCATGGAATGACTGATGATACCCTTCATGGAGGCATCAGTTTCCAAAAACTGGTTCAGATGTTGCTGCTCTAATCATTCAAAACCTATTTAGCTAGAATGCCTAAATCTCAAGGCCAGCAGCAATTGAGTTGATCGGCATACCCTTTGCAGAGGCACTCGTCTCTAATAAATGGCACACGATATGCTGCTTTCCTCAGACTAAACCTCCTGAGCTAAAATCCCCAAATTGGAAGATCAGTAATAATAGAAACAATGTTGATAAAGTCTTTTGCCTCTGCCAAGGTTAACAAGTGGTACATGACTTAATGATCTAATCAACTATACCCTCCTTAGCTAGCCCCCGAAATATAAAGGATAGCAACAATGGATTGGATAAATGGTACCTAATTTGCTGATCTACTCATTTAGAACATATTTAGCTAGACTTTCTATCTCTCATGGTCAGAAACAATTGAGTAGATCATGATACCTTTTGGTAAGGCACAAGTCTCTAATAAATGACACAAGAGTTGATTTACTACTCAGTCTGAACCTCCTGAGCTAAAATCCCCAAATTTGCAGATCAGTAACAATAGATACAATATTAATACCTTTGGCAGAGGCACCAGTCTTCAAAAAATGGTACATGAGTCAATCCTCTAATTAATTAGAACATTGTTACCTAGACTCCTGAATCTCAAGGTTAGCAAACAATGTTGATACCCTTGTCAGAGGGACCATACTTAAACACATGGTACGTTAGTTAATGCTCTAATTAATTAGACCCTACTTAGCTACACCAATAAATCTCAAGGTCTTTGAGAGGCAATAGTCTTACAAAAAAAAAAAACAATCACGAGTTGCTACTCATATCAGATTTATCCTCCTGAAGTAAGACCTTCAAATCGCAAGGTTAGCAGCAATGGAATCAATCGTGACACCTTTTGATGAGGCATTTGTCTCTAATAAACTACATACAAGTTCTAATTTATCAATTAGAACCTAATTTGCTACAGCTATCAAATCTCAATGTTGGAAGCAATGGAATAACTTATGATACCCTTTGTGGAGGCACCAATCTCTAACAAACAGTACACAAGTTCATGCTCTAATTAATTAGGACCTCCTTAACTAGACCCCCAAAACTCAAGGATAGCAACGATGGAGTAGATATTGATAGCCTCTGAGAGGCAACCTTCTCCACCAAAAATAGTATGCCAGATGCTGCTCCTATCAGGTACAACAATCTGAGCTTGGACTCTCAAATTCAAAGGTAAGCATAAATGGAAGGACTCATGTCATGCTCCAAAAAATGGTACACAAGTAAGTGTTCTAGTCATTTACCAGCTCTTTAGCTAGAAACCCTTAATCTTAACGTCAGCAACAACTGAATGAAACTTGATGCCCATTGAAAGGCAACAGTATTCTCAAAAATGGTACATTAGTTGCTGCTCCTATGAGACACACATCTTGAGATTGCTTCTTAATGTCAGAAGCAATGGAACGACTCATGATACCCTTTGTGGAGGCATCAGTCTTTAACATAGGGTACACAAGTTAATGCTCTAATTAAAACCCACTAGCTAGTTGTCTAAATCTCAAGGATAGCAACAATGGAGTGGATTTTGATACCCTTTGAGAGGAAAAAGTATCCACAAAAATGTTACAAAGGTTGCTGCTCCTATCAGATACAATGTCCTAAACTAGGACACTGAAATCTAAATGTCAGCAGCAATGGAACACAAGTTAATACTCTAATTAATTAAAACCCACTAGCTAGTTGTCTAAATCTCAAGGATAGCAACAATGGAGTGGATTTTGATACCCTTTGAGAGGAAAAAGTATCCACAAAAATGTTACAAAGGTTGCTGCTCCTATCAGATACAATGTCCTAAACTAGGACCCTGAAATCTAAATGTCAGCAGCCATGGAATGACTGATGATACCCTTCATGGAGGCATCAGTTTCCAAAAACTGGTTCAGATGTTGCTGCTCTAATCATTCAAAACCTATTTAGCTAGAATGCCTAAATCTCAAGGCCAGCAGCAATTGAGTTGATCGGCATACCCTTTGCAGAGGCACTCGTCTCTAATAAATGGCACACGATATGCTGCTTTCCTCAGACTAAACCTCCTGAGCTAAAATCCCCAAATTGGAAGATCAGTAATAATAGAAACAATGTTGATAAAGTCTTTTGCCTCTGCCAAGGTTAACAAGTGGTACATGACTTAATGATCTAATCAACTATACCCTCCTTAGCTAGCCCCCGAAATATAAAGGATAGCAACAATGGATTGGATAAATGGTACCTAATTTGCTGATCTACTCATTTAGAACATATTTAGCTAGACTTTCTATCTCTCATGGTCAGAAACAATTGAGTAGATCATGATACCTTTTGGTAAGGCACAAGTCTCTAATAAATGACACAAGAGTTGATTTACTACTCAGTCTGAACCTCCTGAGCTAAAATCCCCAAATTTGCAGATCAGTAACAATAGATACAATATTAATACCTTTGGCAGAGGCACCAGTCTTCAAAAAATGGTACATGAGTCAATCCTCTAATTAATTAGAACATTGTTACCTAGACTCCTGAATCTCAAGGTTAGCAAACAATGTTGATACCCTTGTCAGAGGGACCATACTTAAACACATGGTACGTTAGTTAATGCTCTAATTAATTAGACCCTACTTAGCTACACCAATAAATCTCAAGGTCTTTGAGAGGCAATAGTCTTACAAAAAAAAAAACAATCACGAGTTGCTACTCATATCAGATTTATCCTCCTGAAGTAAGACCTTCAAATCGCAAGGTTAGCAGCAATGGAATCAATCGTGACACCTTTTGATGAGGCATTTGTCTCTAATAAACTACATACAAGTTCTAATTTATCAATTAGAACCTAATTTGCTACAGCTATCAAATCTCAATGTTGGAAGCAATGGAATAACTTATGATACCCTTTGTGGAGGCACCAATCTCTAACAAACAGTACACAAGTTCATGCTCTAATTAATTAGGACCTCCTTAACTAGACCCCCAAAACTCAAGGATAGCAACGATGGAGTAGATATTGATAGCCTCTGAGAGGCAACCTTCTCCACCAAAAATAGTATGCCAGATGCTGCTCCTATCAGGTACAACAATCTGAGCTTGGACTCTCAAATTCAAAGGTAAGCATAAATGGAAGGACTCATGTCATGCTCCAAAAAATGGTACACAAGTAAGTGTTCTAGTCATTTACCAGCTCTTTAGCTAGAAACCCTTAATCTTAACGTCAGCAACAACTGAATGAAACTTGATGCCCATTGAAAGGCAACAGTATTCTCAAAAATGGTACATTAGTTGCTGCTCCTATGAGACACACATCTTGAGATTGCTTCTTAATGTCAGAAGCAATGGAACGACTCATGATACCCTTTGTGGAGGCATCAGTCTTTAACATAGGGTACACAAGTTAATGCTCTAATTAAAACCCACTAGCTAGTTGTCTAAATCTCAAGGATAGCAACAATGGAGTGGATTTTGATACCCTTTGAGAGGAAAAAGTATCCACAAAAATGTTACAAAGGTTGCTGCTCCTATCAGATACAATGTCCTAAACTAGGACCCTGAAATCTAAATGTCAGCAGCCATGGAATGACTGATGATACCCTTCATGGAGGCATCAGTTTCCAAAAACTGGTTCAGATGTTGCTGCTCTAATCATTCAAAACCTATTTAGCTAGAATGCCTAAATCTCAAGGCCAGCAGCAATTGAGTTGATCGGCATACCCTTTGCAGAGGCACTCGTCTCTAATAAATGGCACACGATATGCTGCTTTCCTCAGACTAAACCTCCTGAGCTAAAATCCCCAAATTAGAAGATCAGTAATAATAGAAACAATGTTGATAAAGTCTTTTGCCTCTGCCAAGGTTAACAAGTGGTACATGACTTAATGATCTAATCAACTATACCCTCCTTAGCTAGCCCCCGAAATATAAAGGATAGCAACATTGGATTGGATAAATGGTACCTAATTTGCTGATCTACTCATTTAGAACATATTTAGCTAGACTTTCTATCTCTCATGGTCAGAAACAATTGAGTCGATCATGATACCTTTTGGTAAGGCACAAGTCTCTAATAAATGACACAAGAGTTGATTTACTACTCAGTCTGAACCTCCTGAGCTAAAATCCCCAAATTTGCAGATCAGTAACAATAGATACAATATTAATACCTTTGGCAGAGGCACCAGTCTTCAAAAAATGGTACATGAGTCAATCCTCTAATTAATTAGAGCATTGTTAGCTAGACTCCTGAATCTCAAGGTTAGCAAACAATGTTGATACCCTTGTCAGAGGCACCATACTTAAACATATGGTACGTTAGTTAATGCTCTAATTAATTAGACCCTACTTAGCTACACCAATAAATCTCAAGGTCTTTGAGAGGCAATAGTCTTACAAAAAAAAACAATCAAGAGTTGCTACTCATATCAGATTTATCCTCCTGAAGTAAGACCATCAAATCGCAAGGTTAGCAGCAATGGAAACAATCGTGACACCTTTTGATGAGGCATTTGTCTCTAATAAACTACATACAAGTTCTAATTTATCAATTAGAACCTAATTTGCTACAGCTATCAAATCTCAATGTTGGAAGCAATGGAATAACTTATGATACCCTTTGTGGAGGCACCAATCTCTAACAAACAGTACACAAGTTCATGCTCTAATTAATTAGAACCTCCTTAACTAGACCCCCAAAACTCAAGGATAGCAACGATGGAGTAGATATTGATAGCCTCTGAGAGGCAACCTTCTCCACCAAAAATAGTATGCCAGATGCTGCTCCTATCAGGTACAACAATCTGAGCTTGGACTCTCAAATTCAAAGGTAAGCATAAATGGAAGGACTCACGTCATGCTCCAAAAAATGGTACACAAGTAAGTGTTCTAGTCATTTACCAGCTCTTTAGCTAGAAACCCTTAATCTTAACGTCAGCAACAACTGAATGAAACTTGATGCCCATTGAAAGGCAACAGTATTCTCAAAAATGGTACATTAGTTGCTGCTCCTATGAGACACACATCTTGAGATTGCTTCTTAATGTCAGAAGCAATGGAACGACTCATGATACCCTTTGTGGAGGCATCAGTCTTTAACATAGGGTACACAAGTTAATGCTCTAATTAAAACCCACTAGCTAGTTGTCTAAATCTCAAGGATAGCAACAATGGAGTGGATTTTGATACCCTTTGAGAGGAAAAAGTATCCACAAAAATGTTACAAAGGTTGCTGCTCCTATCAGATACAATGTCCTAAACTAGGACCCTGAAATCTAAATGTCAGCAGCCATGGAATGACTGATGATACCCTTCATGGAGGCATCAATTTCCAAAAACTGGTTCAGATGTTGCTGCTCTAATCATTCAAAACCTATTTAGCTAGAATGCCTAAATCTCAAGGCCAGCAGCAATTGAGTTGATCGGCATACCCTTTGCAGAGGCACTCGTCTCTAATAAATGGCACACGATATGCTGCTTTCCTCAGACTAAACCTCCTGAGCTAAAATCCCCAA
The DNA here is from genome assembly GCF_027358695.1 of Spea bombifrons. Lineage (NCBI taxonomy): Eukaryota > Metazoa > Chordata > Amphibia > Anura > Pelobatidae > Spea > Spea bombifrons. Next base: position 12,761,750 of record NC_071090.1, read on the forward strand.
ATTAGAAGATCAGTAATAATAGAAACAATGTTGATAAAGTCTTTTGCCTCTGCCAAGGTTAACAAGTGGTACATGACTTAATGATCTAATCAACTATACCCTCCTTAGCTAGCCCCCGAAATATAAAGGATAGCAACAATGGATTGGATAAATGGTACCTAATTTGCTGATCTACTCATTTAGAACATATTTAGCTAGACTTTCTATCTCTCATGGTCAGAAACAATTGAGTAGATCATGATACCTTTTGGTAAGGCACAAGTCTCTAATAAATGACACAAGAGTTGATTTACTACTCAGTCTGAACCTCCTGAGCTAAAATCCCCAAATTTGCAGATCAGTAACAATAGATACAATATTAATACCTTTGGCAGAGGCACCAGTCTTCAAAAAATGGTACATGAGTCAATCCTCTAATTAATTAGAACATTGTTAGCTAGACTCCTGAATCTCAAGGTTAGCAAACAATGTTGATACCCTTGTCAGAGGCACCATACTTAAACATATGGTACGTTAGTTAATGCTCTAATTAATTAGACCCTACTTAGCTACACCAATAAATCTCAAGGTCTTTGAGAGGCAATAGTCTTACAAAAAAAAAACAATGAAGAGTTGCTACTCATATCAGATTTATCCTCCTGAAGTAAGACCTTCAAATCGCAAGGTTAGCAGCAATGGAATCAATCGTGACACCTTTTGATGAGGCATTTGTCTCTAATAAACTACATACAAGTTCTAATTTATCAATTAGAACCTAATTTGCTACAGCTATCAAATCTCAATGTTGGAAGCAATGGAATAACTTATGATACCCTTTGTGGAGGCACCAATCTCTAACAAACAGTACACAAGTTCATGCTCTAATTAATTAGAACCTCCTTAACTAGACCCCCAAAACTCAAGGATAGCAACGATGGAGTAGATATTGATAGCCTCTGAGAGGCAACCTTCTCCACCAAAAATAGTATGCCAGATGCTGCTCCTATCAGGTACAACAATCTGAGCTTGGACTCTCAAATTAAAAGGTAAGCAAAAATGGAAGGACTCATGTCATGCTCCAAAAAATGGTACACAAGTAAGTGTTCTAGTCATTTACCAGCTCTTTAGCTAGAAACCCTTAATCTTAACGTCAGCAACAACTGAATGAAACTTGATGCCCTTTGAAAGGCAACAGTATTCTCAAAAATGGTACATTAGTTGCTGCTCCTATGAGACACACATCTTGAGATTGCTTCTTAATGTCAGAAGCAATGGAACGACTCATGATACCCTTTGTGGAGGCATCAGTCTTTAACATAGGGTACACAAGTTAATGCTCTAATTAAAACCCACTAGCTAGTTGTCTAAATCTCAAGGATAGCAACAATGGAGTGGATTTTGATACCCTTTGAGAGGAAAAAGTATCCACAAAAATGTTACAAAGGTTGCTGCTCCTATCAGATACAATGTCCTAAACTAGGACCCTGAGATCTAAATGTCAGCAGCAATGGAACACAAGTTAATACTCTAATTAATTAAAACCCACTAGCTAGTTGTCTAAATCTCAAGGATAGCAACAATGGAGTGGATTTTGATACCCTTTGAGAGGAAAAAGTATCCACAAAAATGTTACAAAGGTTGCTGCTCCTATCAGATACAATGTCCTAAACTAGGACCCTGAAATCTAAATGTCAGCAGCCATGGAATGACTGATAATACCCTTCATGGAGGCATCAGTCTCCAAAAACTGGTTCAGATGTTGCTGCTCTAATCATTCAAAACCTATTTAGCTAGAATGCCTAAATCTCAAGGCCAGCAGCAATTGAGTTGATCGGCATACCCTTTGCAGAGGCACTCGTCTCTAATAAATGGCACACGATATGCTGCTTTACTCAGACTAAACCTCCTGAGCTAAAATCCCCAAATTGGAAGATCAGTAATAATAGAAACAATGTTGATAAAGACTTTTGCCTCTGCCAAGGTTAACAAGTGGTACATGACTTAATGATCGAATCAACTATACCCTCCTTAGCTAGCCCCCGCAATATAAAGGATAGCAACAATGGATTGGATAAATGGTACCTAATTTGCTGATCTACTCATTTAGAACATATTTAGCTAGACTTTCTATCTCTCCAAGGTCAGAAACAATTGAGTAGATCATGATACCTTTTGGTAAGGCACAAGTCTCTAATAAATGACACAAGAGTTGATTTACTACTCAGTCTGAACCTCCTGAGCTAAAATCTCCAAATTTGCAGATCAGTAACAATAGATACAATATTAATACCTTTGGCAGAGGCACCAGTCTTCAAAAAATGGTACATGAGTCAATCCTCTAATTAATTAGAACATTGTTAGCTAGACTCCTGAATCTCAAGGTTAGCAAACAATGTTGATACCCTTGTCAGAGGCACCATACTTAAACATATGGTACGTTAGTTAATGCTCTAATTAATTAGACCCTACTTAGCTACACCAATAAATCTCAAGGTCTTTGAGAGGCAATAGTCTTACAAAAAAAAAAACAATCAAGAGTTGCTACTCATATCAGATTTATCCTCCTGAAGTAAGACCTTCAAATCGCAAGGTTAGCAGCAATGGAATCAATCGTGACACCTTTTGATGAGGCATTTGTCTCTAATAAACTACATACAAGTTCTAATTTATCAATTAGAACCTAATTTGCTACAGCTATCAAATCTCAATGTTGGAAGCAATGGAATAACTTATGATACCCTTTGTGGAGGCACCAATCTCTAACAAACAGTACACAAGTTCATGCTCTAATTAATTAGAACCTCCTTAACTAGACCCCCAAAACTCAAGGATAGCAACGATGGAGTTGATATTGATAGCCTCTGAGAGGCAACCTTCTCCACCAAAAATAGTATGCCAGATGCTGCTCCTATCAGGTACAACAATCTGAGCTTGGACTCTCAAATGAAAAGGTAAGCAAAAATGGAAGGACTCATGTCATGCTCCAAAAAATGGTACACAAGTAAGTGTTCTAGTCATTTACCAGCTCTTTAGCTAGAAACCCTTAATCTTAACGTCAGCAACAACTGAATGAAACTTGATGCCCTTTGAAAGGCAACAGTATTCTCAAAAATGGTACATTAGTTGCTGCTCCTATGAGACACACATCTTGAGATTGCTTCTTAATGTCAGAAGCAATGGAACGACTCATGATACCCTTTGTGGAGGCATCAGTCTTTAACATAGGGTACACAAGTTAATGCTCTAATTAAAACCCACTAGCTAGTTGTCTAAATCTCAAGGATAGCAACAATGGAGTGGATTTTGATACCCTTTGAGAGGAAAAAGTATCCACAAAAATGTTACAAAGGTTGCTGCTCCTATCAGATACAATGTCCTAAACTAGGACCCTGAAATCTAAATGTCAGCAGCCATGGAATGACTGATGATACCCTTCATGGAGGCATCAGTTTCCAAAAACTGGTTCAGATGTTGCTGCTCTAATCATTCAAAACCTATTTAGCTAGAATGCCTAAATCTCAAGGCCAGCAGCAATTGAGTTGATCGTCATACCCTTTGCAGAGGCACTCGTCTCTAATAAATGGCACACGATATGCTGCTTTCCTCAGACTAAACCTCCTGAGCTAAAATCCCCAAATTAGAAGATCAGTAATAATAGAAACAATGTTGATAAAGTCTTTTGCCTCTGCCAAGGTTAACAAGTGGTACATGACTTAATGATCTAATCAACTATACCCTCCTTAGCTAGCCCCCGAAATATAAAGGATAGCAACAATGGATTGGATAAATGGTACCTAATTTGCTGATCTACTCATTTAGAACATATTTAGCTAGACTTTCTATCTCTCATGGTCAGAAACAATTGAGTAGATCATGATACCTTTTGGTAAGGCACAAGTCTCTAATAAATGACACAAGAGTTGATTTACTACTCAGTCTGAACCTCCTGAGCTAAAATCCCCAAATTTGCAGATCAGTAACAATAGATACAATATTAATACCTTTGGCAGAGGCACCAGTCTTCAAAAAATGGTACATGAGTCAATCCTCTAATTAATTAGAACATTGTTAGCTAGACTCCTGAATCTCAAGGTTAGCAAACAATGTTGATACCCTTGTCAGAGGGACCATACTTAAACATATGGTACGTTAGTTAATGCTCTAATTAATTAGACCCTACTTAGCTACACCAATAAATCTCAAGGTCTTTGAGAGGCAATAGTCTTACAAAAAAAAAAAAACAATCAAGAGTTGCTACTCATATCAGATTTATCCTCCTGAAGTAAGACCTTCAAATCGCAAGGTTAGCAGCAATGGAATCAATCGTGACACCTTTTGATGAGGCATTTGTCTCTAATAAACTACATACAAGTTCTAATTTATCAATTAGAACCTAATTTGCTACAGCTATCAAATCTTAATGTTGGAAGCAATGGAATAACTTATGATACCCTTTGTGGAGGCACCAATCTCTAACAAACAGTACACAAGTTCATGCTCTAATTAATTAGAACCTCCTTAACTAGACCCCCAAAACTCAAGGATAGCAACGATGGAGTAGATATTGATAGCCTCTGAGAGGCAACCTTCTCCACCAAAAATAGTATGCCAGATGCTGCTCCTATCAGGTACAACAATCTGAGCTTGGACTCTCAAATTCAAAGGTAAGCATAAATGGAAGGACTCATGTCATGCTCCAAAAAATGGTACACAAGTAAGTGTTCTAGTCATTTACCAGCTCTTTAGCTAGAAACCCTTAATCTTAACGTCAGCAACAACTGAATGAAACTTGATGCCCATTGAAAGGCAACAGTATTCTCAAAAATGGTACATTAGTTGCTGCTCCTATGAGACACACATCTTGAGATTGCTTCTTAATGTCAGAAGCAATGGAACGACTCATGATACCCTTTGTGGAGGCATCAGTCTTTAACATAGGGTACACAAGTTAATGCTCTAATTAAAACCCACTAGCTAGTTGTCTAAATCTCAAGGATAGCAACAATGGAGTGGATTTTGATACCCTTTGAGAGGAAAAAGTATCCACAAAAATGTTACAAAGGTTGCTGCTCCTATCAGATGCAATGTCCTAAACTAGGACCCTGAAATCTAAATGTCAGCAGCCATGGAATGACTGATGATACCCTTCATGGAGGCATCAGTTTCCAAAAACTGGTTCAGATGTTGCTGCTCTAATCATTCAAAACCTATTTAGCTAGAATGCCTAAATCTCAAGGCCAGCAGCAATTGAGTTGATCGGCATACCCTTTGCAGAGGCACTCGTCTCTAATAAATGGCACACGATATGCTGCTTTCCTCAGACTAAACCTCCTGAGCTAAAATCCCCAAATTGGAAGATCAGTAATAATAGAAACAATGTTGATAAAGTCTTTTGCCTCTGCCAAGGTTAACAAGTGGTACATGACTTAATGATCTAATCAACTATACCCTCCTTAGCTAGCCCCCGAAATATAAAGGATAGCAACAATGGATTGGATAAATGGTACCTAATTTGCTGATCTACTCATTTAGAACATATTTAGCTAGACTTTCTATCTCTCATGGTCAGAAACAATTGAGTAGATCATGATACCTTTTGGTAAGGCACAAGTCTCTAATAAATGACACAAGAGTTGATTTACTACTCAGTCTGAACCTCCCCAAATTTGCAGATCAGTAACAATAGATACAATATTAATACCTTTGGCAGAGGCACCAGTCTTCAAAAAATGGTACATGAGTCAATCCTCTAATTAATTAGAACATTGTTAGCTAGACTCCTGAATCTCAAGGTTAGCAAACAATGTTGATACCCTTGTCAGAGGGACCATACTTAAACACATGGTACGTTAGTTAATGCTCTAATTAATTAGACCCTACTTAGCTACACCAATAAATCTCAAGGTCTTTGAGAGGCAATAGTCTTACAAAAAAAAAAAACAATCAAGAGTTGCTACTCATATCAGATTTATCCTCCTGAAGTAAGACCTTCAAATCGCAAGGTTAGCAGCAATGGAATCAATCGTGACACCTTTTGATGAGGCATTTGTCTCTAATAAACTACATACAAGTTCTAATTTATCAATTAGAACCTAATTTGCTACAGCTATCAAATCTCAATGTTGGAAGCAATGGAATAACTTATGATACCCTTTGTGGAGGCACCAATCTCTAACAAACAGTACACAAGTTCATGCTCTAATTAATTAGAACCTCCTTAACTAGACCCCCAAAACTCAAGGATAGCAACGATGGAGTAGATATTGATAGCCTCTGAGAGGCAACCTTCTCCACCAAAAATAGTATGCCAGATGCTGCTCCTATCAGGTACAACAATCTGAGCTTGGACTCTCAAATTCAAAGGTAAGCATAAATGGAAGGACTCATGTCATGCTCCAAAAAATGGTACACAAGTAAGTGTTCTAGTCATTTACCAGCTCTTTAGCTAGAAACCCTTAATCTTAACGTCAGCAACAACTGAATGAAACTTGATGCCCATTGAAAGGCAACAGTATTCTCAAAAATGGTACATTAGTTGCTGCTCCTATGAGACACACATCTTGAGATTGCTTCTTAATGTCAGAAGCAATGGAACGACTCATGATACCCTTTGTGGAGGCATCAGTCTTTAACATAGGGTACACAAGTTAATGCTCTAATTAAAACCCACTAGCTAGTTGTCTAAATCTCAAGGATAGCAACAATGGAGTGGATTTTGATACCCTTTGAGAGGAAAAAGTATCCACAAAAATGTTACAAAGGTTGCTGCTCCTATCAGATACAATGTCCTAAACTAGGACCCTGAAATCTAAATGTCAGCAGCCATGGAATGACTGATGATACCCTTCATGGAGGCATCAGTTTCCAAAAACTGGTTCAGATGTTGCTGCTCTAATCATTCAAAACCTATTTAGCTAGAATGCCTAAATCTCAAGGCCAGCAGCAATTGAGTTGATCGGCATACCCTTTGCAGAGGCACTCGTCTCTAATAAATGGCACACGATATGCTGCTTTCCTCAGACTAAACCTCCTGAGCTAAAATCCCCAAATTAGAAGATCAGTAATAATAGAAACAATGTTGATAAAGTCTTTTGCCTCTGCCAAGGTTAACAAGTGGTACATGACTTAATGATCTAATCAACTATACCCTCCTTAGCTAGCCCCCGAAATATAAAGGATAGCAACATTGGATTGGATAAATGGTACCTAATTTGCTGATCTACTCATTTAGAACATATTTAGCTAGACTTTCTATCTCTCATGGTCAGAAACAATTGAGTCGATCATGATACCTTTTGGTAAGGCACAAGTCTCTAATAAATGACACAAGAGTTGATTTACTACTCAGTCTGAACCTCCTGAGCTAAAATCCCCAAATTTGCAGATCAGTAACAATAGATACAATATTAATACCTTTGGCAGAGGCACCAGTCTTCAAAAAATGGTACATGAGTCAATCCTCTAATTAATTAGAGCATTGTTAGCTAGACTCCTGAATCTCAAGGTTAGCAAACAATGTTGATACCCTTGTCAGAGGCACCATACTTAAACATATGGTACGTTAGTTAATGCTCTAATTAATTAGACCCTACTTAGCTACACCAATAAATCTCAAGGTCTTTGAGAGGCAATAGTCTTACAAAAAAAAACAATCAAGAGTTGCTACTCATATCAGATTTATCCTCCTGAAGTAAGACCATCAAATCGCAAGGTTAGCAGCAATGGAAACAATCGTGACACCTTTTGATGAGGCATTTGTCTCTAATAAACTACATACAAGTTCTAATTTATCAATTAGAACCTAATTTGCTACAGCTATCAAATCTCAATGTTGGAAGCAATGGAATAACTTATGATACCCTTTGTGGAGGCACCAATCTCTAACAAACAGTACACAAGTTCATGCTCTAATTAATTAGAACCTCCTTAACTAGACCCCCAAAACTCAAGGATAGCAACGATGGAGTAGATATTGATAGCCTCTGAGAGGCAACCTTCTCCACCAAAAATAGTATGCCAGATGCTGCTCCTATCAGGTACAACAATCTGAGCTTGGACTCTCAAATTCAAAGGTAAGCATAAATGGAAGGACTCACGTCATGCTCCAAAAAATGGTACACAAGTAAGTGTTCTAGTCATTTACCAGCTCTTTAGCTAGAAACCCTTAATCTTAACGTCAGCAACAACTGAATGAAACTTGATGCCCATTGAAAGGCAACAGTATTCTCAAAAATGGTACATTAGTTGCTGCTCCTATGAGACACACATCTTGAGATTGCTTCTTAATGTCAGAAGCAATGGAACGACTCATGATACCCTTTGTGGAGGCATCAGTCTTTAACATAGGGTACACAAGTTAATGCTCTAATTAAAACCCACTAGCTAGTTGTCTAAATCTCAAGGATAGCAACAATGGAGTGGATTTTGATACCCTTTGAGAGGAAAAAGTATCCACAAAAATGTTACAAAGGTTGCTGCTCCTATCAGATACAATGTCCTAAACTAGGACCCTGAAATCTAAATGTCAGCAGCCATGGAATGACTGATGATACCCTTCATGGAGGCATCAATTTCCAAAAACTGGTTCAGATGTTGCTGCTCTAATCATTCAAAACCTATTTAGCTAGAATGCCTAAATCTCAAGGCCAGCAGCAATTGAGTTGATCGGCATACCCTTTGCAGAGGCACTCGTCTCTAATAAATGGCACACGATATGCTGCTTTCCTCAGACTAAACCTCCTGAGCTAAAATCCCCAAATTAGAAGATCAGTAATAATAGAAACAATGTTGATAAAGTCTTTTGCCTCTGCCAAGGTTAACAAGTGGTACATGACTTAATGATCTAATCAACTATACCCTCCTTAGCTAGCCCCCGAAATATAAAGGATAGCAACAATGGATTGGATAAATGGTACCTAATTTGCTGATCTACTCATTTAGAACATATTTAGCTAGACTTTCTATCTCTCATGGTCAGAAACAATTGAGTAGATCATGATACCTTTTGGTAAGGCACAAGTCTCTAATAAATGACACAAGAGTTGATTTACTACTCAGTCTGAACCTCCTGAGCTAAAATCCCCAAATTTGCAGATCAGTAACAATAGATACAATATTAATACCTTTGGCAGAGGCACCAGTCTTCAAAAAATGGTACATGAGTCAATCCTCTAATTAATTAGAACATTGTTAGCTAGACTCCTGAATCTCAAGGTTAGCAAACAATGTTGATACCCTTGTCAGAGGGACCATACTTAAACATATGGTACGTTAGTTAATGCTCTAATTAATTAGACCCTACTTAGCTACACCAATAAATCTCAAGGTCTTTGAGAGGCAATAGTCTTACAAAAAAAAAAAAACAATCAAGAGTTGCTACTCATATCAGATTTATCCTCCTGAAGTAAGACCTTCAAATCGCAAGGTTAGCAGCAATGGAATCAATCGTGACACCTTTTGATGAGGCATTTGTCTCTAATAAACTACATACAAGTTCTAATTTATCAATTAGAACCTAATTTGCTACAGCTATCAAATCTTAATGTTGGAAGCAATGGAATAACTTATGATACCCTTTGTGGAGGCACCAATCTCTAACAAACAGTACACAAGTTCATGCTCTAATTAATTAGAACCTCCTTAACTAGACCCCCAAAACTCAAGGATAGCAACGATGGAGTAGATATTGATAGCCTCTGAGAGGCAACCTTCTCCACCAAAAATAGTATGCCAGATGCTGCTCCTATCAGGTACAACAATCTGAGCTTGGACTCTCAAATTCAAAGGTAAGCATAAATGGAAGGACTCATGTCATGCTCCAAAAAATGGTACACAAGTAAGTGTTCTAGTCATTTACCAGCTCTTTAGCTAGAAACCCTTAATCTTAACGTCAGCAACAACTGAATGAAACTTGATGCCCATTGAAAGGCAACAGTATTCTCAAAAATGGTACATTAGTTGCTGCTCCTATGAGACACACATCTTGAGATTGCTTCTTAATGTCAGAAGTAATGGAACGACTCATGATACCCTTTGTGGAGGCATCAGTCTTTAACATAGGGTACACAAGTTAATGCTCTAATTAAAACCCACTAGCTAGTTGTCTAAATCTCAAGGATAGCAACAATGGAGTGGATTTTGATACCCTTTGAGAGGAAAAAGTATCCACAAAAATGTTACAAAGGTTGCTGCTCCTATCAGATACAATGTCCTAAACTAGGACCCTGAAATCTAAATGTCAGCAGCCATGGAATGACTGATGATACCCTTCATGGAGGCATCAGTTTCCAAAAACTGGTTCAGATGTTGCTGCTCTAATCATTCAAAACCTATTTAGCTAGAATGCCTAAATCTCAAGGCCAGCAGCAATTGAGTTGATCGGCATACCCTTTGCAGAGGCACTCGTCTCTAATAAATGGCACACGATATGCTGCTTTCCTCAGACTAAACCTCCTGAGCTAAAATCCCCAAATTAGAAGATCAGTAATAATAGAAACAATGTTGATAAAGTCTTTTGCCTCTGCCAAGGTTAACAAGTGGTACATGACTTAATGATCTAATCAACTATACCCTCCTTAGCTAGCCCCCGAAATATAAAGGATAGCAACAATGGATTGGATAAATGGTACCTAATTTGCTGATCTACTCATTTAGAACATATTTAGCTAGACTTTCTATCTCTCATGGTCAGAAACAATTGAGTAGATCATGATACCTTTTGGTAAGGCACAAGTCTCTAATAAATGACACAAGAGTTGATTTACTACTCAGTCTGAACCTCCTGAGCTAAAATCCCCAAATTTGCAGATCAGTAACAATAGATACAATATTAATACCTTTGGCAGAGGCACCAGTCTTCAAAAAATGGTACATGAGTCAATCCTCTAATTAATTAGAACATTGTTAGCTAGACTCCTGAATCTCAAGGTTAGCAAACAATGTTGATACCCTTGTCAGAGGGACCATACTTAAACATATGGTACGTTAGTTAATGCTCTAATTAATTAGACCCTACTTAGCTACACCAATAAATCTCAAGGTCTTTGAGAGGCAATAGTCTTACAAAAAAAAAAAACAATCACGAGTTGCTACTCATATCAGATTTATCCTCCTGAAGTAAGACCTTCAAATCGCAAGGTTAGCAGCAATGGAATCAATCGTGACACCTTTTGATGAGGCATTTGTCTCTAATAAACTACATACAAGTTCTAATTTATCAATTAGAACCTAATTTGCTACAGCTATCAAATCTCAATGTTGGAAGCAATGGAATAACTTATGATACCCTTTGTGGAGGCACCAATCTCTAACAAACAGTACACAAGTTCATGCTCTAATTAATTAGAACCTCCTTAACTAGACCCCCAAAACTCAAGGATAGCAACGATGGAGTAGATATTGATAGCCTCTGAGAGGCAACCTTCTCCACCAAAAATAGTATGCCAGATGCTGCTCCTATCAGGTACAACAATCTGAGCTTGGACTCTCAAATTCAAAGGTAAGCATAAATGGAAGGACTCATGTCATGCTCCAAAAAATGGTACACAAGTAAGTGTTCTAGTCATTTACCAGCTCTTTAGCTAGAAACCCTTAATCTTAACGTCAGCAACAACTGAATGAAACTTGATGCCCATTGAAAGGCAACAGTATTCTCAAAAATGGTACATTAGTTGCTGCTCCTATGAGACACACATCTTGAGATTGCTTCTTAATGTCAGAAGCAATGGAACGACTCATGATACCCTTTGTGGAGGCATCAGTCTTTAACATAGGGTACACAAGTTAATGCTCTAATTAAAACCCACTAGCTAGTTGTCTAAATCTCAAGGATAGCAACAATGGAGTGGATTTTGATACCCTTTGAGAGGAAAAAGTATCCACAAAAATGTTACAAAGGTTGCTGCTCCTATCAGATGCAATGTCCTAAACTAGGACCCTGAAATCTAAATGTCAGCAGCCATGGAATGACTGATGATACCCTTCATGGAGGCATCAGTTTCCAAAAACTGGTTCAGATGTTGCTGCTCTAATCATTCAAAACCTATTTAGCTAGAATGCCTAAATCTCAAGGCCAGCAGCAATTGAGTTGATCGGCATACCCTTTGCAGAGGCACTCGTCTCTAATAAATGGCACACGATATGCTGCTTTCCTCAGACTAAACCTCCTGAGCTAAAATCCCCAAATTGGAAGATCAGTAATAATAGAAACAATGTTGATAAAGTCTTTTGCCTCTGCCAAGGTTAACAAGTGGTACATGACTTAATGATCTAATCAACTATACCCTCCTTAGCTAGCCCCCGAAATATAAAGGATAGCAACAATGGATTGGATAAATGGTACCTAATTTGCTGATCTACTCATTTAGAACATATTTAGCTAGACTTTCTATCTCTCATGGTCAGAAACAATTGAGTAGATCATGATACCTTTTGGTAAGGCACAAGTCTCTAATAAATGACACAAGAGTTGATTTACTACTCAGTCTGAACCTCCCCAAATTTGCAGATCAGTAACAATAGATACAATATTAATACCTTTGGCAGAGGCACCAGTCTTCAAAAAATGGTACATGAGTCAATCCTCTAATTAATTAGAACATTGTTAGCTAGACTCCTGAATCTCAAGGTTAGCAAACAATGTTGATACCCTTGTCAGAGGGACCATACTTAAACACATGGTACGTTAGTTAATGCTCTAATTAATTAGACCCTACTTAGCTACACCAATAAATCTCAAGGTCTTTGAGAGGCAATAGTCTTACAAAAAAAAAAAAACAATCAAGAGTTGCTACTCATATCAGATTTATCCTCCTGAAGTAAGACCTTCAAATCGCAAGGTTAGCAGCAATGGAATCAATCGTGACACCTTTTGATGAGGCATTTGTCTCTAATAAACTACATACAAGTTCTAATTTATCAATTAGAACCTAATTTGCTACAGCTATCAAATCTCAATGTTGGAAGCAATGGAATAACTTATGATACCCTTTGTGGAGGCACCAATCTCTAACAAACAGTACACAAGTTCATGCTCTAATTAATTAGAACCTCCTTAACTAGACCCCCAAAACTCAAGGATAGCAACGATGGAGTAGATATTGATAGCCTCTGAGAGGCAACCTTCTCCACCAAAAATAGTATGCCAGATGCTGCTCCTATCAGGTACAACAATCTGAGCTTGGACTCTCAAATTCAAAGGTAAGCATAAATGGAAGGACTCATGTCATGCTCCAAAAAATGGTACACAAGTAAGTGTTCTAGTCATTTACCAGCTCTTTAGCTAGAAACCCTTAATCTTAACGTCAGCAACAACTGAATGAAGCTTGATGCCCATTGAAAGGCAACAGTATTCTCAAAAATGGTACATTAGTTGCTGCTCCTATGAGACACACATCTTGAGATTGCTTCTTAATGTCAGAAGCAATGGAACGACTCATGATACCCTTTGTGGAGGCATCAGTCTTTAACATAGGGTACACAAGTTAATGCTCTAATTAAAACCCACTAGCTAGTTGTCTAAATCTCAAGGATAGCAACAATGGAGTGGATTTTGATACCCTTTGAGAGGAAAAAGTATCCACAAAAATGTTACAAAGGTTGCTGCTCCTATCAGATACAATGTCCTAAACTAGGACCCTGAAATCTAAATGTCAGCAGCCATGGAATGACTGATGATACCCTTCATGGAGGCATCAGTTTCCAAAAACTGGTTCAGATGTTGCTGCTCTAATCATTCAAAACCTATTTAGCTAGAATGCCTAAATCTCAAGGCCAGCAGCAATTGAGTTGATCGGCATACCCTTTGCAGAGGCACTCGTCTCTAATAAATGGCACACGATATGCTGCTTTCCTCAGACTAAACCTCCTGAGCTAAAATCCCCAAATTAGAAGATCAGTAATAATAGAAACAATGTTGATAAAGTCTTTTGCCTCTGCCAAGGTTAACAAGTGGTACATGACTTAATGATCTAATCAACTATACCCTCCTTAGCTAGCCCCCGAAATATAAAGGATAGCAACATTGGATTGGATAAATGGTACCTAATTTGCTGATCTACTCATTTAGAACATATTTAGCTAGACTTTCTATCTCTCATGGTCAGAAACAATTGAGTCGATCATGATACCTTTTGGTAAGGCACAAGTCTCTAATAAATGACACAAGAGTTGATTTACTACTCAGTCTGAACCTCCTGAGCTAAAATCCCCAAATTTGCAGATCAGTAACAATAGATACAATATTAATACCTTTGGCAGAGGCACCAGTCTTCAAAAAATGGTACATGAGTCAATCCTCTAATTAATTAGAGCATTGTTAGCTAGACTCCTGAATCTCAAGGTTAGCAAACAATGTTGATACCCTTGTCAGAGGCACCATACTTAAACATATGGTACGTTAGTTAATGCTCTAATTAATTAGACCCTACTTAGCTACACCAATAAATCTCAAGGTCTTTGAGAGGCAATAGTCTTACAAAAAAAAACAATCAAGAGTTGCTACTCATATCAGATTTATCCTCCTGAAGTAAGACCATCAAATCGCAAGGTTAGCAGCAATGGAAACAATCGTGACACCTTTTGATGAGGCATTTGTCTCTAATAAACTACATACAAGTTCTAATTTATCAATTAGAACCTAATTTGCTACAGCTATCAAATCTCAATGTTGGAAGCAATGGAATAACTTATGATACCCTTTGTGGAGGCACCAATCTCTAACAAACAGTACACAAGTTCATGCTCTAATTAATTAGAACCTCCTTAACTAGACCCCCAAAACTCAAGGATAGCAACGATGGAGTAGATATTGATAGCCTCTGAGAGGCAACCTTCTCCACCAAAAATAGTATGCCAGATGCTGCTCCTATCAGGTACAACAATCTGAGCTTGGACTCTCAAATTCAAAGGTAAGCATAAATGGAAGGACTCACGTCATGCTCCAAAAAATGGTACACAAGTAAGTGTTCTAGTCATTTACCAGCTCTTTAGCTAGAAACCCTTAATCTTAACGTCAGCAACAACTGAATGAAACTTGATGCCCATTGAAAGGCAACAGTATTCTCAAAAATGGTACATTAGTTGCTGCTCCTATGAGACACACATCTTGAGATTGCTTCTTAATGTCAGAAGCAATGGAACGACTCATGATACCCTTTGTGGAGGCATCAGTCTTTAACATAGGGTACACAAGTTAATGCTCTAATTAAAACCCACTAGCTAGTTGTCTAAATCTCAAGGATAGCAACAATGGAGTGGATTTT
The DNA here is from genome assembly GCF_027358695.1 of Spea bombifrons. Taxonomy (NCBI): domain Eukaryota; kingdom Metazoa; phylum Chordata; class Amphibia; order Anura; family Pelobatidae; genus Spea; species Spea bombifrons. The sequence continues at coordinate 12,776,989 of NC_071090.1, forward strand.
GATACCCTTTGAGAGGAAAAAGTATCCACAAAAATGTTACAAAGGTTGCTGCTCCTATCAGATACAATGTCCTAAACTAGGACCCTGAAATCTAAATGTCAGCAGCCATGGAATGACTGATGATACCCTTCATGGAGGCATCAATTTCCAAAAACTGGTTCAGATGTTGCTGCTCTAATCATTCAAAACCTATTTAGCTAGAATGCCTAAATCTCAAGGCCAGCAGCAATTGAGTTGATCGGCATACCCTTTGCAGAGGCACTCGTCTCTAATAAATGGCACACGATATGCTGCTTTCCTCAGACTAAACCTCCTGAGCTAAAATCCCCAAATTAGAAGATCAGTAATAATAGAAACAATGTTGATAAAGTCTTTTGCCTCTGCCAAGGTTAACAAGTGGTACATGACTTAATGATCTAATCAACTATACCCTCCTTAGCTAGCCCCCGAAATATAAAGGATAGCAACAATGGATTGGATAAATGGTACCTAATTTGCTGATCTACTCATTTAGAACATATTTAGCTAGACTTTCTATCTCTCATGGTCAGAAACAATTGAGTAGATCATGATACCTTTTGGTAAGGCACAAGTCTCTAATAAATGACACAAGAGTTGATTTACTACTCAGTCTGAACCTCCTGAGCTAAAATCCCCAAATTTGCAGATCAGTAACAATAGATACAATATTAATACCTTTGGCAGAGGCACCAGTCTTCAAAAAATGGTACACGAGTCAATCCTCTAATTAATTAGAACATTGTTAGCTAGACTCCTGAATCTCAAGGTTAGCAAACAATGTTGATACCCTTGTCAGAGGCACCATACTTAAACATATGGTACGTTAGTTAATGCTCTAATTAATTAGACCCTACTTAGCTACACCAATAAATCTCAAGGTCTTTGAGAGGCAATAGTCTTACAAAAAAAAAACAATGAAGAGTTGCTACTCATATCAGATTTATCCTCCTGAAGTAAGACCTTCAAATCGCAAGGTTAGCAGCAATGGAATCAATCGTGACACCTTTTGATGAGGCATTTGTCTCTAATAAACTACATACAAGTTCTAATTTATCAATTAGAACCTAATTTGCTACAGCTATCAAATCTCAATGTTGGAAGCAATGGAATAACTTATGATACCCTTTGTGGAGGCACCAATCTCTAACAAACAGTACACAAGTTCATGCTCTAATTAATTAGAACCTCCTTAACTAGACCCCCAAAACTCAAGGATAGCAACGATGGAGTAGATATTGATAGCCTCTGAGAGGCAACCTTCTCCACCAAAAATAGTATGCCAGATGCTGCTCCTATCAGGTACAACAATCTGAGCTTGGACTCTCAAATTAAAAGGTAAGCAAAAATGGAAGGACTCATGTCATGCTCCAAAAAATGGTACACAAGTAAGTGTTCTAGTCATTTACCAGCTCTTTAGCTAGAAACCCTTAATCTTAACGTCAGCAACAACTGAATGAAACTTGATGCCCTTTGAAAGGCAACAGTATTCTCAAAAATGGTACATTAGTTGCTGCTCCTATGAGACACACATCTTGAGATTGCTTCTTAATGTCAGAAGCAATGGAACGACTCATGATACCCTTTGTGGAGGCATCAGTCTTTAACATAGGGTACACAAGTTAATGCTCTAATTAAAACCCACTAGCTAGTTGTCTAAATCTCAAGGATAGCAACAATGGAGTGGATTTTGATACCCTTTGAGAGGAAAAAGTATCCACAAAAATGTTACAAAGGTTGCTGCTCCTATCAGATACAATGTCCTAAACTAGGACCCTGAGATCTAAATGTCAGCAGCAATGGAACACAAGTTAATACTCTAATTAATTAAAACCCACTAGCTAGTTGTCTAAATCTCAAGGATAGCAACAATGGAGTGGATTTTGATACCCTTTGAGAGGAAAAAGTATCCACAAAAATGTTACAAAGGTTGCTGCTCCTATCAGATACAATGTCCTAAACTAGGACCCTGAAATCTAAATGTCAGCAGCCATGGAATGACTGATAATACCCTTCATGGAGGCATCAGTCTCCAAAAACTGGTTCAGATGTTGCTGCTCTAATCATTCAAAACCTATTTAGCTAGAATGCCTAAATCTCAAGGCCAGCAGCAATTGAGTTGATCGGCATACCCTTTGCAGAGGCACTCGTCTCTAATAAATGGCACACGATATGCTGCTTTACTCAGACTAAACCTCCTGAGCTAAAATCCCCAAATTGGAAGATCAGTAATAATAGAAACAATGTTGATAAAGACTTTTGCCTCTGCCAAGGTTAACAAGTGGTACATGACTTAATGATCGAATCAACTATACCCTCCTTAGCTAGCCCCCGCAATATAAAGGATAGCAACAATGGATTGGATAAATGGTACCTAATTTGCTGATCTACTCATTTAGAACATATTTAGCTAGACTTTCTATCTCTCCAAGGTCAGAAACAATTGAGTAGATCATGATACCTTTTGGTAAGGCACAAGTCTCTAATAAATGACACAAGAGTTGATTTACTACTCAGTCTGAACCTCCTGAGCTAAAATCTCCAAATTTGCAGATCAGTAACAATAGATACAATATTAATACCTTTGGCAGAGGCACCAGTCTTCAAAAAATGGTACATGAGTCAATCCTCTAATTAATTAGAACATTGTTAGCTAGACTCCTGAATCTCAAGGTTAGCAAACAATGTTGATACCCTTGTCAGAGGCACCATACTTAAACATATGGTACGTTAGTTAATGCTCTAATTAATTAGACCCTACTTAGCTACACCAATAAATCTCAAGGTCTTTGAGAGGCAATAGTCTTACAAAAAAAAAAACAATCAAGAGTTGCTACTCATATCAGATTTATCCTCCTGAAGTAAGACCTTCAAATCGCAAGGTTAGCAGCAATGGAATCAATCGTGACACCTTTTGATGAGGCATTTGTCTCTAATAAACTACATACAAGTTCTAATTTATCAATTAGAACCTAATTTGCTACAGCTATCAAATCTCAATGTTGGAAGCAATGGAATAACTTATGATACCCTTTGTGGAGGCACCAATCTCTAACAAACAGTACACAAGTTCATGCTCTAATTAATTAGAACCTCCTTAACTAGACCCCCAAAACTCAAGGATAGCAACGATGGAGTTGATATTGATAGCCTCTGAGAGGCAACCTTCTCCACCAAAAATAGTATGCCAGATGCTGCTCCTATCAGGTACAACAATCTGAGCTTGGACTCTCAAATGAAAAGGTAAGCAAAAATGGAAGGACTCATGTCATGCTCCAAAAAATGGTACACAAGTAAGTGTTCTAGTCATTTACCAGCTCTTTAGCTAGAAACCCTTAATCTTAACGTCAGCAACAACTGAATGAAACTTGATGCCCTTTGAAAGGCAACAGTATTCTCAAAAATGGTACATTAGTTGCTGCTCCTATGAGACACACATCTTGAGATTGCTTCTTAATGTCAGAAGCAATGGAACGACTCATGATACCCTTTGTGGAGGCATCAGTCTTTAACATAGGGTACACAAGTTAATGCTCTAATTAAAACCCACTAGCTAGTTGTCTAAATCTCAAGGATAGCAACAATGGAGTGGATTTTGATACCCTTTGAGAGGAAAAAGTATCCACAAAAATGTTACAAAGGTTGCTGCTCCTATCAGATACAATGTCCTAAACTAGGACCCTGAAATCTAAATGTCAGCAGCCATGGAATGACTGATGATACCCTTCATGGAGGCATCAGTTTCCAAAAACTGGTTCAGATGTTGCTGCTCTAATCATTCAAAACCTATTTAGCTAGAATGCCTAAATCTCAAGGCCAGCAGCAATTGAGTTGATCGTCATACCCTTTGCAGAGGCACTCGTCTCTAATAAATGGCACACGATATGCTGCTTTCCTCAGACTAAACCTCCTGAGCTAAAATCCCCAAATTAGAAGATCAGTAATAATAGAAACAATGTTGATAAAGTCTTTTGCCTCTGCCAAGGTTAACAAGTGGTACATGACTTAATGATCTAATCAACTATACCCTCCTTAGCTAGCCCCCGAAATATAAAGGATAGCAACAATGGATTGGATAAATGGTACCTAATTTGCTGATCTACTCATTTAGAACATATTTAGCTAGACTTTCTATCTCTCATGGTCAGAAACAATTGAGTAGATCATGATACCTTTTGGTAAGGCACAAGTCTCTAATAAATGACACAAGAGTTGATTTACTACTCAGTCTGAACCTCCTGAGCTAAAATCCCCAAATTTGCAGATTAGTAACAATAGATACAATATTAATACCTTTGGCAGAGGCACCAGTCTTCAAAAAATGGTACATGAGTCAATCCTCTAATTAATTAGAACATTGTTAGCTAGACTCCTGAATCTCAAGGTTAGCAAACAATGTTGATACCCTTGTCAGAGGGACCATACTTAAACATATGGTACGTTAGTTAATGCTCTAATTAATTAGACCCTACTTAGCTACACCAATAAATCTCAAGGTCTTTGAGAGGCAATAGTCTTACAAAAAAAAAAAACAATCAAGAGTTGCTACTCATATCAGATTTATCCTCCTGAAGTAAGACCTTCAAATCGCAAGGTTAGCAGCAATGGAATCAATCGTGACACCTTTTGATGAGGCATTTGTCTCTAATAAACTACATACAAGTTCTAATTTATCAATTAGAACCTAATTTGCTACAGCTATCAAATCTTAATGTTGGAAGCAATGGAATAACTTATGATACCCTTTGTGGAGGCACCAATCTCTAACAAACAGTACACAAGTTCATGCTCTAATTAATTAGAACCTCCTTAACTAGACCCCCAAAACTCAAGGATAGCAACGATGGAGTAGATATTGATAGCCTCTGAGAGGCAACCTTCTCCAACAAAAATAGTATGCCAGATGCTGCTCCTATCAGGTACAACAATCTGAGCTTGGACTCTCAAATTCAAAGGTAAGCATAAATGGAAGGACTCATGTCATGCTCCAAAAAATGGTACACAAGTAAGTGTTCTAGTCATTTACCAGCTCTTTAGCTAGAAACCCTTAATCTTAACGTCAGCAACAACTGAATGAAACTTGATGCCCATTGAAAGGCAACAGTATTCTCAAAAATGGTACATTAGTTGCTGCTCCTATGAGACACACATCTTGAGATTGCTTCTTAATGTCAGAAGTAATGGAACGACTCATGATACCCTTTGTGGAGGCATCAGTCTTTAACATAGGGTACACAAGTTAATGCTCTAATTAAAACCCACTAGCTAGTTGTCTAAATCTCAAGGATAGCAACAATGGAGTGGATTTTGATACCCTTTGAGAGGAAAAAGTATCCACAAAAATGTTACAAAGGTTGCTGCTCCTATCAGATACAATGTCCTAAACTAGGACCCTGAAATCTAAATGTCAGCAGCCATGGAATGACTGATGATACCCTTCATGGAGGCATCAGTTTCCAAAAACTGGTTCAGATGTTGCTGCTCTAATCATTCAAAACCTATTTAGCTAGAATGCCTAAATCTCAAGGCCAGCAGCAATTGAGTTGATCGGCATACCCTTTGCAGAGGCACTCGTCTCTAATAAATGGCACACGATATGCTGCTTTCCTCAGACTAAACCTCCTGAGCTAAAATCCCCAAATTAGAAGATCAGTAATAATAGAAACAATGTTGATAAAGTCTTTTGCCTCTGCCAAGGTTAACAAGTGGTACATGACTTAATGATCTAATCAACTATACCCTCCTTAGCTAGCCCCCGAAATATAAAGGATAGCAACAATGGATTGGATAAATGGTACCTAATTTGCTGATCTACTCATTTAGAACATATTTAGCTAGACTTTCTATCTCTCATGGTCAGAAACAATTGAGTAGATCATGATACCTTTTGGTAAGGCACAAGTCTCTAATAAATGACACAAGAGTTGATTTACTACTCAGTCTGAACCTCCTGAGCTAAAATCCCCAAATTTGCAGATCAGTAACAATAGATACAATATTAATACCTTTGGCAGAGGCACCAGTCTTCAAAAAATGGTACATGAGTCAATCCTCTAATTAATTAGAACATTGTTAGCTAGACTCCTGAATCTCAAGGTTAGCAAACAATGTTGATACCCTTGTCAGAGGGACCATACTTAAACATATGGTACGTTAGTTAATGCTCTAATTAATTAGACCCTACTTAGCTACACCAATAAATCTCAAGGTCTTTGAGAGGCAATAGTCTTACAAAAAAAAAAAACAATCACGAGTTGCTACTCATATCAGATTTATCCTCCTGAAGTAAGACCTTCAAATCGCAAGGTTAGCAGCAATGGAATCAATCGTGACACCTTTTGATGAGGCATTTGTCTCTAATAAACTACATACAAGTTCTAATTTATCAATTAGAACCTAATTTGCTACAGCTATCAAATCTCAATGTTGGAAGCAATGGAATAACTTATGATACCCTTTGTGGAGGCACCAATCTCTAACAAACAGTACACAAGTTCATGCTCTAATTAATTAGAACCTCCTTAACTAGACCCCCAAAACTCAAGGATAGCAACGATGGAGTAGATATTGATAGCCTCTGAGAGGCAACCTTCTCCACCAAAAATAGTATGCCAGATGCTGCTCCTATCAGGTACAACAATCTGAGCTTGGACTCTCAAATTCAAAGGTAAGCATAAATGGAAGGACTCATGTCATGCTCCAAAAAATGGTACACAAGTAAGTGTTCTAGTCATTTACCAGCTCTTTAGCTAGAAACCCTTAATCTTAACGTCAGCAACAACTGAATGAAACTTGATGCCCATTGAAAGGCAACAGTATTCTCAAAAATGGTACATTAGTTGCTGCTCCTATGAGACACACATCTTGAGATTGCTTCTTAATGTCAGAAGCAATGGAACGACTCATGATACCCTTTGTGGAGGCATCAGTCTTTAACATAGGGTACACAAGTTAATGCTCTAATTAAAACCCACTAGCTAGTTGTCTAAATCTCAAGGATAGCAACAATGGAGTGGATTTTGATACCCTTTGAGAGGAAAAAGTATCCACAAAAATGTTACAAAGGTTGCTGCTCCTATCAGATGCAATGTCCTAAACTAGGACCCTGAAATCTAAATGTCAGCAGCCATGGAATGACTGATGATACCCTTCATGGAGGCATCAGTTTCCAAAAACTGGTTCAGATGTTGCTGCTCTAATCATTCAAAACCTATTTAGCTAGAATGCCTAAATCTCAAGGCCAGCAGCAATTGAGTTGATCGGCATACCCTTTGCAGAGGCACTCGTCTCTAATAAATGGCACACGATATGCTGCTTTCCTCAGACTAAACCTCCTGAGCTAAAATCCCCAAATTGGAAGATCAGTAATAATAGAAACAATGTTGATAAAGTCTTTTGCCTCTGCCAAGGTTAACAAGTGGTACATGACTTAATGATCTAATCAACTATACCCTCCTTAGCTAGCCCCCGAAATATAAAGGATAGCAACAATGGATTGGATAAATGGTACCTAATTTGCTGATCTACTCATTTAGAACATATTTAGCTAGACTTTCTATCTCTCATGGTCAGAAACAATTGAGTAGATCATGATACCTTTTGGTAAGGCACAAGTCTCTAATAAATGACACAAGAGTTGATTTACTACTCAGTCTGAACCTCCCCAAATTTGCAGATCAGTAACAATAGATACAATATTAATACCTTTGGCAGAGGCACCAGTCTTCAAAAAATGGTACATGAGTCAATCCTCTAATTAATTAGAACATTGTTAGCTAGACTCCTGAATCTCAAGGTTAGCAAACAATGTTGATACCCTTGTCAGAGGGACCATACTTAAACATATGGTACGTTAGTTAATGCTCTAATTAATTAGACCCTACTTAGCTACACCAATAAATCTCAAGGTCTTTGAGAGGCAATAGTCTTACAAAAAAAAAAAACAATCACGAGTTGCTACTCATATCAGATTTATCCTCCTGAAGTAAGACCTTCAAATCGCAAGGTTAGCAGCAATGGAATCAATCGTGACACCTTTTGATGAGGCATTTGTCTCTAATAAACTACATACAAGTTCTAATTTATCAATTAGAACCTAATTTGCTACAGGTATCAAATCTCAATGTTGGAAGCAATGGAATAACTTATGATACCCTTTGTGGAGGCACCAATCTCTAACAAACAGTACACAAGTTCATGCTCTAATTAATTAGGACCTCCTTAACTAGACCCCCAAAACTCAAGGATAGCAACGATGGAGTAGATATTGATAGCCTCTGAGAGGCAACCTTCTCCACCAAAAATAGTATGCCAGATGCTGCTCCTATCAGGTACAACAATCTGAGCTTGGACTCTCAAATTCAAAGGTAAGCATAAATGGAAGGACTCATGTCATGCTCCAAAAAATGGTACACAAGTAAGTGTTCTAGTCATTTACCAGCTCTTTAGCTAGAAACCCTTAATCTTAACGTCAGCAACAACTGAATGAAACTTGATGCCCATTGAAAGGCAACAGTATTCTCAAAAATGGTACATTAGTTGCTGCTCCTATGAGACACACATCTTGAGATTGCTTCTTAATGTCAGAAGCAATGGAACGACTCATGATACCCTTTGTGGAGGCATCAGTCTTTAACATAGGGTACACAAGTTAATGCTCTAATTAAAACCCACTAGCTAGTTGTCTAAATCTCAAGGATAGCAACAATGGAGTGGATTTTGATACCCTTTGAGAGGAAAAAGTATCCACAAAAATGTTACAAAGGTTGCTGCTCCTATCAAATGCAATGTCCTAAACTAGGACCCTGAAATCTAAATGTCAGCAGCCATGGAATGACTGATGATACCCTTCATGGAGGCATCAGTTTCCAAAAACTGGTTCAGATGTTGCTGCTCTAATCATTCAAAACCTATTTAGCTAGAATGCCTAAATCTCAAGGCCAGCAGCAATTGAGTTGATCGCCATACCCTTTGCAGAGGCACTCGTCTCTAATAAATGGCACACGATATGCTGCTTTCCTCAGACTAAACCTCCTGAGCTAAAATCCCCAAATTGGAAGATCAGTAATAATAGAAACAATGTTGATAAAGTCTTTTGCCTCTGCCAAGGTTAACAAGTGGTACATGACTTAATGATCTAATCAACTATACCCTCCTTAGCTAGCCCCCGAAATATAAAGGATAGCAACAATGGATTGGATAAATGGTACCTAATTTGCTGATCTACTCATTTAGAACATATTTAGCTAGACTTTCTATCTCTCATGGTCAGAAACAATTGAGTAGATCATGATACCTTTTGGTAAGGCACAAGTCTCTAATAAATGACACAAGAGTTGATTTACTACTCAGTCTGAACCTCCTGAGCTAAAATCCCCAAATTTGCAGATCAGTAACAATAGATACAATATTAATACCTTTGGCAGAGGCACCAGTCTTCAAAAAATGGTACATGAGTCAATCCTCTAATTAATTAGAACATTGTTAGCTAGACTCCTGAATCTCAAGGTTAGCAAACAATGTTGATACCCTTGTCAGAGGGACCATACTTAAACATATGGTACGTTAGTTAATGCTCTAATTAATTAGACCCTACTTAGCTACACCAATAAATCTCAAGGTCTTTGAGAGGCAATAGTCTTACAAAAAAAAAAACAATCACGAGTTGCTACTCATATCAGATTTATCCTCCTGAAGTAAGACCTTCAAATCGCAAGGTTAGCAGCAATGGAATCAATCGTGACACCTTTTGATGAGGCATTTGTCTCTAATAAACTACATACAAGTTCTAATTTATCAATTAGAACCTAATTTGCTACAGCTATCAAATCTCAATGTTGGAAGCAATGGAATAACTTATGATACCCTTTGTGGAGGCACCAATCTCTAACAAACAGTACACAAGTTCATGCTCTAATTAATTAGGACCTCCTTAACTAGACCCCCAAAACTCAAGGATAGCAACGATGGAGTAGATATTGATAGCCTCTGAGAGGCAACCTTCTCCACCAAAAATAGTATGCCAGATGCTGCTCCTATCAGGTACAACAATCTGAGCTTGCACTCTCAAATTCAAAGGTAAGCATAAATGGAAGGACTCATGTCATGCTCCAAAAAATGGTACACAAGTAAGTGTTCTAGTCATTTACCAGCTCTTTAGCTAGAAACCCTTAATCTTAACGTCAGCAACAACTGAATGAAACTTGATGCCCATTGAAAGGCAACAGTATTCTCAAAAATGGTACATTAGTTGCTGCTCCTATGAGACACACATCTTGAGATTGCTTCTTAATGTCAGAAGCAATGGAACGACTCATGATACCCTTTGTGGAGGCATCAGTCTTTAACATAGGGTACACAAGTTAATGCTCTAATTAAAACCCACTAGCTAGTTGTCTAAATCTCAAGGATAGCAACAATGGAGTGGATTTTGATACCCTTTGAGAGGAAAAAGTATCCACAAAAATGTTACAAAGGTTGCTGCTCCTATCAGATGCAATGTCCTAAACTAGGACCCTGAAATCTAAATGTCAGCAGCCATGGAATGACTGATGATACCCTTCATGGAGGCATCAGTTTCCAAAAACTGGTTCAGATGTTGCTGCTCTAATCATTCAAAACCTATTTAGCTAGAATGCCTAAATCTCAAGGCCAGCAGCAATTGAGTTGATCGGCATACCCTTTGCAGAGGCACTCGTCTCTAATAAATGGCACACGATATGCTGCTTTCCTCAGACTAAACCTCCTGAGCTAAAATCCCCAAATTGGAAGATCAGTAATAATAGAAACAATGTTGATAAAGTCTTTTGCCTCTGCCAAGGTTAACAAGTGGTACATGACTTAATGATCTAATCAACTATACCCTCCTTAGCTAGCCCCCGAAATATAAAGGATAGCAACAATGGATTGGATAAATGGTACCTAATTTGCTGATCTACTCATTTAGAACATATTTAGCTAGACTTTCTATCTCTCATGGTCAGAAACAATTGAGTAGATCATGATACCTTTTGGTAAAGCACAAGTCTCTAATAAATGACACAAGAGTTGATTTACTACTCAGTCTGAACCTCCTGAGCTAAAATCCCCAAATTTGCAGATCAGTAACAATAGATACAATATTAATACCTTTGGCAGAGGCACCAGTCTTCAAAAAATGGTACATGAGTCAATCCTCTAATTAATTAGAACATTGTTAGCTAGACTCCTGAATCTCAAGGTTAGCAAACAATGTTGATACCCTTGTCAGAGGGACCATACTTAAACACATGGTACGTTAGTTAATGCTCTAATTAATTAGACCCTACTTAGCTACACCAATAAATCTCAAGGTCTTTGAGAGGCAATAGTCTTACAAAAAAAAAAAACAATCAAGAGTTGCTACTCATATCAGATTTATCCTCCTGAAGTAAGACCTTCAAATCGCAAGGTTAGCAGCAATGGAATCAATCGTGACACCTTTTGATGAGGCATTTGTCTCTAATAAACTACATACAAGTTCTAATTTATCAATTAGAACCTAATTTGCTACAGCTATCAAATCTCAATGTTGGAAGCAATGGAATAACTTATGATACCCTTTGTGGAGGCACCAATCTCTAACAAACAGTACACAAGTTCATGCTCTAATTAATTAGAACCTCCTTAACTAGACCCCCAAAACTCAAGGATAGCAACGATGGAGTAGATATTGATAGCCTCTGAGAGGCAACCTTCTCCACCAAAAATAGTATGCCAGATGCTGCTCCTATCAAGTACAACAATCTGAGCTTGGACTCTCAAATTCAAAGGTAAGCATAAATGGAAGGACTCATGTCATGCTCCAAAAAATGGTACACAAGTAAGTGTTCTAGTCATTTACCAGCTCTTTAGCTAGAAACCCTTAATCTTAACGTCAGCAACAACTGAATGAAACTTGATGCCCATTGAAAGGCAACAGTATTCTCAAAAATGGTACATTAGTTGCTGCTCCTATGAGACACACATCTTGAGATTGCTTCTTAATGTCAGAAGCAATGGAACGACTCATGATACCCTTTGTGGAGGCATCAGTCTTTAACATAGGGTACACAAGTTAATGCTCTAATTAAAACCCACTAGCTAGTTGTCTAAATCTCAAGGATAGCAACAATGGAGTGGATTTTGATACCCTTTGAGAGGAAAAAGTATCCACAAAAATGTTACAAAGGTTGCTGCTCCTATCAGATACAATGTCCTAAACTAGGACCCTGAAATCTAAATGTCAGCAGCCATGGAATGACTGATGATACCCTTCATGGAGGCATCAGTTTCCAAAAACTGGTTCAGATGTTGCTGCTCTAATCATTCAAAACCTATTTAGCTAGAATGCCTAAATCTCAAGGCCAGCAGCAATTGAGTTGATCGGCATACCCTTTGCAGAGGCACTCGTCTCTAATAAATGGCACACGATATGCTGCTTTCCTCAGACTAAACCTCCTGAGCTAAAATCCCCAAATTAGAAGATCAGTAATAATAGAAACAATGTTGATAAAGTCTTTTGCCTCTGCCAAGGTTAACAAGTGGTACATGACTTAATGATCTAATCAACTATACCCTCCTTAGCTAGCCCCCGAAATATAAAGGATAGCAACAATGGATTGGATAAATGGTACCTAATTTGCTGATCTACTCATTTAGAACATATTTAGCTAGACTTTCTATCTCTCATGGTCAGAAACAATTGAGTAGATCATGATACCTTTTGGTAAGGCACAAGTCTCTAATAAATGACACAAGAGTTGATTTACTACTCAGTCTGAACCTCCTGAGCTAAAATCCCCAAATTTGCAGATCAGTAACAATAGATACAATATTAATACCTTTGGCAGAGGCACCAGTCTTCAAAAAATGGTACATGAGTCAATCCTCTAATTAATTAGAACATTGTTAGCTAGACTCCTGAATCTCAAGGTTAGCAAACAATGTTGATACCCTTGTCAGAGGGACCATACTTAAACATATGGTATGTTAGTTAATGCTCTAATTAATTAGACCCTACTTAGCTACACCAATAAATCTCAAGGTCTTTGAGAGGCAATAGTCTTACAAAAAAAAAAAACAATCACGAGTTGCTACTCATATCAGATTTATCCTCCTGAAGTAAGACCTTCAAATCGCAAGGTTAGCAGCAATGGAATCAATCGTGACACCTTTTGATGAGGCATTTGTCTCTAATAAACTACATACAAGTTCTAATTTATCAATTAGAACCTAATTTGCTACAGGTATCAAATCTCAATGTTGGAAGCAATGGAATAACTTATGATACCCTTTGTGGAGGCACCAATCTCTAACAAACAGTACACAAGTTCATGCTCTAATTAATTAGGACCTCCTTAACTAGACCCCCAAAACTCAAGGATAGCAACGATGGAGTAGATATTGATAGCCTCTGAGAGGCAACCTTCTCCACCAAAAATAGTATGCCAGATGCTGCTCCTATCAGGTACAACAATCTGAGCTTGGACTCTCAAATTCAAAGGTAAGCATAAATGGAAGGACTCATGTCATGCTCCAAAAAATGGTACACAAGTAAGTGTTCTAGTCATTTACCAGCTCTTTAGCTAGAAACCCTTAATCTTAACGTCAGCAACAACTGAATGAAACTTGATGCCCATTGAAAGGCAACAGTATTCTCAAAAATGGTACATTAGTTGCTGCTCCTATGAGACACACATCTTGAGATTGCTTCTTAATGTCAGAAGCAATGGAACGACTCATGATACCCTTTGTGGAGGCATCAGTCTTTAACATAGGGTACACAAGTTAATGCTCTAATTAAAACCCACTAGCTAGTTGTCTAAATCTCAAGGATAGCAACAATGGAGTGGATTTTGATACCCTTTGAGAGGAAAAAGTATCCACAAAAATGTTACAAAGGTTGCTGCTCCTATCAGATGCAATGTCCTAAACTAGGACCCTGAAATCTAAATGTCAGCAGCCATGGAATGACTGATGATACCCTTCATGGAGGCATCAGTTTCCAAAAACTGGTTCAGATGTTGCTGCTCTAATCATTCAAAACCTATTTAGCTAGAATGCCTAAATCTCAAGGCCAGCAGCAATTGAGTTGATCGCCATACCCTTTGCAGAGGCACTCGTCTCTAATAAATGGCACACGATATGCTGCTTTCCTCAGACTAAACCTCCTGAGCTAAAATCCCCAAATTGGAAGATCAGTAATAATAGAAACAATGTTGATAAAGTCTTTTGCCTCTGCCAAGGTTAACAAGTGGTACATGACTTAATGATCTAATCAACTATACCCTCCTTAGCTAGCCCCCGAAATATAAAGGATAGCAACAATGGATTGGATAAATGGTACCTAATTTGCTGATCTACTCATTTAGAACATATTTAGCTAGACTTTCTATCTCTCATGGTCAGAAACAATTGAGTAGATCATGATACCTTTTGGTAAGGCACAAGTCTCTAATAAATGACACAAGAGTTGATTTACTACTCAGTCTGAACCTCCTGAGCTAAAATCCCCAAATTTGCAGATCAGTAACAATAGATACAATATTAATACCTTTGGCAGAGGCACCAGTCTTCAAAAAATGGTACATGAGTCAATCCTCTAATTAATTAGAACATTGTTAGCTAGACTCCTGAATCTCAAGGTTAGCAAACAATGTTGATACCCTTGTCAGAGGCACCATACTTAAACATATGGTACGTTAGTTAATGCTCTAATTAATTAGACCCTACTTAGCTACACCAATAAATCTCAAGGTCTTTGAGAGGCAATAGTCTTACAAAAAAAAAAACAATCAAGAGTTGCTACTCATATCAGATTTATCCTCCTGAAGTAAGACCTTCAAATCGCAAGGTTAGCAGCAATGGAATCAATCGTGACACCTTTTGATGAGGCATTTGTCTCTAATAAACTACATACAAGTTCTAATTTATCAATTAGAACCTAATTTGCTACAGCTATCAAATCTCAATGTTGGAAGCAATGGAATAACTTATGATACCCTTTGTGGAGGCACCAATCTCTAACAAACAGTACACAAGTTCATGCTCTAATTAATTAGAACCTCCTTAACTAGACCCCCAAAACTCAAGGATAGCAACGATGGAGTTGATATGGATAGCCTCTGAGAGGCAACCTTCTCCACCAAAAATAGTATGCCAGATGCTGCTCCTATCAGGTACAACAATCTGAGCTTGGACTCTCAAATTCAAAGGTAAGCATAAATGGAAGGACTCATGTCATGCTCCAAAAAATGGTACACAAGTAAGTGTTCTAGTCATTTACCAGCTCTTTAGCTAGAAACCCTTAATCTTAACGTCAGCAACAACTGAATGAAACTTGATGCCCATTGAAAGGCAACAGTATTCTCAAAAATGGTACATTAGTTGCTGCTCCTATGAGACACACATCTTGAGATTGCTTCTTAATGTCAGAAGCAATGGAACGACTCATGATACCCTTTGTGGAGGCATCAGTCTTTAACATAGGGTACACAAGTTAATGCTCTAATTAAAACCCACTAGCTAGTTGTCTAAATCTCAAGGATAGCAACAATGGAGTGGATTTTGATACCCTTTGAGAGGAAAAAGTATCCACAAAAATGTTACAAAGGTTGCTGCTCCTATCAGATACAATGTCCTAAACTAGGACCCTGAGATCTAAATGTCAGCAGCAATGGAACACAAGTTAATACTCTAATTAATTAAAACCCACTAGCTAGTTGTCTAAATCTCAAGGATAGCAACAATGGAGTGGATTTTGATACCGTTTGAGAGGAAAAAGTATCCACAAAAATGTTACAAAGGTTGCTGCTCCTATCAGATACAATGTCCTAAACTAGGACCCTGAAATTTAAATGTCAGCAGCCATGGAATGACTGATAATACCCTTCATGGAGGCATCAGTTTCCAAAAACTGGTTCAGATGTTGCTGCTCTAATCATTCAAAACCTATTTAGCTAGAATGCCTAAATCTCAAGGCCAGCAGCAATTGAGTTGATCGGCATACCCTTTGCAGAGGCACTCGTCTCTAATAAATGGCACACGATATGCTGCTTTCCTCAGACTAAACCTCCTGAGCTAAAATCCCCAAATTGGAAGATCAGTAATAATAGAAACAATGTTGATAAAGTCTTTTGCCTCTGCCAAGGTTAACAAGTGGTACATGACTTAATGATCTAATCAACTATACCCTCCTTAGCTAGACCCCGAAATATAAAGGATAGCAACAATGGATTGGATAAATGGTACCTAATTTGCTGATCTACTCATTTAGAACATATTTAGCTAGACTTTCTATCTCTCAAGGTCAGAAACAATAGAGTAGATCATGATACCTTTTGGTAAGGCACAAGTCTCTAATAAATGACACAAGAGTTGATTTACTACTCAGTCTGAACCTCCTGAGCTAAAATCCCCAAATTTGCAGATCAGTAACAATAGATACAATATTAATACCTTTGGCAGAGGCACCAGTCTTCAAAAAATGGTACATGAGTCAATCCTCTAATTAATTAGAACATTGTTAGCTAGACTCCTGAATCTCAAGGTTAGCAAACAATGTTGAAACCCTTGTCAGAGGCACCATACTTAAACATATGGTACGTTAGTTAATGCTCTAATTAATTAGACCCTACTTAGCTACACCAATAAATCTCAAGGTCTTTGAGAGGCAATAGTCTTACAAAAAAAAAAACAATCAAGAGTTGCTACTCATATCAGATTTATCCTCCTGAAGTAAGACCTTCAAATCGCAAGGTTAGCAGCAATGGAATCAATCGTGACACCTTTTGATGAGGCATTTGTCTCTAATAAACTACATACAAGTTCTAATTTATCAATTAGAACCTAATTTGCTACAGCTATCAAATCTCAATGTTGGAAGCAATGGAATAACTTATGATACCCTTTGTGGAGGCACCAATCTCTAACAAACAGTACACAAGTTCATGCTCTAATTAATTAGAACCTCCTTAACTAGACCCCCAAAACTCAAGGATAGCAACGATGGAGTTGATATTGATAGCCTCTGAGAGCCAACCTTCTCCACCAAAAATAGTATGCCAGATGCTGCTCCTATCAGGTACAACAATCTGAGCTTCGACTCTCAAATTAAAAGGTAAGCAAAAATGGAAGGACTCATGTCATGCTCCAAAAAATGGTACACAAGTAAGTGTTCTAGTCATTTACCAGCTCTTTAGCTAGAAACCCTTAATCTTAACGTCAGCAACAACTGAATGAAACTTGATGCCCTTTGAAAGGCAACAGTATTCTCAAAAATGGTACATTAGTTGCTGCTCCTATGAGACACACATCTTGAGATTGCTTCTTAATGTCAGAAGCAATGGAACGACTCATGATACCCTTTGTGGAGGCATCAGTCTTTAACATAGGGTACACAAGTTAATGCTCTAATTAAAACCCACTAGCTAGTTGTCTAAATCTCAAGGATCGCAACAATGGAGTGGATTTTGATACCCTTTGAGAGGAAAAAGTATCCACAAAAATGTTACAAAGGGTGCAGCTCCTATCAGATACAATGTCCTAAACTAGGACCCTGAAATCTAAATGTCAGCAGCCATGGAATGACTGATAATACCCTTCATGGAGGCATCAGTTTCCAAAAACTGGTTCAGATGCTGCTGCTCTAATCATTCAAAACCTATTTAGCTAGAATGCCTAAATCTCAAGGCCAGCAGCAATTGAGTTGATCGGCATACCCTTTGCAGAGGCACTCATCTCTAATAAATGGCACACGATATGCTGCTTTCCTCAGACTAAACCTCCTGAGCTAAAATCCCCAAATTGGAAGATCAGTAATAATAGAAACAATGTTGATAAAGACTTTTGCCTCTGCCAAGGTTAACAAGTGGTACATGACTTAATGATCTAATCAACTATACCCTCCTTAGCTAGCCCCCGAAATATAAAGGATAGCAACAATGGATTGGATAAATGGTACCTAATTTGCTGATCTACTCATTTAGAACATATTTAGCTAGACTTTCTATCTCTCATGGTCAGAAACAATTGAGTAGATCATGATACCTTTTGGTAAGGCACAAGTCTCTAATAAATGACACAAGAGTTGATTTACTACTCAGTCTGAACCTCCTGAGCTAAAATCCCCAAATTTGCAGATCAGTAACAATAGATACAATATTAATACCTTTGGCAGAGACACCAGTCTTCAAAAAATGGTACATGAGTCAATCCTCTAATTAATTAGAACATTGTTAGCTAGACTCCTGAATCTCAAGGTTAGCAAACAATGTTGATACCCTTGTCAGAGGCACCGTACTTAAACATATGGTACGTTAGTTAATGCTCTAATTAATTAGACCCTACTTAGCTACACCAATAAATCTCAAGGTCTTTGAGAGGCAATAGTCTTACAAAAAAAAAAACAATCAAGAGTTGCTACTCATATCAGATTTAACCTCCTGAAGTAAGACCTTCAAATCGCAAGGTTAGCAGCAATGGAATCAATCGTGACACCTTTTGATGAGGCATTTGTCTCTAATAAACTACATACAAGTTCTAATTTATCAATTAGAACCTAATTTGCTACAGCTATCAAATCTCAATGTTGGAAGCAATGGAATAACTTATGATACCCTTTGTGGAGGCACCAATCTCTAACAAACAGTACACAAGTTCATGCTCTAATTAATTAGAACCTCCTTAACTAGACCCCCAAAACTCAAGGATAGCAACGATGGAGTTGATATGGATAGCCTCTGAGAGGCAACCTTCTCCACCAAAAATAGTATGCCAGATGCTGCTCCTATCAGGTACAACAATCTGAGCTTGGACTCTCAAATTCAAAGGTAAGCATAAATGGAAGGACTCATGTCATGCTCCAAAAAATGGTACACAAGTAAGTGTTCTAGTCATTTACCAGCTCTTTAGCTAGAAACCCTTAATCTTAACGTCAGCAACAACTGAATGAAACTTGATGCCCATTGAAAGGCAACAGTATTCTCAAAAATGGTACATTAGTTGCTGCTCCTATGAGACACACATCTTGAGATTGCTTCTTAATGTCAGAAGCAATGGAACGACTCATGATACCCTTTGTGGAGGCATCAGTCTTTAACATAGGGTACACAAGTTAATGCTCTGATTAAAACCCACTAGCTAGTTGTCTAAATCTCAAGGATAGCAACAATGGAGTGGATTTTGATACCCTTTGAGAGGAAAAAGTATCCACAAAAATGTTACAAAGGTTGCTGCTCCTATCAGATACAATGTCCTAAACTAGGACCCTGAGATCTAAATGTCAGCAGCAATGGAACACAAGTTAATACTCTAATTAATTAAAACCCACTAGCTAGTTGTCTAAATCTCAAGGATAGCAACAATGGAGTGGATTTTGATACCGTTTGAGAGGAAAAAGTATCCACAAAAATGTTACAAAGGTTGCTGCTCCTATCAGATACAATGTCCTAAACTAGGACCCTGAAATCTAAATGTCAGCAGCCATGGAATGACTGATAATACCCTTCATGGAGGCATCAGTTTCCAAAAACTGGTTCAGATGTTGCTGCTCTAATCATTCAAAACCTATTTAGCTAGAATGCCTAAATCTCAAGGCCAGCAGCAATTGAGTTGATCGGCATACCCTTTGCAGAGGCACTCGTCTCTAATAAATGGCACACGATATGCTGCTTTCCTCAGACTAAACCTCCTGAGCTAAAATCCCCAAATTGGAAGATCAGTAATAATAGAAACAATGTTGATAAAGACTTTTGCCTCTGCCAAGGTTAACAAGTGGTACATGACTTAATGATCGAATCAACTATACCCTCCTTAGCTAGCCCCCGAAATATAAAGGATAGCAACAATGGATTGGATAAATGGTACCTAATTTGCTGATCTACTCATTTAGAACATATTTAGCTAGACTTTCTATCTCTCATGGTCAGAAACAATTGAGTAGATCATGATACCTTTTGGTAAGGCACAAGTCTCTAATAAATGACACAAGAGTTGATTTACTACTCAGTCTGAACCTCCTGAGCTAAAATCCCCAAATTTGCAGATCAGTAACAATAGATACAATATTAATACCTTTGGCAGAGGCACCAGTCTTCAAAAAATGGTACATGAGTCAATCCTCTAATTAATTAGAACATTGTTAGCTAGACTCCTGAATCTCAAGGTTAGCAAACAATGTTGATACCCTTGTCAGAGGCACCATACTTAAACATATGGTACGTTAGTTAATGCTCTAATTAATTAGACCCTACTTAGCTACACCAATAAATCTCAAGGTCTTTGAGAGGCAATAGTCTTACAAAAAAAAAAACAATCAAGAGTTGCTACTCATATCAGATTTATCCTCCTGAAGTAAGACCTTCAAATCGCAAGGTTAGCAGCAATGGAATCAATCGTGACACCTTTTGATGAGGCATTTGTCTCTAATAAACTACATACAAGTTCTAATTTATCAATTAGAACCTAATTTGCTACAGCTATCAAATCTCAATGTTGGAAGCAATGGAATAACTTATGATACCCTTTGTGGAGGCACCAATCTCTAACAAACAGTACACAAGTTCATGCTCTAATTAATTAGAACCTCCTTAACTAGACCCCCAAAACTCAAGGATAGCAACGATGGAGTTGATATTGATAGCCTCTGAGAGCCAACCTTCTCCACCAAAAATAGTATGCCAGATGCTGCTCCTATCAGGTACAACAATCTGAGCTTCGACTCTCAAATTAAAAGGTAAGCAAAAATGGAAGGACTCATGTCATGCTCCAAAAAATGGTACACAAGTAAGTGTTCTAGTCATTTACCAGCTCTTTAGCTAGAAACCCTTAATCTTAACGTCAGCAACAACTGAATGAAACTTGATGCCCTTTGAAAGGCAACAGTATTCTCAAAAATGGTACATTAGTTGCTGCTCCTATGAGACACACATCTTGAGATTGCTTCTTAATGTCAGAAGCAATGGAACGACTCATGATACCCTTTGTGGAGGCATCAGTCTTTAACATAGGGTACACAAGTTAATGCTCTGATTAAAACCCACTAGCTAGTTGTCTAAATCTCAAGGATAGCAACAATGGAGTGGATTTTGATACCCTTTGAGAGGAAAAAGTATCCACAAAAATGTTACAAAGGTTGCTGCTCCTATCAGATACAATGTCCTAAACTAGGACCCTGAGATCTAAATGTCAGCAGCAATGGAACACAAGTTAATACTCTAATTAATTAAAACCCACTAGCTAGTTGTCTAAATCTCAAGGATAGCAACAATGGAGTGGATTTTGATACCGTTTGAGAGGAAAAAGTATCCACAAAAATGTTACAAAGGTTGCTGCTCCTATCAGATACAATGTCCTAAACTAGGACCCTGAAATCTAAATGTCAGCAGCCATGGAATGACTGATAATACCCTTCATGGAGGCATCAGTTTCCAAAAACTGGTTCAGATGTTGCTGCTCTAATCATTCAAAACCTATTTAGCTAGAATGCCTAAATCTCAAGGCCAGCAGCAATTGAGTTGATCGGCATACCCTTTGCAGAGGCACTCGTCTCTAATAAATGGCACACGATATGCTGCTTTCCTCAGACTAAACCTCCTGAGCTAAAATCCCCAAATTGGAAGATCAGTAATAATAGAAACAATGTTGATAAAGACTTTTGCCTCTGCCAAGGTTAACAAGTGGTACATGACTTAATGATCGAATCAACTATACCCTCCTTAGCTAGCCCCCGAAATATAAAGGATAGCAACAATGGATTGGATAAATGGTACCTAATTTGCTGATCTACTCATTTAGAACATATTTAGCTAGACTTTTTATCTCTCATGGTCAGAAACAATTGAGTAGATCATGATACCTTTTGGTAAGGCACAAGTCTCTAATAAATGACACAAGAGTTGATTTACTACTCAGTCTGAACCTCCTGAGCTAAAATCCCCAAATTTGCAGATCAGTAACAATAGATACAATATTAATACCTTTGGCAGAGGCACCAGTCTTCAAAAAATGGTACATGAGTCAATCCTCTAATTAATTAGAACATTGTTAGCTAGACTCCTGAATCTCAAGGTTAGCAAACAATGTTGATACCCTTGTCAGAGGCACCATACTTAAACATATGGTACGTTAGTTAATGCTCTAATTAATTAGACCCTACTTAGCTACACCAATAAATCTCAAGGTCTTTGAGAGGCAATAGTCTTACAAAAAAAAAAACAATCAAGAGTTGCTACTCATATCAGATTTATCCTCCTGAAGTAAGACCTTCAAATCGCAAGGTTAGCAGCAATGGAATCAATCGTGACACCTTTTGATGAGGCATTTGTCTCTAATAAACTACATACAAGTTCTAATTTATCAATTAGAACCTAATTTGCTACAGCTATCAAATCTCAATGTTGGAAGCAATGGAATAACTTATGATACCCTTTGTGGAGGCACCAATCTCTAACAAACAGTACACAAGTTCATGCTCTAATTAATTAGAACCTCCTTAACTAGACCCCCAAAACTCAAGGATAGCAACGATGGAGTTGATATTGATAGCCTCTGAGAGCCAACCTTCTCCACCAAAAATAGTATGCCAGATGCTGCTCCTATCAGGTACAACAATCTGAGCTTCGACTCTCAAATTAAAAGGTAAGCAAAAATGGAAGGACTCATGTCATGCTCCAAAAAATGGTACACAAGTAAGTGTTCTAGTCATTTACCAGCTCTTTAGCTAGAAACCCTTAATCTTAACGTCAGCAACAACTGAATGAAACTTGATGCCCTTTGAAAGGCAACAGTATTCTCAAAAATGGTACATTAGTTGCTGCTCCTATGAGACACACATCTTGAGATTGCTTCTTAATGTCAGAAGCAATGGAACGACTCATGATACCCTTTGTGGAGGCATCAGTCTTTAACATAGGGTACACAAGTTAATGCTCTAATTAAAACCCACTAGCTAGTTGTCTAAATCTCAAGGATCGCAACAATGGAGTGGATTTTGATACCCTTTGAGAGGAAAAAGTATCCACAAAAATGTTACAAAGGGTGCAGCTCCTATCAGATACAATGTCCTAAACTAGGACCCTGAAATCTAAATGTCAGCAGCCATGGAATGACTGATAATACCCTTCATGGAGGCATCAGTTTCCAAAAACTGGTTCAGATGCTGCTGCTCTAATCATTCAAAACCTATTTAGCTAGAATGCCTAAATCTCAAGGCCAGCAGCAATTGAGTTGATCGGCATACCCTTTGCAGAGGCACTCATCTCTAATAAATGGCACACGATATGCTGCTTTCCTCAGACTAAACCTCCTGAGCTAAAATCCCCAAATTGGAAGATCAGTAATAATAGAAACAATGTTGATAAAGACTTTTGCCTCTGCCAAGGTTAACAAGTGGTACATGACTTAATGATCTAATCAACTATACCCTCCTTAGCTAGCCCCCGAAATATAAAGGATAGCAACAATGGATTGGATAAATGGTACCTAATTTGCTGATCTACTCATTTAGAACATATTTAGCTAGACTTTCTATCTCTCATGGTCAGAAACAATTGAGTAGATCATGATACCTTTTGGTAAGGCACAAGTCTCTAATAAATGACACAAGAGTTGATTTACTACTCAGTCTGAACCTCCTGAGCTAAAATCCCCAAATTTGCAGATCAGTAACAATAGATACAATATTAATACCTTTGGCAGAGACACCAGTCTTCAAAAAATGGTACATGAGTCAATCCTCTAATTAATTAGAACATTGTTAGCTAGACTCCTGAATCTCAAGGTTAGCAAACAATGTTGATACCCTTGTCAGAGGCACCATACTTAAACATATGGTACGTTAGTTAATGCTCTAATTAATTAGACCCTACTTAGCTACACCAATAAATCTCAAGGTCTTTGAGAGGCAATAGTCTTACAAAAAAAAAAACAATCAAGAGTTGCTACTCATATAAGATTTATCCTCCTGAAGTAAGACCTTCAAATCGCAAGGTTAGCAGCAATGGAATCAATCGTGACACCTTTTGATGAGGCATTTGTCTCTAATAAACTACATACAAGTTCTAATTTATCAATTAGAACCTAATTTGCTACAGCTATCAAATCTCAATGTTGGAAGCAATGGAATAACTTATGATACCCTTTGTGGAGGCACCAATCTCTAACAAACAGTACACAAGTTCATGCTCTAATTAATTAGAACCTCCTTAACTAGACCCCCAAAACTCAAGGATAGCAACGATGGAGTTGATATGGATAGCCTCTGAGAGGCAACCTTCTCCACCAAAAATAGTATGCCAGATGCTGCTCCTATCAGGTACAACAATCTGAGCTTGGACTCTCAAATTCAAAGGTAAGCATAAATGGAAGGACTCATGTCATGCTCCAAAAAATGGTACACAAGTAAGTGTTCTAGTCATTTACCAGCTCTTTAGCTAGAAACCCTTAATCTTAACGTCAGCAACAACTGAATGAAACTTGATGCCCATTGAAAGGCAACAGTATTCTCAAAAATGGTACATTAGTTGCTGCTCCTATGAGACACACATCTTGAGATTGCTTCTTAATGTCAGAAGCAATGGAACGACTCATGATACCCTTTGTGGAGGCATCAGTCTTTAACATAGGGTACACAAGTTAATGCTCTGATTAAAACCCACTAGCTAGTTGTCTAAATCTCAAGGATAGCAACAATGGAGTGGATTTTGATACCCTTTGAGAGGAAAAAGTATCCACAAAAATGTTACAAAGGTTGCTGCTCCTATCAGATACAATGTCCTAAACTAGGACCCTGAGATCTAAATGTCAGCAGCAATGGAACACAAGTTAATACTCTAATTAATTAAAACCCACTAGCTAGTTGTCTAAATCTCAAGGATAGCAACAATGGAGTGGATTTTGATACCGTTTGAGAGGAAAAAGTATCCACAAAAATGTTACAAAGGTTGCTGCTCCTATCAGATACAATGTCCTAAACTAGGACCCTGAAATCTAAATGTCAGCAGCCATGGAATGACTGATAATACCCTTCATGGAGGCATCAGTTTCCAAAAACTGGTTCAGATGTTGCTGCTCTAATCATTCAAAACCTATTTAGCTAGAATGCCTAAATCTCAAGGCCAGCAGCAATTGAGTTGATCGGCATACCCTTTGCAGAGGCACTCGTCTCTAATAAATGGCACACGATATGCTGCTTTCCTCAGACTAAACCTCCTGAGCTAAAATCCCCAAATTGGAAGATCAGTAATAATAGAAACAATGTTGATAAAGACTTTTGCCTCTGCCAAGGTTAACAAGTGGTACATGACTTAATGATCGAATCAACTATACCCTCCTTAGCTAGCCCCCGAAATATAAAGGATAGCAACAATGGATTGGATAAATGGTACCTAATTTGCTGATCTACTCATTTAGAACATATTTAGCTAGACTTTCTATCTCTCATGGTCAGAAACAATTGAGTAGATCATGATACCTTTTGGTAAGGCACAAGTCTCTAATAAATGACACAAGAGTTGATTTACTACTCAGTCTGAACCTCCTGAGCTAAAATCCCCAAATTTGCAGATCAGTAACAATAGATACAATATTAATACCTTTGGCAGAGGCACCAGTCTTCAAAAAATGGTACATGAGTCAATCCTCTAATTAATTAGAACATTGTTAGCTAGACTCCTGAATCTCAAGGTTAGCAAACAATGTTGATACCCTTGTCAGAGGCACCATACTTAAACATATGGTACGTTAGTTAATGCTCTAATTAATTAGACCCTACTTAGCTACACCAATAAATCTCAAGGTCTTTGAGAGGCAATAGTCTTACAAAAAAAAAAACAATCAAGAGTTGCTACTCATATCAGATTTATCCTCCTGAAGTAAGACCTTCAAATCGCAAGGTTAGCAGCAATGGAATCAATCGTGACACCTTTTGATGAGGCATTTGTCTCTAATAAACTACATACAAGTTCTAATTTATCAATTAGAACCTAATTTGCTACAGCTATCAAATCTCAACGTTGGAAGCAATGGAATAACTTATGATACCCTTTGTGGAGGCACCAATCTCTAACAAACAGTACACAAGTTCATGCTCTAATTAATTAGAACCTCCTTAACTAGACCCCCAAAACTCAAGGATAGCAACGATGGAGTTGATATTGATAGCCTCTGAGAGCCAACCTTCTCCACCAAAAATAGTATGCCAGATGCTGCTCCTATCAGGTACAACAATCTGAGCTTCGACTCTCAAATTAAAAGGTAAGCAAAAATGGAAGGACTCATGTCATGCTCCAAAAAATGGTACACAAGTAAGTGTTCTAGTCATTTACCAGCTCTTTAGCTAGAAACCCTTAATCTTAACGTCAGCAACAACTGAATGAAACTTGATGCCCTTTGAAAGGCAACAGTATTCTCAAAAATGGTACATTAGTTGCTGCTCCTATGAGACACACATCTTGAGATTGCTTCTTAATGTCAGAAGCAATGGAACGACTCATGATACCCTTTGTGGAGGCATCAGTCTTTAACATAGGGTACACAAGTTAATGCTCTAATTAAAACCCACTAGCTAGTTGTCTAAATCTCAAGGATCGCAACAATGGAGTGGAATTTGATACCCTTTGAGAGGAAAAAGTATCCACAAAAATGTTACAAAGGGTGCAGCTCCTATCAGATACAATGTCCTAAACTAGGACCCTGAAATCTAAATGTCAGCAGCCATGGAATGACTGATAATACCCTTCATGGAGGCATCAGTTTCCAAAAACTGGTTCAGATGTTGCTGCTCTAATCATTCAAAACCTATTTAGCTAGAATGCCTAAATCTCAAGGCCAGCAGCAATTGAGTTGATCGGCATACCCTTTGCAGAGGCACTCATCTCTAATAAATGGCACACGATATGCTGCTTTCCTCAGACTAAACCTCCTGAGCTAAAATCCCCAAATTGGAAGATCAGTAATAATAGAAACAATGTTGATAAAGACTTTTGCCTCTGCCAAGGTTAACAAGTGGTACATGACTTAATGATCTAATCAACTGTACCCTCCTTAGCTAACCCCCGAAATATAAAGGATAGCAACAATGGATTGGATAAATGGTACCTAATTTGCTGATCTACTCATTTAGAACATATTTAGCTAGACTTTCTATCTCTCATGGTCAGAAACAATTGAGTAGATCATGATACCTTTTGGTAAGGCACAAGTCTCTAATAAATGACACAAGAGTTGATTTACTACTCAGTCTGAACCTCCTGAGCTAAAATCCCCAAATTTGCAGATCAGTAACAATAGATACAATATTAATACCTTTGGCAGAGACACCAGTCTTCAAAAAATGGTACATGAGTCAATCCTCTAATTAATTAGAACATTGTTAGCTAGACTCCTGAATCTCAAGGTTAGCAAACAATGTTGATACCCTTGTCAGAGGCACCATACTTAAACATATGGTACGTTAGTTAATGCTCTAATTAATTAGACCCTACTTAGCTACACCAATAAATCTCAAGGTCTTTGAGAGGCAATAGTCTTACAAAAAAAAAAACAATCAAGAGTTGCTACTCATATCAGATTTAACCTCCTGAAGTAAGACCTTCAAATCGCAAGGTTAGCAGCAATGGAATCAATCGTGACACCTTTTGATGAGGCATTTGTCTCTAATAAACTACATACAAGTTCTAATTTATCAATTAGAACCTAATTTGCTACAGCTATCAAATCTCAATGTTGGAAGCAATGGAATAACTTATGATACCCTTTGTGGAGGCACCAATCTCTAACAAACAGTACACAAGTTCATGCTCTAATTAATTAGAACCTCCTTAACTAGACCCCCAAAACTCAAGGATAGCAACGATGGAGTTGATATTGATAGCCTCTGAGAGGCAACCTTCTCCACCAAAAATAGTATGCCAGATGCTGCTCCTATCAGGTACAACAATCTGAGCTTCGACTCTCAAATTAAAAGGTAAGCAAAAATGGAAGGACTCATGTCATGCTCCAAAAAATGGTACACAAGTAAGTGTTCTAGTCATTTACCAGCTCTTTAGCTAGAAACCCTTAATCTTAACGTCAGCAACAACTGAATGAAACTTGATGCCCTTTGAAAGGCAACAGTATTCTCAAAAATGGTACATTAGTTGCTGCTCCTATGAGACACACATCTTGAGATTGCTTCTTAATGTCAGAAGCAATGGAACGACTCATGATACCCTTTGTGGAGGCATCAGTCTTTAACATAGGGTACACAAGTTAATGCTCTAATTAAAACCCACTAGCTAGTTGTCTAAATCACAAGGATAGCAACAATGGAGTGGATTTTGATACCCTTTGAGAGGAAAAAGTATCCACAAAAATGTTACAAAGGTTGCTGCTCCTATCAGATACAATGTCCTAAACTAGGACCCTGAAATCTAAATGTCAGCAGCCATGGAATGACTGATGATACTCTTCATGGAGGCATCAGTTTCCAAAAACTGGTTCAGATGTTGCTGCTCTAATCATTCAAAACCTATTTAGCTAGAATGCCTAAATCTCAAGGCCAGCAGCAATTGAGTTGATCGGCATACCCTTTGCAGAGGCACTCGTCTCTAATAAATGGCACACGATATGCTGCTTTCCTCAGACTAAACCTCCTGAGCTAAAATCCCCAAATTGGAAGATCAGTAATAATAGAAACAATGTTGATAAAGACTTTTGCCTCTGCCAAGGTTAACAAGTGGTACATGACTTAATGATCTAATCAACTATACCCTCCTTAGCTAGCCCCCGAAATATAAAGGATAGCAACAATGGATTGGATAAATGGTACCTAATTTGCTGATCTACTCATTTAGAACATATTTAGCTAGACTTTCTATCTCTCATGGTCAGAAACAATTGAGTAGATCATGATACCTTTTGGTAAGGCACAAGTCTCTAATAAATGACACAAGAGTTGATTTACTACTCAGTCTGAACCTCCTGAGCTAAAATCCCCAAATTTGCAGATCAGTAACAATAGATACAATATTAATACCTTTGGCAGAGGCACCAGTCTTCAAAAAATGGTACATGAGTCAATCCTCTAATTAATTAGAACATTGTTAGCTAGACTCCTGAATCTCAAGGTTAGCAAACAATGTTGATACCCTTGTCAGAGGCACCATACTTAAACATATGGTACGTTAGTTAATGCTCTAATTAATTAGACCCTACTTAGCTACACCAATAAATCTCAAGGTCTTTGAGAGGCAATAGTCTTACAAAAAAAAAAACAATCAAGAGTTGCTACTCATATCAGATTTATCCTCCTGAAGTAAGACCTTCAAATCGCAAGGTTAGCAGCAATGGAATCAATCGTGACACCTTTTGTTGAGGCATTTGTCTCTAATAAACTACATACAAGTTCTAATTTATCAATTAGAACCTAATTTGCTACAGCTATCAAATCTCAATGTTGGAAGCAATGGAATAACTTATGATACCCTTTGTGGAGGCACCAATCTCTAACAAACAGTACACAAGTTCATGCTCTAATTAATTAGAACCTCCTTAACTAGACCCCCAAAACTCAAGGATAGCAACGATGGAGTTGATATGGATAGCCTCTGAGAGGCAACCTTCTCCACCAAAAATAGTATGCCAGATGCTGCTCCTATCAGGTACAACAATCTGAGCTTGGACTCTCAAATTCAAAGGTAAGCATAAATGGAAGGACTCATGTCATGCTCCAAAAAATGGTACACAAGTAAGTGTTCTAGTCATTTACCAGCTCTTTAGCTAGAAACCCTTAATCTTAACGTCAGCAACAACTGAATGAAACTTGATGCCCATTGAAAGGCAACAGTATTCTCAAAAATGGTACATTAGTTGCTGCTCCTATGAGACACACATCTTGAGATTGCTTCTTAATGTCAGAAGCAATGGAACGACTCATGATACCCTTTGTGGAGGCATCAGTCTTTAACATAGGGTACACAAGTTAATGCTCTAATTAAAACCCACTAGCTAGTTGTCTAAATCTCAAGGATAGCAACAATGGAGTGGATTTTGATACCCTTTGAGAGGAAAAAGTATCCACAAAAATGTTACAAAGGTTGCTGCTCCTATCAGATACAATGTCCTAAACTAGGACCCTGAGATCTAAATGTCAGCAGCAATGGAACACAAGTTAATACTCTAATTAATTAAAACCCACTAGCTAGTTGTCTAAATCTCAAGGATAGCAACAATGGAGTGGATTTTGATACCGTTTGAGAGGAAAAAGTATCCACAAAAATGTTACAAAGGTTGCTGCTCCTATCAGATACAATGTCCTAAACTAGGACCCTGAAATCTAAATGTCAGCAGCCATGGAATGACTGATAATACCCTTCATGGAGGCATCAGTTTCCAAAAACTGGTTCAGATGTTGCTGCTCTAATCATTCAAAACCTATTTAGCTAGAATGCCTAAATCTCAAGGCCAGCAGCAATTGAGTTGATCGGCATACCCTTTGCAGAGGCACTCGTCTCTAATAAATGGCACACGATATGCTGCTTTCCTCAGACTAAACCTCCTGAGCTAAAATCCCCAAATTGGAAGATCAGTAATAATAGAAACAATGTTGATAAAGACTTTTGCCTCTGCCAAGGTTAACAAGTGGTACATGACTTAATGATCTAATCAACTACACCCTCCTTAGCTAGCCCCCGAAATATAAAGGATAGCAACAATGGATTGGATAAATGGTACCTAATTTGCTGATCTACTCATTTAGAACATATTTAGCTAGACTTTCTATCTCTCAAGGTCAGAAACAATAGAGTAGATCATGATACCTTTTGGTAAGGCACAAGTCTCTAATAAATGACACAAGAGTTGATTTACTACTCAGTCTGAACCTCCTGAGCTAAAATCCCCAAATTTGCAGATCAGTAACAATAGATACAATATTAATACCTTTGGCAGAGGCACCAGTCTTCAAAAAATGGTACATGAGTCAATCCTCTAATTAATTAGAACATTGTTAGCTAGACTCCTGAATCTCAAGGTTAGCAAACAATGTTGAAACCCTTGTCAGAGGCACCATACTTAAACATATGGTACGTTAGTTAATGCTCTAATTAATTAGACCCTACTTAGCTACACCAATAAATCTCAAGGTCTTTGAGAGGCAATAGTCTTACAAAAAAAAAACAATCAAGAGTTGCTACTCATATCAGATTTATCCTCCTGGAGTAAGACCTTCAAATCGCAAGGTTAGCAGCAATGGAATCAATCGTGACACCTTTTGATGAGGCATTTGTCTCTAATAAACTACATACAAGTTCTAATTTATCAATTAGAACCTAATTTGCTACAGCTATCAAATCTCAATGTTGGAAGCAATGGAATAACTTTTGATACCCTTTGTGGAGGCACCAATCTCTAACAAACAGTACACAAGTTCATGCTCTAATTAATTAGAACCTCCTTAACTAGACCCCCAAAACTCAAGGATAGCAACGATGGAGTTGATATTGATAGCCTCTGAGAGGCAACCTTCTCCACCAAAAATAGTATGCCAGATGCTGCTCCTATCAGGTACAACAATCTGAGCTTGGACTCTCAAATTCAAAGGTAAGCATAAATGGAAGGACTCATGTCATGCTCCAAAAAATGGTACACAAGTAAGTGTTCTAGTCATTTACCAGCTCTTTAGCTAGAAACCCTTAATCTTAACGTCAGCAACAACTGAATGAAACTTGATGCCCATTGAAAGGCAACAGTATTCTCAAAAATGGTACATTAGTTGCTGCTCCTATGAGACACACATCTTGAGATTGCTTCTTAATGTCAGAAGCAATGGAACGACTCATGATACCCTTTGTGGAGGCATCAGTCTTTAACATAGGGTACACAAGTTAATGCTCTGATTAAAACCCACTAGCTAGTTGTCTAAATCTCAAGGATAGCAACAATGGAGTGGATTTTGATACCCTTTGAGAGGAAAAAGTATCCACAAAAATGTTACAAAGGTTGCTGCTCCTATCAGATACAATGTCCTAAACTAGGACCCTGAGATCTAAATGTCAGCAGCAATGGAACACAAGTTAATACTCTAATTAATTAAAACCCACTAGCTAGTTGTCTAAATCTCAAGGATAGCAACAATGGAGTGGATTTTGATACCCTTTGAGAGGAAAAAGTATCCACGGAAATGTTACAAAGGTTGCTGCTCCTATCAGATACAATGTCCTAAACTAGGACCCTGAAATCTAAATGTCAGCAGCCATGGAATGACTGATGATACCCTTCATGGAGGCATCAGTTTCCAAAAACTGGTTCAGATGTTGCTGCTCTAATCATTCAAAACCTATTTAGCTAGAATGCCTAAATCTCAAGGCCAGCAGCAATTGAGTTGATCGGCATACCCTTTGCAGAGGCACTCGTCTCTAATAAATGGCACACGATATGCTGCTTTCCTCAGACTAAACCTCCTGAGCTAAAATCCCCAAATTGGAAGATCAGTAATAATAGA
Source organism: Spea bombifrons (assembly GCF_027358695.1). Classification (NCBI taxonomy): domain Eukaryota; kingdom Metazoa; phylum Chordata; class Amphibia; order Anura; family Pelobatidae; genus Spea; species Spea bombifrons. The sequence continues at coordinate 12,809,483 of NC_071090.1, forward strand.
AACAATGTTGATAAAGACTTTTGCCTCTGCCAAGGTTAACAAGTGGTACATGACTTAATGATCTAATCAACTATACCCTCCTTAGCTAGCCCCCGAAATATAAAGGATAGCAACAATGGATTGGAGAAATGGTACCTAATTTGCTGATCTACTCATTTAGAACATATTTAGCTAGACTTTCTATCTCTCCAAGGTCAGAAACAATAGAGTAGATCATGATACCTTTTGGTAAGGCACAAGTCTCTAATAAATGACACAAGAGTTGATTTACTACTCAGTCTGAACCTCCTGAGCTAAAATCCCCAAATTTGCAGATCAGTAACAATAGACACAATATTAATACCTTTGGCAGAGGCACCAGTCTTCAAAAAATGGTACATGAGTCAATCCTCTAATTAATTAGAACATTGTTAGCTAGACTCCTGAATCTCAAGGTTAGCAAACAATGTTGATACCCTTGTCAGAGGCACCATACTTAAACATATGGTACGTTAGTTAATGCTCTAATTAATTAGACCCTACTTAGCTACACCAATAAATCTCAAGGTCTTTGAGAGGCAATAGTCTTACAAAAAAAAAAACAATCAAGAGTTGCTACTCATATCAGATTTATCCTCCTGAAGTAAGACCTTCAAATCGCAAGGTTAGCAGCAATGGAATCAATCGTGACACCTTTTGATGAGGCATTTGTCTCTAATAAACTACATACAAGTTCTAATTTATCAATTAGAACCTAATTTGCTACAGCTATCAAATCTCAATGTTGGAAGCAATGGAATAACTTATGATACCCTTTGTGGAGGCACCAATCTCTAACAAACAGTACACAAGTTCATGCTCTAATTAATTAGAACCTCCTTAACTAGACCCCCAAAACTCAAGGATAGCAACGATGGAGTTGATATGGATAGCCTCTGAGAGGCAACCTTCTCCACCAAAAATAGTATGCCAGATGCTGCTCCTATCAGGTACAACAATCTGAGCTTGGACTCTCAAATTCAAAGGTAAGCATAAATGGAAGGACTCATGTCATGCTCCAAAAAATGGTACACAAGTAAGTGTTCTAGTCATTTACCAGCTCTTTAGCTAGAAACCCTTAATCTTAACGTCAGCAACAACTGAATGAAACTTGATGCCCATTGAAAGGCAACAGTATTCTCAAAAATGGTACATTAGTTGCTGCTCCTATGAGACACACATCTTGAGATTGCTTCTTAATGTCAGAAGCAATGGAACGACTCATGATACCCTTTGTGGAGGCATCAGTCTTTAACATAGGGTACACAAGTTAATGCTCTAATTAAAACCCACTAGCTAGTTGTCTAAATCTCAAGGATAGCAACAATGGAGTGGATTTTGATACCCTTTGAGAGGAAAAAGTATCCACAAAAATGTTACAAAGGTTGCTGCTCCTATCAGATACAATGTCCTAAACTAGGACCCTGAGATCTAAATGTCAGCAGCAATGGAACACAAGTTAATACTCTAATTAATTAAAACCCACTAGCTAGTTGTCTAAATCTCAAGGATAGCAACAATGGAGTGGATTTTGATACCGTTTGAGAGGAAAAAGTATCCACAAAAATGTTACAAAGGTTGCTGCTCCTATCAGATACAATGTCCTAAACTAGGACCCTGAAATCTAAATGTCAGCAGCCATGGAATGACTGATAATACCCTTCATGGAGGCATCAGTTTCCAAAAACTGGTTCAGATGTTGCTGCTCTAATCATTCAAAACCTATTTAGCTAGAATGCCTAAATCTCAAGGCCAGCAGCAATTGAGTTGATCGGCATACCCTTTGCAGAGGCACTCGTCTCTAATAAATGGCACACGATATGCTGCTTTCCTCAGACTAAACCTCCTGAGCTAAAATCCCCAAATTGGAAGATCAGTAATAATAGAAACAATGTTGATAAAGTCTTTTGCCTCTGCCAAGGTTAACAAGTGGTACATGACTTAATGATCTAATCAACTATACCCTCCTTAGCTAGACCCCGAAATATAAAGGATAGCAACAATGGATTGGATAAATGGTACCTAATTTGCTGATCTACTCATTTAGAACATATTTAGCTAGACTTTCTATCTCTCAAGGTCAGAAACAATAGAGTAGATCATGATACCTTTTGGTAAGGCACAAGTCTCTAATAAATGACACAAGAGTTGATTTACTACTCAGTCTGAACCTCCTGAGCTAAAATCCCCAAATTTGCAGATCAGTAACAATAGATACAATATTAATACCTTTGGCAGAGGCACCAGTCTTCAAAAAATGGTACATGAGTCAATCCTCTAATTAATTAGAACATTGTTAGCTAGACTCCTGAATCTCAAGGTTAGCAAACAATGTTGAAACCCTTGTCAGAGGCACCATACTTAAACATATGGTACGTTAGTTAATGCTCTAATTAATTAGACCCTACTTAGCTACACCAATAAATCTCAAGGTCTTTGAGAGGCAATAGTCTTACAAAAAAAAACAATCAAGAGTTGCTACTCATATCAGATTTATCCTCCTGGAGTAAGACCTTCAAATCGCAAGGTTAGCAGCAATGGAATCAATCGTGACACCTTTTGATGAGGCATTTGTCTCTAATAAACTACATACAAGTTCTAATTTATCAATTAGAACCTAATTTGCTACAGCTATCAAATCTCAATGTTGGAAGCAATGGAATAACTTTTTATACCCTTTGTGGAGGCACCAATCTCTAACAAACAGTACACAAGTTCATGCTCTAATTAATTAGAACCTCCTTAACTAGACCCCCAAAACTCAAGGATAGCAACGATGGAGTTGATATTGATAGCCTCTGAGAGGCAACCTTCTCCACCAAAAATAGTATGCCAGATGCTGCTCCTATCAGGTACAACAATCTGAGCTTGGACTCTCAAATTCAAAGGTAAGCATAAATGGAAGGACTCATGTCATGCTCCAAAAAATGGTACACAAGTAAGTGTTCTAGTCATTTACCAGCTCTTTAGCTAGAAACCCTTAATCTTAACGTCAGCAACAACTGAATGAAACTTGATGCCCATTGAAAGGCAACAGTATTCTCAAAAATGGTACATTAGTTGCTGCTCCTATGAGACACACATCTTGAGATTGCTTCTTAATGTCAGAAGCAATGGAACGACTCATGATACCCTTTGTGGAGGCATCAGTCTTTAACATAGGGTACACAAGTTAATGCTCTGATTAAAACCCACTAGCTAGTTGTCTAAATCTCAAGGATAGCAACAATGGAGTGGATTTTGATACCCTTTGAGAGGAAAAAGTATCCACAAAAATGTTACAAAGGTTGCTGCTCCTATCAGATACAATGTCCTAAACTAGGACCCTGAGATCTAAATGTCAGCAGCAATGGAACACAAGTTAATACTCTAATTAATTAAAACCCACTAGCTAGTTGTCTAAATCTCAAGGATAGCAACAATGGAGTGGATTTTGATACCGTTTGAGAGGAAAAAGTATCCACAAAAATGTTACAAAGGTTGCTGCTCCTATCAGATACAATGTCCTAAACTAGGACCCTGAAATCTAAATGTCAGCAGCCATGGAATGACTGATGATACCCTTCATGGAGGCATCAGTTTCCAAAAACTGGTTCAGATGTTGCTGCTCTAATCATTCAAAACCTATTTAGCTAGAATGCCTAAATCTCAAGGCCAGCAGCAATTGAGTTGATCGGCATACCCTTTGCAGAGGCACTCGTCTCTAATAAATGGCACACGATATGCTGCTTTCCTCAGACTAAACCTCCTGAGCTAAAATCCCCAAATTAGAAGATCAGTAATAATAGAAACAATGTTGATAAAGTCTTTTGCCTCTGCCAAGGTTAACAAGTGGTACATGACTTAATGATCTAATCAACTATACCCTCCTTAGCTAGCCCCCGAAATATAAAGGATAGCAACAATGGATTGGATAAATGGTACCTAATTTGCTGATCTACTCATTTAGAACATATTTAGCTAGACTTTCTATCTCTCATGGTCAGAAACAATTGAGTCGATCATGATACCTTTTGGTAAGGCACAAGTCTCTAATAAATGACACAAGAGTTGATTTACTACTCAGTCTGAACCTCCTGAGCTAAAATCCCCAAATTTGCAGATCAGTAACAATAGATACAATATTAATACCTTTGGCAGAGGCACCAGTCTTCAAAAAATGGTACATGAGTCAATCCTCTAATTAATTAGAGCATTGTTAGCTAGACTCCTGAATCTCAAGGTTAGCAAACAATGTTGATACCCTTGTCAGAGGCACCATACTTAAACATATGGTACGTTAGTTAATGCTCTAATTAATTAGACCCTACTTAGCTACACCAATAAATCTCAAGGTCTTTGAGAGGCAATAGTCTTACAAAAAAAAACAATCAAGAGTTGCTACTCATATCAGATTTATCCTCCTGAAGTAAGACCTTCAAATCGCAAGGTTAGCAGCAATGGAATCAATCGTGACACCTTTTGATGAGGCATTTGTCTCTAATAAACTACATACAAGTTCTAATTTATCAATTAGAACCTAATTTGCTACAGCTATCAAATCTCAATGTTGGAAGCAATGGAATAACTTATGATACCCTTTGTGGAGGCACCAATCTCTAACAAACAGTACACAAGTTCATGATCTAATTAATTAGAACCTCCTTAACTAGACCCCCAAAACTCAAGGATAGCAACGATGGAGTAGATATTGATAGCCACTGAGAGGCAACCTTCTCCACCAAAAATAGTATGCCAGATGCTGCTCCTATCAGGTACAACAATCTGAGCTTGGACTCTCAAATTCAAAGGTAAGCATAAATGGAAGGACTCACGTCATGCTCCAAAAAATGGTACACAAGTAAGTGTTCTAGTCATTTACCAGCTCTTTAGCTAGAAACCCTTAATCTTAACATCAGCAACAACTGAATGAAACTTGATGCCCATTGAAAGGCAACAGTATTCTCAAAAATGGTACATTAGTTGCTGCTCCTATGAGACACACATCTTGAGATTGCTTCTTAATGTCAGAAGCAATGGAACGACTCATGATACCCTTTGTGGAGGCATCAGTCTTTAACATAGGGTACACAAGTTAATGCTCTAATTAAAACCCACTAGCTAGTTGTCTAAATCTCAAGGATAGCAACAATGGAGTGGATTTTGATACCCTTTGAGAGGAAAAAGTATCCACAAAAATGTTACAAAGGTTGCTGCTCCTATCAGATACAATGTCCTAAACTAGGACCCTGAAATCTAAATGTCAGCAGCCATGGAATGACTGATGATACCCTTCATGGAGGCATCAGTTTCCAAAAACTGGTTCAGATGTTGCTGCTCTAATCATTCAAAACCTATTTAGCTAGAATGCCTAAATCTCAAGGCCAGCAGCAATTGAGTTGATCGGCATACCCTTTGCAGAGGCACTCGTCTCTAATAAATGGCACACGATATGCTGCTTTCCTCAGACTAAACCTCCTGAGCTAAAATCCCCAAATTAGAAGATCAGTAATAATAGAAACAATGTTGATAAAGTCTTTTGCCTCTGCCAAGGTTAACAAGTGGTACATGACTTAATGATCTAATCAACTATACCCTCCTTAGCTAGCCCCCGAAATATAAAGGATAGCAACAATGGATTGGATAAATGGTACCTAATTTGCTGATCTACTCATTTAGAACATATTTAGCTAGACTTTCTATCTCTCATGGTCAGAAACAATTGAGTAGATCATGATACCTTTTGGTAAGGCACAAGTCTCTAATAAATGACACAAGAGTTGATTTACTACTCAGTCTGAACCTCCTGAGCTAAAATCCCCAAATTTGCAGATCAGTAACAATAGATACAATATTAATACCTTTGGCAGAGGCACCAGTCTTCAAAAAATGGTACATGAGTCAATCCTCTAATTAATTAGAACATTGTTAGCTAGACTCCTGAATCTCAAGGTTAGCAAACAATGTTGATACCCTTGTCAGAGGGACCATACTTAAACATATGGTACGTTAGTTAATGCTCTAATTAATTAGACCCTACTTAGCTACACCAATAAATCTCAAGGTCTTTGAGAGGCAATAGTCTTACAAAAAAAAAAAACAATCACGAGTTGCTACTCATATCAGATTTATCCTCCTGAAGTAAGACCTTCAAATCGCAAGGTTAGCAGCAATGGAATCAATCGTGACACCTTTTGATGAGGCATTTGTCTCTAATAAACTACATACAAGTTCTAATTTATCAATTAGAACCTAATTTGCTACAGGTATCAAATCTCAATGTTGGAAGCAATGGAATAACTTATGATACCCTTTGTGGAGGCACCAATCTCTAACAAACAGTACACAAGTTCATGCTCTAATTAATTAGGACCTCCTTAACTAGACCCCCAAAACTCAAGGATAGCAACGATGGAGTAGATATTGATAGCCTCTGAGAGGCAACCTTCTCCACCAAAAATAGTATGCCAGATGCTGCTCCTATCAGGTACAACAATCTGAGCTTGGACTCTCAAATTCAAAGGTAAGCATAAATGGAAGGACTCATGTCATGCTCCAAAAAATGGTACACAAGTAAGTGTTCTAGTCATTTACCAGCTCTTTAGCTAGAAACCCTTAATCTTAACGTCAGCAACAACTGAATGAAACTTGATGCCCATTGAAAGGCAACAGTATTCTCAAAAATGGTACATTAGTTGCTGCTCCTATGAGACATACATCTTGAGATTGCTTCTTAATGTCAGAAGCAATGGAACGACTCATGATACCCTTTGTGGAGGCATCAGTCTTTAACATAGGGTACACAAGTTAATGCTCTAATTAAAACCCACTAGCTAGTTGTCTAAATCTCAAGGATAGCAACAATGGAGTGGATTTTGATACCCTTTGAGAGGAAAAAGTATCCACAAAAATGTTACAAAGGTTGCTGCTCCTATCAGATGCAATGTCCTAAACTAGGACCCTGAAATCTAAATGTCAGCAGCCATGGAATGACTGATGATACCCTTCATGGAGGCATCAGTTTCCAAAAACTGGTTCAGATGTTGCTGCTCTAATCATTCAAAACCTATTTAGCTAGAATGCCTAAATCTCAAGGCCAGCAGCAATTGAGTTGATCGCCATACCCTTTGCAGAGGCACTCGTCTCTAATAAATGGCACACGATATGCTGCTTTCCTCAGACTAAACCTCCTGAGCTAAAATCCCCAAATTGGAAGATCAGTAATAATAGAAACAATGTTGATAAAGTCTTTTGCCTCTGCCAAGGTTAACAAGTGGTACATGACTTAATGATCTAATCAACTATACCCTCCTTAGCTAGCCCCCGAAATATAAAGGATAGCAACAATGGATTGGATAAATGGTACCTAATTTGCTGATCTACTCATTTAGAACATATTTAGCTAGACTTTCTATCTCTCATGGTCAGAAACAATTGAGTAGATCATGATACCTTTTGGTAAGGCACAAGTCTCTAATAAATGACACAAGAGTTGATTTACTACTCAGTCTGAACCTCCTGAGCTAAAATCCCCAAATTTGCAGATCAGTAACAATAGATACAATATTAATACCTTTGGCAGAGGCACCAGTCTTCAAAAAATGGTACATGAGTCAATCCTCTAATTAATTAGAACATTGTTAGCTAGACTCCTGAATCTCAAGGTTAGCAAACAATGTTGATACCCTTGTCAGAGGGACCATACTTAAACATATGGTACGTTAGTTAATGCTCTAATTAATTAGACCCTACTTAGCTACACCAATAAATCGCAAGGTCTTTGAGAGGCAATAGTCTTACAAAAAAAAAAAACAATCACGAGTTGCTACTCATATCAGATTTATCCTCCTGAAGTAAGACCTTCAAATCGCAAGGTTAGCAGCAATGGAATCAATCGTGACACCTTTTGATGAGGCATTTGTCTCTAATAAACTACATACAAGTTCTAATTTATCAATTAGAACCTAATTTGCTACAGCTATCAAATCTCAATGTTGGAAGCAATGGAATAACTTATGATACCCTTTGTGGAGGCACCAATCTCTAACAAACAGTACACAAGTTCATGCTCTAATTAATTAGGACCTCCTTAACTAGACCCCCAAAACTCAAGGATAGCAACGATGGAGTAGATATTGATAGCCTCTGAGAGGCAACCTTCTCCACCAAAAATAGTATGCCAGATGCTGCTCCTATCAGGTACAACAATCTGAGCTTGCACTCTCAAATTCAAAGGTAAGCATAAATGGAAGGACTCATGTCATGCTCCAAAAAATGGTACACAAGTAAGTGTTCTAGTCATTTACCAGCTCTTTAGCTAGAAACCCTTAATCTTAACGTCAGCAACAACTGAATGAAACTTGATGCCCATTGAAAGGCAACAGTATTCTCAAAAATGGTACATTAGTTGCTGCTCCTATGAGACACACATCTTGAGATTGCTTCTTAATGTCAGAAGCAATGGAACGACTCATGATACCCTTTGTGGAGGCATCAGTCTTTAACATAGGGTACACAAGTTAATGCTCTAATTAAAACCCACTAGCTAGTTGTCTAAATCTCAAGGATAGCAACAATGGAGTGGATTTTGATACCCTTTGAGAGGAAAAAGTATCCACAAAAATGTTACAAAGGTTGCTGCTCCTATCAGATGCAATGTCCTAAACTAGGACCCTGAAATCTAAATGTCAGCAGCCATGGAATGACTGATGATACCCTTCATGGAGGCATCAGTTTCCAAAAACTGGTTCAGATGTTGCTGCTCTAATCATTCAAAACCTATTTAGCTAGAATGCCTAAATCTCAAGGCCAGCAGCAATTGAGTTGATCGGCATACCCTTTGCAGAGGCACTCGTCTCTAATAAATGGCACACGATATGCTGCTTTCCTCAGACTAAACCTCCTGAGCTAAAATCCCCAAATTGGAAGATCAGTAATAATAGAAACAATGTTGATAAAGTCTTTTGCCTCTGCCAAGGTTAACAAGTGGTACATGACTTAATGATCTAATCAACTATACCCTCCTTAGCTAGCCCCCGAAATATAAAGGATAGCAACAATGGATTGGATAAATGGTACCTAATTTGCTGATCTACTCATTTAGAACATATTTAGCTAGACTTTCTATCTCTCATGGTCAGAAACAATTGAGTAGATCATGATACCTTTTGGTAAAGCACAAGTCTCTAATAAATGACACAAGAGTTGATTTACTACTCAGTCTGAACCTCCTGAGCTAAAATCCCCAAATTTGCAGATCAGTAACAATAGATACAATATTAATACCTTTGGCAGAGGCACCAGTCTTCAAAAAATGGTACATGAGTCAATCCTCTAATTAATTAGAACATTGTTAGCTAGACTCCTGAATCTCAAGGTTAGCAAACAATGTTGATACCCTTGTCAGAGGGACCATACTTAAACACATGGTACGTTAGTTAATGCTCTAATTAATTAGACCCTACTTAGCTACACCAATAAATCTCAAGGTCTTTGAGAGGCAATAGTCTTACAAAAAAAAAAAACAATCAAGAGTTGCTACTCATATCAGATTTATCCTCCTGAAGTAAGACCTTCAAATCGCAAGGTTAGCAGCAATGGAATCAATCGTGACACCTTTTGATGAGGCATTTGTCTCTAATAAACTACATACAAGTTCTAATTTATCAATTAGAACCTAATTTGCTACAGCTATCAAATCTCAATGTTGGAAGCAATGGAATAACTTATGATACCCTTTGTGGAGGCACCAATCTCTAACAAACAGTACACAAGTTCATGCTCTAATTAATTAGAACCTCCTTAACTAGACCCCCAAAACTCAAGGATAGCAACGATGGAGTAGATATTGATAGCCTCTGAGAGGCAACCTTCTCCACCAAAAATAGTATGCCAGATGCTGCTCCTATCAGGTACAACAATCTGAGCTTGGACTCTCAAATTCAAAGGTAAGCATAAATGGAAGGACTCATGTCATGCTCCAAAAAATGGTACACAAGTAAGTGTTCTAGTCATTTACCAGCTCTTTAGCTAGAAACCCTTAATCTTAACGTCAGCAACAACTGAATGAAACTTGATGCCCATTGAAAGGCAACAGTATTCTCAAAAATGGTACATTAGTTGCTGCTCCTATGAGACACACATCTTGAGATTGCTTCTTAATGTCAGAAGCAATGGAACGACTCATGATACCCTTTGTGGAGGCATCAGTCTTTAACATAGGGTACACAAGTTAATGCTCTAATTAAAACCCACTAGCTAGTTGTCTAAATCTCAAGGATAGCAACAATGGAGTGGATTTTGATACCCTTTGAGAGGAAAAAGTATCCACAAAAATGTTACAAAGGTTGCTGCTCCTATCAGATACAATGTCCTAAACTAGGACCCTGAAATCTAAATGTCAGCAGCCATGGAATGACTGATGATACCCTTCATGGAGGCATCAGTTTCCAAAAACTGGTTCAGATGTTGCTGCTCTAATCATTCAAAACCTATTTAGCTAGAATGCCTAAATCTCAAGGCCAGCAGCAATTGAGTTGATCGGCATACCCTTTGCAGAGGCACTCGTCTCTAATAAATGGCACACGATATGCTGCTTTCCTCAGACTAAACCTCCTGAGCTAAAATCCCCAAATTAGAAGATCAGTAATAATAGAAACAATGTTGATAAAGTCTTTTGCCTCTGCCAAGGTTAACAAGTGGTACATGACTTAATGATCTAATCAACTATACCCTCCTTAGCTAGCCCCCGAAATATAAAGGATAGCAACAATGGATTGGATAAATGGTACCTAATTTGCTGATCTACTCATTTAGAACATATTTAGCTAGACTTTCTATCTCTCATGGTCAGAAACAATTGAGTAGATCATGATACCTTTTGGTAAGGCACAAGTCTCTAATAAATGACACAAGAGTTGATTTACTACTCAGTCTGAACCTCCTGAGCTAAAATCCCCAAATTTGCAGATCAGTAACAATAGATACAATATTAATACCTTTGGCAGAGGCACCAGTCTTCAAAAAATGGTACATGAGTCAATCCTCTAATTAATTAGAACATTGTTAGCTAGACTCCTGAATCTCAAGGTTAGCAAACAATGTTGATACCCTTGTCAGAGGGACCATACTTAAACATATGGTACGTTAGTTAATGCTCTAATTAATTAGACCCTACTTAGCTACACCAATAAATCTCAAGGTCTTTGAGAGGCAATAGTCTTACAAAAAAAAAAACAATCACGAGTTGCTACTCATATCAGATTTATCCTCCTGAAGTAAGACCTTCAAATCGCAAGGTTAGCAGCAATGGAATCAATCGTGACACCTTTTGATGAGGCATTTGTCTCTAATAAACTACATACAAGTTCTAATTTATCAATTAGAACCTAATTTGCTACAGGTATCAAATCTCAATGTTGGAAGCAATGGAATAACTTATGATACCCTTTGTGGAGGCACCAATCTCTAACAAACAGTACACAAGTTCATGCTCTAATTAATTAGGACCTCCTTAACTAGACCCCCAAAACTCAAGGATAGCAACGATGGAGTAGATATTGATAGCCTCTGAGAGGCAACCTTCTCCACCAAAAATAGTATGCCAGATGCTGCTCCTATCAGGTACAACAATCTGAGCTTGGACTCTCAAATTCAAAGGTAAGCATAAATGGAAGGACTCATGTCATGCTCCAAAAAATGGTACACAAGTAAGTGTTCTAGTCATTTACCAGCTCTTTAGCTAGAAACCCTTAATCTTAACGTCAGCAACAACTGAATGAAACTTGATGCCCATTGAAAGGCAACAGTATTCTCAAAAATGGTACATTAGTTGCTGCTCCTATGAGACACACATCTTGAGATTGCTTCTTAATGTCAGAAGCAATGGAACGACTCATGATACCCTTTGTGGAGGCATCAGTCTTTAACATAGGGTACACAAGTTAATGCTCTAATTAAAACCCACTAGCTAGTTGTCTAAATCTCAAGGATAGCAACAATGGAGTGGATTTTGATACCCTTTGAGAGGAAAAAGTATCCACAAAAATGTTACAAAGGTTGCTGCTCCTATCAGATACAATGTCCTAAACTAGGACCCTGAAATCTAAATGTCAGCAGCCATGGAATGACTGATGATACCCTTCATGGAGGCATCAGTTTCCAAAAACTGGTTCAGATGTTGCTGCTCTAATCATTCAAAACCTATTTAGCTAGAATGCCTAAATCTCAAGGCCAGCAGCAATTGAGTTGATCGGCATACCCTTTGCAGAGGCACTCGTCTCTAATAAATGGCACACGATATGCTGCTTTCCTCAGACTAAACCTCCTGAGCTAAAATCCCCAAATTGGAAGATCAGTAATAATAGAAACAATGTTGATAAAGTCTTTTGCCTCTGCCAAGGTTAACAAGTGGTACATGACTTAATGATCTAATCAACTATACCCTCCTTAGCTAGCCCCCGAAATATAAAGGATAGCAACAATGGATTGGATAAATGGTACCTAATTTGCTGATCTACTCATTTAGAACATATTTAGCTAGACTTTCTATCTCTCATGGTCAGAAACAATTGAGTAGATCATGATACCTTTTGGTAAGGCACAAGTCTCTAATAAATGACACAAGAGTTGATTTACTACTCAGTCTGAACCTCCTGAGCTAAAATCCCCAAATTTGCAGATCAGTAACAATAGATACAATATTAATACCTTTGGCAGAGGCACCAGTCTTCAAAAAATGGTACATGAGTCAATCCTCTAATTAATTAGAACATTGTTAGCTAGACTCCTGAATCTCAAGGTTAGCAAACAATGTTGATACCCTTGTCAGAGGGACCATACTTAAACACATGGTACGTTAGTTAATGCTCTAATTAATTAGACCCTACTTAGCTACACCAATAAATCTCAAGGTCTTTGAGAGGCAATAGTCTTACAAAAAAAAAAAAACAATCAAGAGTTGCTACTCATATCAGATTTATCCTCCTGAAGTAAGACCTTCAAATCGCAAGGTTAGCAGCAATGGAATCAATCGTGACACCTTTTGATGAGGCATTTGTCTCTAATAAACTACATACAAGTTCTAATTTATCAATTAGAACCTAATTTGCTACAGCTATCAAATCTCAATGTTGGAAGCAATGGAATAACTTATGATACCCTTTGTGGAGGCACCAATCTCTAACAAACAGTACACAAGTTCATGCTCTAATTAATTAGAACCTCCTTAACTAGACCCCCAAAACTCAAGGATAGCAACGATGGAGTAGATATTGATAGCCTCTGAGAGGCAACCTTCTCCACCAAAAATAGTATGCCAGATGCTGCTCCTATCAGGTACAACAATCTGAGCTTGGACTCTCAAATTCAAAGGTAAGCATAAATGGAAGGACTCATGTCATGCTCCAAAAAATGGTACACAAGTAAGTGTTCTAGTCATTTACCAGCTCTTTAGCTAGAAACCCTTAATCTTAACGTCAGCAACAACTGAATGAAACTTGATGCCCATTGAAAGGCAACAGTATTCTCAAAAATGGTACATTAGTTGCTGCTCCTATGAGACACACATCTTGAGATTGCTTCTTAATGTCAGAAGCAATGGAACGACTCATGATACCCTTTGTGGAGGCATCAGTCTTTAACATAGGGTACACAAGTTAATGCTCTAATTAAAACCCACTAGCTAGTTGTCTAAATCTCAAGGATAGCAACAATGGAGTGGATTTTGATACCCTTTGAGAGGAAAAAGTATCCACAAAAATGTTACAAAGGTTGCTGCTCCTATCAGATACAATGTCCTAAACTAGGACCCTGAAATCTAAATGTCAGCAGCCATGGAATGACTGATGATACCCTTCATGGAGGCATCAGTTTCCAAAAACTGGTTCAGATGTTGCTGCTCTAATCATTCAAAACCTATTTAGCTAGAATGCCTAAATCTCAAGGCCAGCAGCAATTGAGTTGATCGGCATACCCTTTGCAGAGGCACTCGTCTCTAATAAATGGCACACGATATGCTGCTTTCCTCAGACTAAACCTCCTGAGCTAAAATCCCCAAATTGGAAGATCAGTAATAATAGAAACAATGTTGATAAAGACTTTTGCCTCTGCCAAGGTTAACAAGTGGTACATGACTTAATGATCTAATCAACTATACCCTCCTTAGCTAGCCCCCGAAATATAAAGGATAGCAACAATGGATTGGAGAAATGGTACCTAATTTGCTGATCTACTCATTTAGAACATATTTAGCTAGACTTTCTATCTCTCCAAGGTCAGAAACAATAGAGTAGATCATGATACCTTTTGGTAAGGCACAAGTCTCTAATAAATGACACAAGAGTTGATTTACTACTCAGTCTGAACCTCCTGAGCTAAAATCCCCAAATTTGCAGATCAGTAACAATAGACACAATATTAATACCTTTGGCAGAGGCACCAGTCTTCAAAAAATGGTACATGAGTCAATCCTCTAATTAATTAGAACATTGTTAGCTAGACTCCTGAATCTCAAGGTTAGCAAACAATGTTGATACCCTTGTCAGAGGCACCATACTTAAACATATGGTACGTTAGTTAATGCTCTAATTAATTAGACCCTACTTAGCTACACCAATAAATCTCAAGGTCTTTGAGAGGCAATAGTCTTACAAAAAAAAAAACAATCAAGAGTTGCTACTCATATCAGATTTATCCTCCTGAAGTAAGACCTTCAAATCGCAAGGTTAGCAGCAATGGAATCAATCGTGACACCTTTTGATGAGGCATTTGTCTCTAATAAACTACATACAAGTTCTAATTTATCAATTAGAACCTAATTTGCTACAGCTATCAAATCTCAATGTTGGAAGCAATGGAATAACTTATGATACCCTTTGTGGAGGCACCAATCTCTAACAAACAGTACACAAGTTCATGCTCTAATTAATTAGAACCTCCTTAACTAGACCCCCAAAACTCAAGGATAGCAACGATGGAGTTGATATGGATAGCCTCTGAGAGGCAACCTTCTCCACCAAAAATAGTATGCCAGATGCTGCTCCTATCAGGTACAACAATCTGAGCTTGGACTCTCAAATTCAAAGGTAAGCATAAATGGAAGGACTCATGTCATGCTCCAAAAAATGGTACACAAGTAAGTGTTCTAGTCATTTACCAGCTCTTTAGCTAGAAACCCTTAATCTTAACGTCAGCAACAACTGAATGAAACTTGATGCCCATTGAAAGGCAACAGTATTCTCAAAAATGGTACATTAGTTGCTGCTCCTATGAGACACACATCTTGAGATTGCTTCTTAATGTCAGAAGCAATGGAACGACTCATGATACCCTTTGTGGAGGCATCAGTCTTTAACATAGGGTACACAAGTTAATGCTCTAATTAAAACCCACTAGCTAGTTGTCTAAATCTCAAGGATAGCAACAATGGAGTGGATTTTGATACCCTTTGAGAGGAAAAAGTATCCACAAAAATGTTACAAAGGTTGCTGCTCCTATCAGATACAATGTCCTAAACTAGGACCCTGAAATCTAAATGTCAGCAGCCATGGAATGACTGATGATACCCTTCATGGAGGCATCAGTTTCCAAAAACTGGTTCAGATGTTGCTGCTCTAATCATTCAAAACCTATTTAGCTAGAATGCCTAAATCTCAAGGCCAGCAGCAATTGAGTTGATCGGCATACCCTTTGCAGAGGCACTCGTCTCTAATAAATGGCACACGATATGCTGCTTTCCTCAGACTAAACCTCCTGAGCTAAAATCCCCAAATTGGAAGATCAGTAATAATAGAAACAATGTTGATAAAGACTTTTGCCTCTGCCAAGGTTAACAAGTGGTACATGACTTAATGATCTAATCAACTATACCCTCCTTAGCTAGCCCCCGAAATATAAAGGATAGCAACAATGGATTGGAGAAATGGTACCTAATTTGCTGATCTACTCATTTAGAACATATTTAGCTAGACTTTCTATCTCTCCAAGGTCAGAAACAATAGAGTAGATCATGATACCTTTTGGTAAGGCACAAGTCTCTAATAAATGACACAAGAGTTGATTTACTACTCAGTCTGAACCTCCTGAGCTAAAATCCCCAAATTTGCAGATCAGTAACAATAGACACAATATTAATACCTTTGGCAGAGGCACCAGTCTTCAAAAAATGGTACATGAGTCAATCCTCTAATTAATTAGAACATTGTTAGCTAGACTCCTGAATCTCAAGGTTAGCAAACAATGTTGATACCCTTGTCAGAGGCACCATACTTAAACATATGGTACGTTAGTTAATGCTCTAATTAATTAGACCCTACTTAGCTACACCAATAAATCTCAAGGTCTTTGAGAGGCAATAGTCTTACAAAAAAAAAAACAATCAAGAGTTGCTACTCATATCAGATTTATCCTCCTGAAGTAAGACCTTCAAATCGCAAGGTTAGCAGCAATGGAATCAATCGTGACACCTTTTGATGAGGCATTTGTCTCTAATAAACTACATACAAGTTCTAATTTATCAATTAGAACCTAATTTGCTACAGCTATCAAATCTCAATGTTGGAAGCAATGGAATAACTTATGATACCCTTTGTGGAGGCACCAATCTCTAACAAACAGTACACAAGTTCATGCTCTAATTAATTAGAACCTCCTTAACTAGACCCCCAAAACTCAAGGATAGCAACGATGGAGTTGATATGGATAGCCTCTGAGAGGCAACCTTCTCCACCAAAAATAGTATGCCAGATGCTGCTCCTATCAGGTACAACAATCTGAGCTTGGACTCTCAAATTCAAAGGTAAGCATAAATGGAAGGACTCATGTCATGCTCCAAAAAATGGTACACAAGTAAGTGTTCTAGTCATTTACCAGCTCTTTAGCTAGAAACCCTTAATCTTAACGTCAGCAACAACTGAATGAAACTTGATGCCCATTGAAAGGCAACAGTATTCTCAAAAATGGTACATTAGTTGCTGCTCCTATGAGACACACATCTTGAGATTGCTTCTTAATGTCAGAAGCAATGGAACGACTCATGATACCCTTTGTGGAGGCATCAGTCTTTAACATAGGGTACACAAGTTAATGCTCTGATTAAAACCCACTAGCTAGTTGTCTAAATCTCAAGGATAGCAACAATGGAGTGGATTTTGATACCCTTTGAGAGGAAAAAGTATCCACAAAAATGTTACAAAGGTTGCTGCTCCTATCAGATACAATGTCCTAAACTAGGACCCTGAGATCTAAATGTCAGCAGCAATGGAACACAAGTTAATACTCTAATTAATTAAAACCCACTAGCTAGTTGTCTAAATCTCAAGGATAGGAACAATGGAGTGGATTTTGATACCGTTTGAGAGGAAAAAGTATCCACAAAAATGTTACAAAGGTTGCTGCTCCTATCAGATACAATGTCCTAAACTAGGACCCTGAAATCTAAATGTCAGCAGCCATGGAATGACTGATAATACCCTTCATGGAGGCATCAGTTTCCAAAAACTGGTTCAGATGTTGCTGCTCTAATCATTCAAAACCTATTTAGCTAGAATGCCTAAATCTCAAGGCCAGCAGCAATTGAGTTGATCGGCATACCCTTTGCAGAGGCACTCGTCTCTAATAAATGACACACGATATGCTGCTTTCCTCAGACTAAACCTCCTGAGCTAAAATCCCCAAATTGGAAGATCAGTAATAATAGAAACAATGTTGATAAAGACTTTTGCCTCTGCCAAGGTTAACAAGTGGTACATGACTTAATGATCGAATCAACTACACCCTCCTTAGCTAGCCCCCGAAATATAAAGGATAGCAACAATGGATTGGATAAATGGTACCTAATTTGCTGATCTACTCATTTAGAACATATTTAGCTAGACTTTCTATCTCTCCAAGGTCAGAAACAATAGAGTAGATCATGATACCTTTTGGTAAGGCACAAGTCTCTAATAAATGACACAAGAGTTGATTTACTACTCAGTCTGAACCTCCTGAGCTAAAATCCCCAAATTTGCAGATCAGTAACAATAGACACAATATTAATACCTTTGGCAGAGGCACCAGTCTTCAAAAAATGGTACATGAGTCAATCCTCTAATTAATTAGAACATTGTTAGCTAGACTCCTGAATCTCAAGGTTAGCAAACAATGTTGATACCCTTGTCAGAGGCACCATACTTAAACATATGGTACGTTAGTTAATGCTCTAATTAATTAGACCCTACTTAGCTACACCAATAAATCTCAAGGTCTTTGAGAGGCAATAGTCTTACAAAAAAAAAAACAATCAAGAGTTGCTACTCATATCAGATTTATCCTCCTGAAGTAAGACCTTCAAATCGCAAGGTTAGCAGCAATGGAATCAATCGTGACACCTTTTGATGAGGCATTTGTCTCTAATAAACTACATACAAGTTCTAATTTATCAATTAGAACCTAATTTGCTACAGCTATCAAATCTCAATGTTGGAAGCAATGGAATAACTTATGATACCCTTTGTGGAGGCACCAATCTCTAACAAACAGTACACAAGTTCATGCTCTAATTAATTAGAACCTCCTTAACTAGACCCCCAAAACTCAAGGATAGCAACGATGGAGTTGATATGGATAGCCTCTGAGAGGCAACCTTCTCCACCAAAAATAGTATGCCAGATGCTGCTCCTATCAGGTACAACAATCTGAGCTTGGACTCTCAAATTCAAAGGTAAGCATAAATGGAAGGACTCATGTCATGCTCCAAAAAATGGTACACAAGTAAGTGTTCTAGTCATTTACCAGCTCTTTAGCTAGAAACCCTTAATCTTAACGTCAGCAACAACTGAATGAAACTTGATGCCCATTGAAAGGCAACAGTATTCTCAAAAATGGTACATTAGTTGCTGCTCCTATGAGACACACATCTTGAGATTGCTTCTTAATGTCAGAAGCAATGGAACGACTCATGATACCCTTTGTGGAGGCATCAGTCTTTAACATAGGGTACACAAGTTAATGCTCTAATTAAAACCCACTAGCTAGTTGTCTAAATCTCAAGGATAGCAACAATGGAGTGGATTTTGATACCCTTTGAGAGGAAAAAGTATCCACAAAAATGTTACAAAGGTTGCTGCTCCTATCAGATACAATGTCCTAAACTAGGACCCTGAGATCTAAATGTCAGCAGCAATGGAACACAAGTTAATACTCTAATTAATTAAAACCCACTAGCTAGTTGTCTAAATCTCAAGGATAGCAACAATGGAGTGGATTTTGATACCGTTTGAGAGGAAAAAGTATCCACAAAAATGTTACAAAGGTTGCTGCTCCTATCAGATACAATGTCCTAAACTAGGACCCTGAAATCTAAATGTCAGCAGCCATGGAATGACTGATAATACCCTTCATGGAGGCATCAGTTTCCAAAAACTGGTTCAGATGTTGCTGCTCTAATCATTCAAAACCTATTTAGCTAGAATGCCTAAATCTCAAGGCCAGCAGCAATTGAGTTGATCGGCATACCCTTTGCAGAGGCACTCGTCTCTAATAAATGGCACACGATATGCTGCTTTCCTCAGACTAAACCTCCTGAGCTAAAATCCCCAAATTGGAAGATCAGTAATAATAGAAACAATGTTGATAAAGTCTTTTGCCTCTGCCAAGGTTAACAAGTGGTACATGACTTAATGATCTAATCAACTATACCCTCCTTAGCTAGACCCCGAAATATAAAGGATAGCAACAATGGATTGGATAAATGGTACCTAATTTGCTGATCTACTCATTTAGAACATATTTAGCTAGACTTTCTATCTCTCAAGGTCAGAAACAATAGAGTAGATCATGATACCTTTTGGTAAGGCACAAGTCTCTAATAAATGACACAAGAGTTGATTTACTACTCAGTCTGAACGTCCTGAGCTAAAATCCCCAAATTTGCAGATCAGTAACAATAGATACAATATTAATACCTTTGGCAGAGGCACCAGTCTTCAAAAAATGGTACATGAGTCAATCCTCTAATTAATTAGAACATTGTTAGCTAGACTCCTGAATCTCAAGGTTAGCAAACAATGTTGAAACCCTTGTCAGAGGCACCATACTTAAACATATGGTACGTTAGTTAATGCTCTAATTAATTAGACCCTACTTAGCTACACCAATAAATCTCAAGGTCTTTGAGAGGCAATAGTCTTACAAAAAAAAACAATCAAGAGTTGCTACTCATATCAGATTTATCCTCCTGGAGTAAGACCTTCAAATCGCAAGGTTAGCAGCAATGGAATCAATCGTGACACCTTTTGATGAGGCATTTGTCTCTAATAAACTACATACAAGTTCTAATTTATCAATTAGAACCTAATTTGCTACAGCTATCAAATCTCAATGTTGGAAGCAATGGAATAACTTTTGATACCCTTTGTGGAGGCACCAATCTCTAACAAACAGTACACAAGTTCATGCTCTAATTAATTAGAACCTCCTTAACTAGACCCCCAAAACTCAAGGATAGCAACGATGGAGTTGATATTGATAGCCTCTGAGAGGCAACCTTCTCCACCAAAAATAGTATGCCAGATGCTGCTCCTATCAGGTACAACAATCTGAGCTTGGACTCTCAAATTCAAAGGTAAGCATAAATGGAAGGACTCATGTCATGCTCCAAAAAATGGTACACAAGTAAGTGTTCTAGTCATTTACCAGCTCTTTAGCTAGAAACCCTTAATCTTAACGTCAGCAACAACTGAATGAAACTTGATGCCCATTGAAAGGCAACAGTATTCTCAAAAATGGTACATTAGTTGCTGCTCCTATGAGACACACATCTTGAGATTGCTTCTTAATGTCAGAAGCAATGGAACGACTCATGATACCCTTTGTGGAGGCATCAGTCTTTAACATAGGGTACACAAGTTAATGCTCTGATTAAAACCCACTAGCTAGTTGTCTAAATCTCAAGGATAGCAACAATGGAGTGGATTTTGATACCCTTTGAGAGGAAAAAGTATCCACAAAAATGTTACAAAGGTTGCTGCTCCTATCAGATACAATGTCCTAAACTAGGACCCTGAGATCTAAATGTCAGCAGCAATGGAACACAAGTTAATACTCTAATTAATTAAAACCCACTAGCTAGTTGTCTAAATCTCAAGGATAGCAACAATGGAGTGGATTTTGATACCGTTTGAGAGGAAAAAGTATCCACAAAAATGTTACAAAGGTTGCTGCTCCTATCAGATACAATGTCCTAAACTAGGACCCTGAAATCTAAATGTCAGCAGCCATGGAATGACTGATAATACCCTTCATGGAGGCATCAGTATCCAAAAACTGGTTCAGATGTTGCTGCTCTAATCATTCAAAACCTATTTAGCTAGAATGCCTAAATCTCAAGGCCAGCAGCAATTGAGTTGATCGGCATACCCTTTGCAGAGGCACTCGTCTCTAATAAATGGCACACGATATGCTGCTTTCCTCAGACTAAACCTCCTGAGCTAAAATCCCCAAATTGGAAGATCAGTAATAATAGAAACAATGTTGATAAAGACTTTTGCCTCTGCCAAGGTTAACAAGTGGTACATGACTTAATGATCGAATCAACTATACCCTCCTTAGCTAGCCCCCGAAATATAAAGGATAGCAACAATGGATTGGATAAATGGTACCTAATTTGCTGATCTACTCATTTAGAACATATTTAGCTAGACTTTCTATCTCTCATGGTCAGAAACAATTGAGTAGATCATGATACCTTTTGGTAAGGCACAAGTCTCTAATAAATGACACAAGAGTTGATTTACTACTCAGTCTGAACCTCCTGAGCTAAAATCCCCAAATTTGCAGATCAGTAACAATAGATACAATATTAATACCTTTGGCAGAGGCACCAGTCTTCAAAAAATGGTACATGAGTCAATCCTCTAATTAATTAGAACATTGTTAGCTAGACTCCTGAATCTCAAGGTTAGCAAACAATGTTGATACCCTTGTCAGAGGCACCATACTTAAACATATGGTACGTTAGTTAATGCTCTAATTAATTAGACCCTACTTAGCTACACCAATAAATCTCAAGGTCTTTGAGAGGCAATAGTCTTACAAAAAAAAAAACAATCAAGAGTTGCTACTCATATCAGATTTATCCTCCTGAAGTAAGACCTTCAAATCGCAAGGTTAGCAGCAATGGAATCAATCGTGACACCTTTTGATGAGGCATTTGTCTCTAATAAACTACATACAAGTTCTAATTTATCAATTAGAACCTAATTTGCTACAGCTATCAAATCTCAATGTTGGAAGCAATGGAATAACTTATGATACCCTTTGTGGAGGCACCAATCTCTAACAAACAGTACACAAGTTCATGCTCTAATTAATTAGAACCTCCTTAACTAGACCCCCAAAACTCAAGGATAGCAACGATGGAGTTGATATTGATAGCCTCTGAGAGCCAACCTTCTCCACCAAAAATAGTATGCCAGATGCTGCTCCTATCAGGTACAACAATCTGAGCTTCGACTCTCAAATTAAAAGGTAAGCAAAAATGGAAGGACTCATGTCATGCTCCAAAAAATGGTACACAAGTAAGTGTTCTAGTCATTTACCAGCTCTTTAGCTAGAAACCCTTAATCTTAACGTCAGCAACAACTGAATGAAACTTGATGCCCTTTGAAAGGCAACAGTATTCTCAAAAATGGTACATTAGTTGCTGCTCCTATGAGACACACATCTTGAGATTGCTTCTTAATGTCAGAAGCAATGGAACGACTCATGATACCCTTTGTGGAGGCATCAGTCTTTAACATAGGGTACACAAGTTAATGCTCTAATTAAAACCCACTAGCTAGTTGTCTAAATCTCAAGGATCGCAACAATGGAGTGGATTTTGATACCCTTTGAGAGGAAAAAGTATCCACAAAAATGTTACAAAGGGTGCAGCTCCTATCAGATACAATGTCCTAAACTAGGACCCTGAAATCTAAATGTCAGCAGCCATGGAATGACTGATAATACCCTTCATGGAGGCATCAGTTTCCAAAAACTGGTTCAGATGCTGCTGCTCTAATCATTCAAAACCTATTTAGCTAGAATGCCTAAATCTCAAGGCCAGCAGCAATTGAGTTGATCGGCATACCCTTTGCAGAGGCACTCATCTCTAATAAATGGCACACGATATGCTGCTTTCCTCAGACTAAACCTCCTGAGCTAAAATCCCCAAATTGGAAGATCAGTAATAATAGAAACAATGTTGATAAAGACTTTTGCCTCTGCCAAGGTTAACAAGTGGTACATGACTTAATGATCTAATCAACTATACCCTCCTTAGCTAGCCCCCGAAATATAAAGGATAGCAACAATGGATTGGATAAATGGTACCTAATTTGCTGATCTACTCATTTAGAACATATTTAGCTAGACTTTCTATCTCTCATGGTCAGAAACAATTGAGTAGATCATGATACCTTTTGGTAAGGCACAAGTCTCTAATAAATGACACAAGAGTTGATTTACTACTCAGTCTGAACCTCCTGAGCTAAAATCCCCAAATTTGCAGATCAGTAACAATAGATACAATATTAATACCTTTGGCAGAGACACCAGTCTTCAAAAAATGGTACATGAGTCAATCCTCTAATTAATTAGAACATTGTTAGCTAGACTCCTGAATCTCAAGGTTAGCAAACAATGTTGATACCCTTGTCAGAGGCACCATACTTAAACATATGGTACGTTAGTTAATGCTCTAATTAATTAGACCCTACTTAGCTACACCAATAAATCTCAAGGTCTTTGAGAGGCAATAGTCTTACAAAAAAAAAAACAATCAAGAGTTGCTACTCATATCAGATTTAACCTCCTGAAGTAAGACCTTCAAATCGCAAGGTTAGCAGCAATGGAATCAATCGTGACACCTTTTGATGAGGCATTTGTCTCTAATAAACTACATACAAGTTCTAATTTATCAATTAGAACCTAATTTGCTACAGCTATCAAATCTCAATGTTGGAAGCAATGGAATAACTTATGATACCCTTTGTGGAGGCACCAATCTCTAACAAACAGTACACAAGTTCATGCTCTAATTAATTAGAACCTCCTTAACTAGACCCCCAAAACTCAAGGATAGCAACGATGGAGTTGATATTGATAGCCTCTGAGAGGCAACCTTCTCCACCAAAAATAGTATGCCAGATGCTGCTCCTATCAGGTACAACAATCTGAGCTTCGACTCTCAAATTAAAAGGTAAGCAAAAATGGAAGGACTCATGTCATGCTCCAAAAAATGGTACACAAGTAAGTGTTCTAGTCATTTACCAGCTCTTTAGCTAGAAACCCTTAATCTTAACGTCAGCAACAACTGAATGAAACTTGATGCCCTTTGAAAGGCAACAGTATTCTCAAAAATGGTACATTAGTTGCTGCTCCTATGAGACACACATCTTGAGATTGCTTCTTAATGTCAGAAGCAATGGAACGACTCATGATACCCTTTGTGGAGGCATCAGTCTTTAACATAGGGTACACAAGTTAATGCTCTAATTAAAACCCACTAGCTAGTTGTCTAAATCACAAGGATAGCAACAATGGAGTGGATTTTGATACCCTTTGAGAGGAAAAAGTATCCACAAAAATGTTACAAAGGTTGCTGCTCCTATCAGATACAATGTCCTAAACTAGGACCCTGAAATCTAAATGTCAGCAGCCATGGAATGACTGATGATACTCTTCATGGAGGCATCAGTTTCCAAAAACTGGTTCAGATGTTGCTGCTCTAATCATTCAAAACCTATTTAGCTAGAATGCCTAAATCTCAAGGCCAGCAGCAATTGAGTTGATCGGCATACCCTTTGCAGAGGCACTCGTCTCTAATAAATGGCACACGATATGCTGCTTTCCTCAGACTAAACCTCCTGAGCTAAAATCCCCAAATTGGAAGATCAGTAATAATAGAAACAATGTTGATAAAGACTTTTGCCTCTGCCAAGGTTAACAAGTGGTACATGACTTAATGATCTAATCAACTATACCCTCCTTAGCTAGCCCCCGAAATATAAAGGATAGCAACAATGGATTGGATAAATGGTACCTAATTTGCTGATCTACTCATTTAGAACATATTTAGCTAGACTTTCTATCTCTCATGGTCAGAAACAATTGAGTAGATCATGATACCTTTTGGTAAGGCACAAGTCTCTAATAAATGACACAAGAGTTGATTTACTACTCAGTCTGAACCTCCTGAGCTAAAATCCCCAAATTTGCAGATCAGTAACAATAGATACAATATTAATACCTTTGGCAGAGGCACCAGTCTTCAAAAAATGGTACATGAGTCAATCCTCTAATTAATTAGAACATTGTTAGCTAGACTCCTGAATCTCAGGGTTAGCAAACAATGTTGATACCCTTGTCAGAGGCACCATACTTAAACATATGGTACGTTAGTTAATGCTCTAATTAATTAGACCCTACTTAGCTACACCAATAAATCTCAAGGTCTTTGAGAGGCAATAGTCTTACAAAAAAAAACAATCAAGAGTTGCTACTCATATCAGATTTATCCTCCTGAAGTAAGACCTTCAAATCGCAAGGATAGCAGCAATGGAATCAATCGTGACACCTTTTGATGAGGCATTTGTCTCTAATAAACTACATACAAGTTCTAATTTATCAATTAGAACCTAATTTGCTACAGCTATCAAATCTCAATGTTGGAAGCAATGGAATAACTTATGATACCCTTTGTGGAGGCACCAATCTCTAACAAACAGTACACAAGTTCATGCTCTAATTATTAGAACCTCCTTAACTAGACCCCCAAAACTCAAGGATAGCAACGATGGAGTTGATATTGATAGCCTCTGAGAGGCAACCTTCTCCACCAAAAATAGTATGCCAGATGCTGCTCCTATCAGGTACAACAATCTGAGCTTGGACTCTCAAATTAAAAGGTAAGCAAAAATGGAAGGACTCATGTCATGCTCCAAAAAATGGTACACAAGTAAGTGTTCTAGTCATTTACCAGCTCTTTAGCTAGAAACCCTTAATCTTAACGTCAGCAACAACTGAATGAAACTTGATGCCCTTTGAAAGGCAACAGTATTCTCAAAAATGGTACATTAGTTGCTGCTCCTATGAGACACACATCTTGAGATTGCTTCTTAATGTCAGAAGCAATGGAACGACTCATGATACCCTTTGTGGAGGCATCAGTCTTTAACATAGGGTACACAAGTTAATGCTCTAATTAAAACCCACTAGCTAGTTGTCTAAATCTCAAGGATAGCAACAATGGAGTGGATTTTGATACCCTTTGAGAGGAAAAAGTATCCACAAAAATGTTACAAAGGTTGCTGCTCCTATCAGATACAATGTCCTAAACTAGGACCCTGAAATCTAAATGTCAGCAGCAATGGAACACAAGTTAATACTCTAATTAATTAAAACCCACTAGCTAGTTGTCTAAATCTCAAGGATAGAAACAATGGAGTGGATTTTGATACCCTTTGAGAGGAAAAAGTATCCACAAAAATGTTACAAAGGTTGCTGCTCCTATCAGATACAATGTCCTAAACTAGGACCCTGAAATCTAAATGTCAGCAGCCATGGAATGACTGATGATACCCTTCATGGAGGCATCAGTTTCCAAAAACTGGTTCAGATGTTGCTGCTCTAATCATTCAAAACCTATTTAGCTAGAATGCCTAAATCTCAAGGCCAGCAGCAATTGAGTTGATCGGCATACCCTTTGCAGAGGCACTCGTCTCTAATAAATGGCACACGATATGCTGCTTTCCTCAGACTAAACCTCCTGAGCTAAAATCCCCAAATTGGAAGATCAGTAATAATAGAAACAATGTTGATAAAGACTTTTGCCTCTGCCAAGGTTAACAAGTGGTACATGACTTAATGATCTAATCAACTATACCCTCCTTAGCTAGCCCCCGAAATATAAAGGATAGCAACAATGGATTGGAGAAATGGTACCTAATTTGCTGATCTACTCATTTAGAACATATTTAGCTAGACTTTCTACCTCTCATGGTCAGAAACAATTGAGTAGATCATGATACCTTTTGGTAAGGCACAAGTCTTTAATAAATGACACAAGAGTTGATTTACTACTCAGTCTGAACCTCCTGAGCTAAAATCCCCAAATTTGCAGATCAGTAACAATACATACAATATTAATACCTTTGGCAGAGGCACCAGTCTTCAAAAAATGGTACATGAGTCAATCCTCTAATTAATTAGAACATTGTTAGCTAGACTCCTGAATCTCAAGGTTAGCAAACAATGTTGATACCCTTGTCAGAGGCACCATACTTAAACATATGGTACGTTAGTTAATGCTCTAATTAATTAGACCCTACTTAGCTACACCAATAAATCTCAAGGTCTTTGAGAGGCAATAGTCTTACAAAAAAAAAAAAACAATCAAGAGTTGCTACTCATATCAGATTTATCCTCCTGAAGTAAGACCTTCAAATCGCAAGGTTAGCAGCAATGGAATCAATCGTGACACCTTTTGATGAGGCATTTGTCTCTAATAAACTACATACAAGTTCTAATTTATCAATTAGAACCTAATTTGCTACAGCTATCAAATCTCAATGTTGGAAGCAATGGAATAACTTATGATACCCTTTGTGGAGGCACCAATCTCTAACAAACAGTACACAAGTTCATGCTCTAATTATTTAGAACCTCCTTAACTAGACCCCCAAAACTCAAGGATAGCAACGATGGAGTAGATATTGATAGCCTCTGAGAGGCAACCTTCTCCACCAAAAATAGTATGCCAGATGCTGCTCCTATCAGGTACAACAATCTGAGCTTGGACTCTCAAATTCAAAGGTAAGCATAAATGGAAGGACTCATGTCATGCTCCAAAAAATGGTACACAAGTAAGTGTTCTAGTCATTTACCAGCTCTTTAGCTAGAAACCCTTAATCTTAACGTCAGCAACAACTGAATGAAACTTGATGCCCATTGAAAGGCAACAGTATTCTCAAAAATGGTACATTAGTTGCTGCTCCTATGAGACACACATCTTGAGATTGCTTCTTAATGTCAGAAGCAATGGAACGACTCATGATACCCTTTGTGGAGGCATCAGTCTTTAACATAGGGTACACAAGTTAATGCTCTAATTAAAACCCACTAGCTAGTTGTCTAAATCTCAAGGATAGCAACAATGGAGTGGATTTTGATACCCTTTGAGAGGAAAAAGTATCCACAAAAATGTTACAAAGGTTGCTGCTCCTATCAGATACAATGTCCTAAACTAGGACCCTGAAATCTAAATGTCAGCAGCAATGGAACACAAGTTAATGCTCTAATTAATTAAAACCCACTAGCTAGTTGTCTAAATCTCAAGGATAGCAACAATGGAGTGGATTTTGATACCCTTTGAGAGGAAAAAGTTTCTACAAAAATGTTACAAAGGTTGCTGCTCCTATCAGATACAATGTCCTAAAAAGGACCCTGAAATCTTAATGTCAGCAGCAATGGAATGACTGATGATACCCTTCATGGAGGCATCAGTTTCAAAAAACTGGTTCAGATGTTGCTGCTCTAATCATTCAAAACCTATTTAGCTAGAATGCCTAAATCTCAAGGCCAGCAGCAATTGAGTTGATCGGCATACCCTTTGCAGAGGCACTCGTCTCTAATAAATGGCACACGATATGCTGCTTTACTCAGACTAAACCTCCCGAGCTAGAATCCCCAAATTGGAAGATCAGTAATAATAGAAACAATGTTGATAAAGACTTTTGCCTCTGCCAAGGTTAACAAGTGGTACATGACTTAATGATCTAATCAACTATATTCTCCTTAGCTAGACCCCGAAATATAAAGGATAGCAACAATGGATTGGATAA
Organism: Spea bombifrons; assembly: GCF_027358695.1. Taxonomy (NCBI): domain Eukaryota; kingdom Metazoa; phylum Chordata; class Amphibia; order Anura; family Pelobatidae; genus Spea; species Spea bombifrons. The sequence continues at coordinate 12,838,339 of NC_071090.1, forward strand.
ATGGTACCTAATTTGCTGATCTACTCATTTAGAACATATTTAGCTAGACTTTCTATCTCTCAAGGTCAGAAACAATAGAGTAGATCATGATACCTTTTGGTAAGGCACAAGTCTCTAATAAATGACACAAGAGTTGATTTACTACTCAGTCTGAACCTCCTGAGCTAAAATCCCCAAATTTGCAGATCAGCAACAATAGATACAATATTAATACCTTTGGAAGAGGCACCAGTCTTCAAAAAATGGTACATGAGTCAATCCTCTAATTAATTAGAACATTGTTAGCTAGACTCCTGAATCTCAAGGTTAGCAAACAATGTTGATACCCTTGTCAGAGGCACCATACTTAAACATATGGTACGTTAGTTAATGCTCTAATTAATTAGACGCTACTTAGCTACACCAATAAATCTCAAGGTCTTTGAGAGGCAATAGTCTTACAAAAAAAAAACAATCAAGAGTTGCTACTCATATCAGATTTATCCTCCTGAAGTAAGACCTTCAAATCGCAAGGTTAGCAGCAATGGAATCAATCGTGACACCTTTTGATGAGGCATTTGTCTCTAATAAACTACATACAAGTTCTAATTTATCAATTAGAACCTAATTTGCTACAGCTATCAAATCTCAATGTTGGAAACAATGGAATAACTTATGATACCCTTTGTGGAGGCACCAATCTCTAACAAACAGTTCACAAGTTCATGCTCTAATTAATTAGAACCTCCTTAACTAGACCCCCAAAACTCAAGGATAGCAACGATGGAGTAGATATTGATAGCCTCTGAGAGGCAACCTTCTCCACCAAAAATAGTATGCTAGATGCTGCTCCTATCAGGTACAACATTCTGAGCTTGGACTCTCAAATTAAAAGGTAAGCATAAATGGAAGGACTCATGTCATGCTCCAAAAAATGGTACACAAGTAAGTGTTCTAGTCATTTACCAGCTCTTTAGCTAGAAACCCTTAATCTTAACGTCAGCAACAACTGAATGAAACTTGATGCCCTTTGAAAGGCAACAGTATTCTCAAAAAATGGTACATTAGTTGCTGCTCCTATGAGACACACATCTTGAGATTGCTTCTTAATGTCAGAAGCAATGGAACGACTCATGATACCCTTTGTGGAGGCATCAGTCTTTAACATAGGGTACACAAGGTAATGCTCTAATTAAAACCCACTAGCTAGTTGTCTAAATCTCAAGGATAGCAACAATGGAGTGGATTTTGATACCCTTTGAGAGGAAAAAGTATCCACAAAAATGTTACAAAGGTTGCTGCTCCTATCAGATACAATGTCCTAACCTAGGACCCTGAAATCTAAATGTCAGCAGCCATGGAATGACTGATGATACCCTTCATGGAGGCGTCAGTTTCCAAAAACTGGTTCAGATGTTGCTGCTCTAATCATTCAAAACTTATTTAGCTAGAATGCCTAAATCTCAAGGCCAGCAGCAATTGAGTTGATCGGCATACCCTTTGCAGAGGCACTCGTCTCTAATAAATGGTACACGATATGCTGCTTTACTCAGACTAAACCTCCTGAGCTAGAATCCCCAAATTGGAAGATCAGTAATAATAGAAACAATGTTGATAAAGACTTTTGCCTCTGCCAAGGTTAACAAGTGGTACATGACTTAATGATCTAATCAACTATACCCTCCTTAGCTAGCCCCCGAAATATAAAGGATAGCAACAATGGATTGGATAAATGGTACCTAATTTGCTGATCTACTCATTTAGAACATATTTAGCTAGACTTTCTATCTCTCATGGTCAGAAACAATTGAGTAGATCATGATACCTTTTGGTAAGGCACAAGTCTCTAATAAATGACACAAGAGTTGATTTACTACTCAGTCTGAACCTTCTGAGCTAAAATCCCCAAATTTGCAGATCAGTAACAATAGATACAATATTAATACCTTTGGCAGAGGCACCAGTCTTCAAAAAATGGTACATGAGTCAATCCTCTAATTAATTAGAACATTGTTAGCTAGACTCCTGAATCTCAAGGTTAGCAAACAATGTTGATACCCTTGTCAGAGGCACCATACTTAAACATATGGTACGTTAGTTAATGCTCTAATTAATTAGACCCTACTTAGCTACACCAATAAATCTCAAGGTCTTTGAGAGGCAATAGTCTTACAAAAAAAAACCAATCAAGAGTTGCTACTCATATCAGATTTATCCTCCTGAAGTAAGACCTTCAAATCGCAAGGTTAGCAGCAATGGAATCAATCGTGACACCTTTTGATGAGGCATTTGTCTCTAATAAACTACATACAAGTTCTAATTTATCAATTAGAACCTAATTTGCTACAGCTATCAAATCTCAATGTTGGAAGCAATGGAATAACTTATGATACCCTTTGTGGAGGCACCAATCTCTAAGAAACAGTACACAAGTTCATGCTCTAATTAATTAGAACCTCCTTAACTAGACCCCCAAAACTCAAGGATAGCAACGATGGAGTAAATATTGATAGCCTCTGAGAGGCAACCTTCTCCACCAAAAATAGTATGCCAGATGCTGCTCCTATCAGGTACAACATTCTGAGCTTGGACTCTCAAATTAAAAGGTAAGCATAAATGGAAGGACTCATGTCATGCTCCAAAAAATGGTACACAAGTAAGTGTTCTAGTCATTTACCAGCTCTTTAGCTAGAAACCCTTAATCTTAACGTCAGCAACAACTGAATGAAACTTGATGCCCATTGAAAGGCAACAGTATTCTCAAAAATGGTACATTAGTTGCTGCTCCTATGAGACACACATCTTGAGATTGCTTCTTAATGTCAGAAGCAATGGAACGACTCATGATACCCTTTGTGGAGGCATCAGTCTTTAACATAGGGTACACAAGTTAATGCTCTAATTAAAACCCACTAGCTAGTTGTCTAAATCTCAAGGATAGCAACAATGGAGTGGATTTTGATACCCCTTGAGAGGAAAAAGTATCCACAAAAATGTTACAAAGGTTGCTGCTCCTATCAGATACAATGTCCTAAACTAGGACCCTGAAATCTAAATGTCAGCAGCAATGGAACACAAGTTAATACTCTAATTAATTAAAACCCACTAGCTAGTTGTCTAAATCTCAAGGATAGAAACAATGGAGTGGATTTTGATACCCTTTGAGAGGAAAAAGTATCCACAAAAATGTTACAAAGGTTGCTGCTCCTATCAGATACAATGTCCTAAACTAGGACCCTGAAATCTAAATGTCAGCAGCCATGGAATGACTGATGATACCCTTCATGGAGGCATCAGTTTCCAAAAACTGGTTCAGATGTTGCTGCTCTAATCATTCAAAACCTATTTAGCTAGAATGCCTAAATCTCAAGGCCAGCAGCAATTGAGTTGATCGGCATACCCTTTGCAGAGGCACTCGTCTCTAATAAATGGCACACGATATGCTGCTTTCCTCAGACTAAACCTCCTGAGCTAAAATCCCAAAATTGGAAGATCAGTAATAATAGAAACAATGTTGATAAAGACTTTTGCCTCTGCCAAGGTTAACAAGTGGTACATGACTTAATGATCTAATCAACTACACCCTCCTTAGCTAGCCCCCGAAATATAAAGGATAGCAACAATGGATTGGATAAATGGTACCTAATTTGCTGATCTACTCATTTAGAACATATTTAGCTAGACTTTCTATCTCTCATGGTCAGAAACAATTGAGTAGATCATGATACCTTTTGGTAAGGCACAAGTCTTTAATAAATGACACAAGAGTTGATTTACTACTCAGTCTGAACCTCCTGAGCTAAAATCCCCAAATTTGCAGATCAGTAACAATACATACAATATTAATACCTTTGGCAGAGGCACCAGTCTTCAAAAAATGGTACATGAGTCAATCCTCTAATTAATTAGAACATTGTTAGCTAGACTCCTGAATCTCAAGGTTAGCAAACAATGTTGATACCCTTGTCAGAGGCACCATACTTAAACATATGGTACGTTAGTTAATGCTCTAATTAATTAGACCCTACTTAGCTACACCAATAAATCTCAAGGTCTTTGAGAGGCAATAGTCTTACAAAAAAAAAAAAACAATCAAGAGTTGCTACTCATATCAGATTTATCCTCCTGAAGTAAGACCTTCAAATCGCAAGGTTAGCAGCAATGGAATCAATCGTGACACCTTTTGATGAGGCATTTGTCTCTAATAAACTACATACAAGTTCTAATTTATCAATTAGAACCTAATTTGCTACAGCTATCAAATCTCAATGTTGGAAGCAATGGAATAACTTATGATACCCTTTGTGGAGGCACCAATCTCTAACAAACAGTACACAAGTTCATGCTCTAATTATTTAGAACCTCCTTAACTAGACCCCCAAAACTCAAGGATAGCAACGATGGAGTAGATATTGATAGCCTCTGAGAGGCAACCTTCTCCACCAAAAATAGTATGCCAGATGCTGCTCCTATCAGGTACAACAATCTGAGCTTGGACTCTCAAATTCAAAGGTAAGCATAAATGGAAGGACTCATGTCATGCTCCAAAAAATGGTACACAAGTAAGTGTTCTAGTCATTTACCAGCTCTTTAGCTAGAAACCCTTAATCTTAACGTCAGCAACAACTGAATGAAACTTGATGCCCTTTGAAAGGCAACAGTATTCTCAAAAATGGTACATTAGTTGCTGCTCCTATGAGACACACATCTTGAGATTGCTTCTTAATGTCAGAAGCAATGGAACGACTCATGATACCCTTTGTGGAGGCATCAGTCTTTAACATAGGGTACACAAGTTAATGCTCTAATTAAAACCCACTAGCTAGTTGTCTAAATCTCAAGGATAGCAACAATGGAGTGGATTTTGATACCCTTTGAGAGGAAAAAGTATCCACAAAAATGTTACAAAGGTTGCTGCTCCTATCAGATACAATGTCCTAAACTAGGACCCTGAAATCTAAATGTCAGCAGCCATGGAATGACTGATGATACCCTTCATGGAGGCATCAGTTTCCAAAAACTGGTTCAGATGTTGCTGGTCTAATCATTCAAAACCTATTTAGCTAGAATGCCTAAATCTCAAGGCCAGCAGCAATTGAGTTGATCGGCATACCCTTTGCAGAGGCACTCGTCTCTAATAAATGGCACACGATATGCTGCTTTCCTCAGACTAAACCTCCTGAGCTAAAAACCCCAAATTAGAAGATCAGTAATAATAGAAACAATGTTGATAAAGTCTTTTGCCTCTGCCAAGGTTAACAAGTGGTACATGACTTAATGATCTAATCAACTATACCCTCCTTAGCTAGCCCCCGAAATATAAAGGATAGCAACAATGGATTGGATAAATGGTACCTAATTTGCTGATCTACTCATTTAGAACATATTTAGCTAGACTTTCTATCTCTCATGGTCAGAAACAATTGAGTAGATCATGATACCTTTTGGTAAGGCACAAGTCTCTAATAAATGACACAAGAGTTGATTTACTACTCAGTCTGAACCTCCTGAGCTAAAATCCCCAAATTTGCAGATCAGTAACAATAGATACAATATTAATACCTTTGGCAGAGGCACCAGTCTTCAAAAAATGGTACATGAGTCAATCCTCTAATTAATTAGAACATTGTTAGCTAGACTCCTGAATCTCAAGGTTAGCAAACAATGTTGATACCCTTGTCAGAGGGACCATACTTAAACATATGGTACGTTAGTTAATGCTCTAATTAATTAGACCCTACTTAGCTACACCAATAAATCTCAAGGTCTTTGAGAGGCAATAGTCTTACAAAAAAAAAAAAACAATCAAGAGTTGCTACTCATATCAGATTTATCCTCCTGAAGTAAGACCTTCAAATCGCAAGGTTAGCAGCAATGGAATCAATCGTGACACCTTTTGATGAGGCATTTGTCTCTAATAAACTACATACAAGTTCTAATTTATCAATTAGAACCTAATTTGCTACAGCTATCAAATCTCAATGTTGGAAGCAATGGAATAACTTATGATACCCTTTGTGGAGGCACCAATCTCTAACAAACAGTACACAAGTTCATGCTCTAATTAATTAGAACCTCCTTAACTAGACCCCCAAAACTCAAGGATAGCAACGATGGAGTAGATATTGATAGCCTCTGAGAGGCAACCTTCTCCACCAAAAATAGTATGCCAGATGCTGCTCCTATCAGGTACAACAATCTGAGCTTGGACTCTCAAATTCAAAGGTAAGCATAAATGGAAGGACTCATGTCATGCTCCAAAAAATGGTACACAAGTAAGTGTTCTAGTCATTTACCAGCTCTTTAGCTAGACACCCTTAATCTTAACGTCAGCAACAACTGAATGAAACTTGATGCCCATTGAAAGGCAACAGTATTCTCAAAAATGGTACATTAGTTGCTGCTCCTATGAGACACACATCTTGAGATTGCTTCTTAATGTCAGAAGTAATGGAACGACTCATGATACCCTTTGTGGAGGCATCAGTCTTTAACATAGAGTACACAAGTTAATGCTCTAATTAAAACCCACTAGCTAGTTGTCTAAATCTCAAGGATAGCAACAATGGAGTGGATTTTGATACCCTTTGAGAGGAAAAAGTATCCACAAAAATGTTACAAAGGTTGCTGCTCCTATCAGATACAATGTCCTAAACTAGGACCCTGAAATCTAAATGTCAGCAGCCATGGAATGACTGATGATACCCTTCATGGAGGCATCAGTTTCCAAAAACTGGTTCAGATGTTGCTGCTCTAATCATTCAAAACCTATTTAGCTAGAATGCCTAAATCTCAAGGCCAGCAGCAATTGAGTTGATCGGCATACCCTTTGCAGAGGCACTCGTCTCTAATAAATGGCACACGATATGCTGCTTTCCTCAGACTAAACCTCCTGAGCTAAAATCCCCAAATTAGAAGATCAGTAATAATAGAAACAATGTTGATAAAGTCTTTTGCCTCTGCCAAGGTTAACAAGTGGTACATGACTTAATGATCTAATCAACTATACCCTCCTTAGCTAGCCCCCGCAATATAAAGGATAGCAACAATGGATTGGATAAATGGTACCTAATTTGCTGATCTACTCATTTAGAACATATTTAGCTAGACTTTCTATCTCTCATGGTCAGAAACAATTGAGTAGATCATGATACCTTTTGGTAAGGCACAAGTCTCTAATAAATGACACAAGAGTTGATTTACTACTCAGTCTGAACCTCCTGAGCTAAAATCCCCAAATTTGCAGATCAGTAACAATAGATACAATATTAATACCTTTGGCAGAGGCACCAGTCTTCAAAAAATGGTACATGAGTCAATCCTCTAATTAATTAGAACATTGTTAGCTAGACTCCTGAATCTCAAGGTTAGCAAACAATGTTGATACCCTTGTCAGAGGCACCATACTTAAACATATGGTACGTTAGTTAATGCTCTAATTAATTAGACCCTACTTAGCTACACCAATAAATCTCAAGGTCTTTGAGAGGCAATAGTCTTACAAAAAAAAAAACAATCAAGAGTTGCTACTCATATCAGATTTATCCTCCTGAAGTAAGACCTTCAAATCGCAAGGTTAGCAGCAATGGAATCAATCGTGACACCTTTTGATGAGGCATTTGTCTCTAATAAACTACATACAAGTTCTAATTTATCAATTAGAACCTAATTTGCTACAGCTATCAAATCTCAATGTTGGAAGCAATGGAATAACTTATGATACCCTTTGTGGAGGCACCAATCTCTAACAAACAGTACACAAGTTCATGCTCTAATTAATTAGAACCTCCTTAACTAGACCCCCAAAACTCAAGGATAGCAACGATGGAGTAGATATTGATAGCCTCTGAGAGGCACCCTTCTCCACCAAAAATAGTATGCCAGATGCTGCTCCTATCAGGTACAACAATCTGAGCTTGGACTCTCAAATTAAAAGGTAAGCAAAAATGGAAGGACTCATGTCATGCTCCAAAAAATGGTACACACGTAAGTGTTCTAGTCATTTACCAGCTCTTTAGCTAGAAACCCTTAATCTTAACGTCAGCAACAACTGAATGAAACTTGATGCCCATTGAAAGGCAACAGTATTCTCAAAAATGGTACATTAGTTGCTGCTCCTATGAGACACACATCTTGAGATTGCTTCTTAATGTCAGAAGCAATGGAACGACTCATGATACCCTTTGTGGAGGCATCAGTCTTTAACATAGGGTACACAAGTTAATGCTCTAATTAAAACCCACTAGCTAGTTGTCTAAATCTCAAGGATAGCAACAATGGAGTGGATTTTGATACCCTTTGAGAGGAAAAAGTATCCACAAAAATGTTACAAAGGTTGCTGCTCCTATCAGATACAATGTCCTAAACTAGGACCCTGAAATCTAAATGTCAGCAGCCATGGAATGACTGATGATACCCTTCATGGAGGCATCAGTTTCCAAAAACTGGTTCAGATGTTGCTGCTCTAATCATTCAAAACCTATTTAGCTAGAATGCCTAAATCTCAAGGCCAGCAGCAATTGAGTTGATCGGCATACCCTTTGCAGAGGCACTCGTCTCTAATAAATGGCACACGATATGCTGCTTTCCTCAGACTAAACCTCCTGAGCTAAAATCCCCAAATTAGAAGATCAGTAATAATAGAAACAATGTTGATAAAGTCTTTTGCCTCTGCCAAGGTTAACAAGTGGTACATGACTTAATGATCTAATCAACTATACCCTCCTTAGCTAGCCCCCGAAATATAAAGGATAGCAACAATGGATTGGATAAATGGTACCTAATTTGCTGATCTACTCATTTAGAACATATTTAGCTAGACTTTCTATCTCTCATGGTCAGAAACAATTGAGTAGATCATGATACCTTTTGGTAAGGCACAAGTCTCTAATAAATGACACAAGAGTTGATTTACTACTCAGTCTGAACCTCCTGAGCTAAAATCCCCAAATTTGCAGATCAGTAACAATAGATACAATATTAATACCTTTGGCAGAGGCACCAGTCTTCAAAAAATGGTACATGAGTCAATCCTCTAATTAATTAGAACATTGTTAGCTAGACTCCTGAATCTCAAGGTTAGCAAACAATGTTGATACCCTTGTCAGAGGCACCATACTTAAACATATGGTACGTTAGTTAATGCTCTAATTAATTAGACCCTACTTAGCTACACCAATAAATCTCAAGGTCTTTGAGAGGCAATAGTCTTACAAAAAAAAAACAATGAAGAGTTGCTACTCATATCAGATTTATCCTCCTGAAGTAAGACCTTCAAATCGCAAGGTTAGCAGCAATGGAATCAATCGTGACACCTTTTGATGAGGCATTTGTCTCTAATAAACTACATACAAGTTCTAATTTATCAATTAGAACCTAATTTGCTACACCTATCAAATCTCAATGTTGGAAGCAATGGAATAACTTATGATACCCTTTGTGGAGGCACCAATCTCTAACAAACAGTACACATGTTCATGCTCTAATTAATTAGAACCTCCTTAACTAGACCCCCAAAACTCAAGGATAGCAACGATGGAGTAGATATTGATAGCCTCTGAGAGGCAACCTTCTCCACCAAAAATAGTATGCCAGATGCTGCTCCTATCAGGTACAACAATCTGAGCTTGGACTCTCAAATTAAAAGGTAAGCAAAAATGGAAGGACTCATGTCATGCTCCAAAAAATGGTACACAAGTAAGTGTTCTAGTCATTTACCAGCTCTTTAGCTAGAAACCCTTAATCTTAACGTCAGCAACAACTGAATGAAACTTGATGCCCTTTGAAAGGCAACAGTATTCTCAAAAATGGTACATTAGTTGCTGCTCCTATGAGACACACATCTTGAGATTGCTTCTTAATGTCAGAAGCAATGGAACGACTCATGATACCCTTTGTGGAGGCATCAGTCTTTAACATAGGGTACACAAGTTAATGCTCTAATTAAAACCCACTAGCTAGTTGTCTAAATCTCAAGGATAGCAACAATGGAGTGGATTTTGATACCCTTTGAGAGGAAAAAGTATCCACAAAAATGTTACAAAGGTTGCTGCTCCTATCAGATACAATGTCCTAAACTAGGACCCTGAAATCTAAATGTCAGCAGCCATGGAATGACTGATGATACCCTTCATGGAGGCATCAGTTTCCAAAAACTGGTTCAGATGTTGCTGCTCTAATCATTCAAAACCTATTTAGCTAGAATGCCTAAATCTCAAGGCCAGCAGCAATTGAGTTGATCGGCATACCCTTTGCAGAGGCACTCGTCTCTAATAAATGGCACACGATATGCTGCTTTCCTCAGACTAAACCTCCTGAGCTAAAATCCCCAAATTGGAAGATCAGTAATAATAGAAACAATGTTGATAAAGTCTTTTGCCTCTGCCAAGGTTAACAAGTGGTACATGACTTAATGATCTAATCAACTATACCCTCCTTAGCTAGCCCCCGAAATATAAAGGATAGCAACAATGGATTGGATAAATGGTACCTAATTTGCTGATCTACTCATTTAGAACATATTTAGCTAGACTTTCTATCTCTCATGGTCAGAAACAATTGAGTCGATCATGATACCTTTTGGTAAGGCACAAGTCTCTAATAAATGACACAAGAGTTGATTTACTACTCAGTCTGAACCTCCTGAGCTAAAATCCCCAAATCTGCAGATCAGTAACAATAGATACAATATTAATACCTTTGGCAGAGGCACCAGTCTTCAAAAAATGGTACATGAGTCAATCCTCTAATTAATTAGAGCATTGTTAACTAGACTCCTGAATCTCAAGGTTAGCAAACAATGTTGATACCCTTGTCAGAGGCACCATACTTAAACATATGGTACGTTAGTTAATGCTCTAATTAATTAGACCCTACTTAGCTACACCAATAAATCTCAAGGTCTTTGAGAGGCAATAGTCTTACAAAAAAAAACAATCAAGAGTTGCTTCTCATATCAGATTTATCCTCCTGAAGTAAGACCTTCAAATCGCAAGGTTAGCAGCAATGGAATCAATCGTGACACCTTTTGATGAGGCATTTGTCTCTAATAAACTACATACAAGTTCTAATTTATCAATTAGAACCTAATTTGCTACAGCTATCAAATCTCAATGTTGGAAGCAATGGAATAACTTTTGATACCCTTTGTGGAGGCACCAATCTCTAACAAACAGTACACAAGTTCATGCTCTAATTAATTAGAACCTCCTTAACTAGACCCCAAAACTCAAGGATAGCAACGATGGAGTTGATATTGATAGCCTCTGAGAGGCAACCTTCTCCACCAAAAATAGTATGCCAGATGCTGCTCCTATCAGGTACAACAATCTGAGCTTGGACTCTCAAATTCAAAGGTAAGCATAAATGGAAGGACTCATGTCATGCTCCAAAAAATGGTACACAAGTAAGTGTTCTAGTCATTTACCAGCTCTTTAGCTAGAAACCCTTAATCTTAACGTCAGCAACAACTGAATGAAACTTGATGCCCATTGAAAGGCAACAGTATTCTCAAAAATGGTACATTAGTTGCTGCTCCTATGAGACACACATCTTGAGATTGCTTCTTAATGTCAGAAGCAATGGAACGACTCATGATACCCTTTGTGGAGGCATCAGTCTTTAACATAGGGTACACAAGTTAATGCTCTAATTAAAACCCACTAGCTAGTTGTCTAAATCTCAAGGATAGCAACAATGGAGTGGATTTTGATACCGTTTGAGAGGAAAAAGTATCCACAAAAATGTTACAAAGGTTGCTGCTCCTATCAGATACAATGTCCTAAACTAGGACCCTGAAATCTAAATGTCAGCAGCCATGGAATGACTGATAATACCCTTCATGGAGGCATCAGTTTCCAAAAACTGGTTCAGATGTTGCTGCTCTAATCATTCAAAACCTATTTAGCTAGAATGCCTAAATCTCAAGGCCAGCAGCAATTGAGTTGATCGGCATACCCTTTGCAGAGACACTCGTCTCTAATAAATGGCACACGATATGCTGCTTTCCTCAGACTAAACCTCCTGAGCTAAAATCCCCAAATTGGAAGATCAGTAATAATAGAAACAATGTTGATAAAGACTTTTGCCTCTGCCAAGGTTAACAAGTGGTACATGACTTAATGATCGAATCAACTATACCCTCCTTAGCTAGCCCCCGAAATATAAAGGATAGCAACAATGGATTGGATAAATGGTACCTAATTTGCTGATCTACTCATTTAGAACATATTTAGCTAGACTTTCTATCTCTCATGGTCAGAAACAATTGAGTAGATCATGATACCTTTTGGTAAGGCACAAGTCTCTAATAAATGACACAAGAGTTGATTTACTACTCAGTCTGAACCTCCTGAGCTAAAATCCCCAAATTTGCAGATCAGTAACAATAGATACAATATTAATACCTTTGGCAGAGGCACCAGTCTTCAAAAAATGGTACATGAGTCAATCCTCTAATTAATTAGAACATTGTTAGCTAGACTCCTGAATCTCAAGGTTAGCAAACAATGTTGATACCCTTGTCAGAGGCACCATACTTAAACATATGGTACGTTAGTTAATGCTCTAATTAATTAGACCCTACTTAGCTACACCAATAAATCTCAAGGTCTTTGAGAGGCAATAGTCTTACAAAAAAAAAAACAATCAAGAGTTGCTACTCATATCAGATTTATCCTCCTGAAGTAAGACCTTCAAATCGCAAGGTTAGCAGCAATGGAATCAATCGTGACACCTTTTGATGAGGCATTTGTCTCTAATAAACTACATACAAGTTCTAATTTATCAATTAGAACCTAATTTGCTACAGCTATCAAATCTCAATGTTGGAAGCAATGGAATAACTTATGATACCCTTTGTGGAGGCACCAATCTCTAACAAACAGTACACAAGTTCATGCTCTAATTAATTAGAACCTCCTTAACTAGACCCCCAAAACTCAAGGATAGCAACGATGGAGTTGATATTGATAGCCTCTGAGAGGCAACCTTCTCCACCAAAAATAGTATGCCAGATGCTGCTCCTATCAGGTACAACAATCTGAGCTTGGACTCTCAAATTAAAAGGTAAGCAAAAATGGAAGGACTCATGTCATCCTCCAAAAAATGGTACACAAGTAAGTGTTCTAGTCATTTACCAGCTCTTTAGCTAGAAACCCTTAATCTTAACGTCAGCAACAACTGAATGAAACTTGATGCCCTTTGAAAGGCAACAGTATTCTCAAAAATGGTACATTAGTTGCTGCTCCTATGAGACACACATCTTGAGATTGCTTCTTAATGTCAGAAGCAATGGAACGACTCATGATACCCTTTGTGGAGGCATCAGTCTTTAACATAGGGTACACAAGTTAATGCTCTAATTAAAACCCACTAGCTAGTTGTCTAAATCTCAAGGATAGCAACAATGGAGTGGATTTTGATACCCTTTGAGAGGAAAAAGTATCCACAAAAATGTTACAAAGGTTGTTGCTCCTATCAGATACAATGTCCTAAACTAGGACCCTGAGATCTAAATGTCAGCAGCAATGGAACACAAGTTAATACTCTAATTAATTAAAACCCACTAGCTAGTTGTCTAAATCTCAAGGATAGCAACAATGGAGTGGATTTTGATACCCTTTGAGAGGAAAAAGTATCCACAAAAATGTTACAAAGGTTGCTGCTCCTATCAGATACAATGTCCTAAACTAGGACCCTGAAATCTAAATGTCAGCAGCCATGGAATGACTGATAATACCCTTCATGGAGGCATCAGTCTCCAAAAACTGGTTCAGATGTTGCTGCTCTAATCATTCAAAACCTATTTAGCTAGAATGCCTAAATCTCAAGGCCAGCAGCAATTGAGTTGATCGGCATACCCTTTGCAGAGGCACTCGTCTCTAATAAATGGCACACGATATGCTGCTTTACTCAGACTAAACCTCCTGAGCTAAAATCCCCAAATTGGAAGATCAGTAATAATAGAAACAATGTTGATAAAGACTTTTGCCTCTGCCAAGGTTAACAAGTGGTACATGACTTAATGATCGAATCAACTATACCCTCCTTAGCTAGCCCCCGCAATATAAAGGATAGCAACAATGGATTGGATAAATGGTACCTAATTTGCTGATCTACTCATTTAGAACATATTTAGCTAGACTTTCTATCTCTCCAAGGTCAGAAACAATTGAGTAGATCATGATACCTTTTGGTAAAGCACAAGTCTCTAATAAATGACACAAGAGTTGATTTACTACTCAGTCTGAACCTCCTGAGCTAAAATCTCCAAATTTGCAGATCAGTAACAATAGATACAATATTAATACCTTTGGCAGAGGCACCAGTCTTCAAAAAATGGTACATGAGTCAATCCTCTAATTAATTAGAACATTGTTAGCTAGACTCCTGAATCTCAAGGTTAGCAAACAATGTTGATACCCTTGTCAGAGGCACCATACTTAAACATATGGTACGTTAGTTAATGCTCTAATTAATTAGACCCTACTTAGCTACACCAATAAATCTCAAGGTCTTTGAGAGGCAATAGTCTTACAAAAAAAAAAACAATCAAGAGTTGCTACTCATATCAGATTTATCCTCCTGAAGTAAGACCTTCAAATCGCAAGGTTAGCAGCAATGGAATCAATCGTGACACCTTTTGATGAGGCATTTGTCTCTAATAAACTACATACAAGTTCTAATTTATCAATTAGAACCTAATTTGCTACAGCTATCAAATCTCAATGTTGGAAGCAATGGAATAACTTATGATACCCTTTGTGGAGGCACCAATCTCTAACAAACAGTACACAAGTTCATGCTCTAATTAATTAGAACCTCCTTAACTAGACCCCCAAAACTCAAGGATAGCAACGATGGAGTTGATATTGATAGCCTCTGAGAGGCAACCTTCTCCACCAAAAATAGTATGCCAGATGCTGCTCCTATCAGGTACAACAATCTGAGCTTGGACTCTCAAATGAAAAGGTAAGCAAAAATGGAAGGACTCATGTCATGCTCCAAAAAATGGTACACAAGTAAGTGTTCTAGTCATTTACCAGCTCTTTAGCTAGAAACCCTTAATCTTAACGTCAGCAACAACTGAATGAAACTTGATGCCCTTTGAAAGGCAACAGTATTCTCAAAAATGGTACATTAGTTGCTGCTCCTATGAGACACACATCTTGAGATTGCTTCTTAATGTCAGAAGCAATGGAACGACTCATGATACCCTTTGTGGAGGCATCAGTCTTTAACATAGGGTACACAAGTTAATGCTCTAATTAAAACCCACTAGCTAGTTGTCTAAATCTCAAGGATAGCAACAATGGAGTGGATTTTGATACCCTTTGAGAGGAAAAAGTATCCACAAAAATGTTACAAAGGTTGCTGCTCCTATCAGATACAATGTCCTAAACTAGGACCCTGAAATCTAAATGTCAGCAGCCATGGAATGACTGATGATACCCTTCATGGAGGCATCAGTTTCCAAAAACTGGTTCAGATGTTGCTGCCCTAATCATTCAAAACCTATTTAGCTAGAATGCCTAAATCTCAAGGCCAGCAGCAATTGAGTTGATCGTCATACCCTTTGCAGAGGCACTCGTCTCTAATAAATGGCACACGATATGCTGCTTTCCTCAGACTAAACCTCCTGAGCTAAAATCCCCAAATTGGAAGATCAGTAATAATAGAAACAATGTTGATAAAGTATTTTGCCTCTGCCAAGGTTAACAAGTGGTACATGACTTAATGATCTAATCAACTATACCCTCCTTAGCTAGACCCCGAAATATAAAGGATAGCAACAATGGATTGGATAAATGGTACCTAATTTGCTGATCTACTCATTTAGAACATATTTAGCTAGACTTTCTATCTCTCATGGTCAGAAACAATAGAGTAGATCATGATACCTTTTGGTAAGGCACAAGTCTCTAATAAATGACACAAGAGTTGATTTACTACTCAGTCTGAACCTCCTGAGCTAAAATCCCCAAATTTGCAGATCAGTAACAATAGATACAATATTAATATCTTTGGCAGAGGCACCAGTCTTCAAAAAATGGTACATGAGTCAATCCTCTAATTAATTAGAACATTGTTAGCTAGACTCCTGAATCTCAAGGTTAGCAAACAATGTTGATACCCTTGTCAGAGGCACCATACTTAAACATATGGTACGTTAGTTAATGCTCTAATTAATTAGACCCTACTTAGCTACACCAATAAATCTCAAGGTCTTTGAGAGGCAATAGTCTTACAAAAAAAAAACAATGAAGAGTTGCTACTCATATCAGATTTATCCTCCTGAAGTAAGACCTTCAAATCGCAAGGTTAGCAGCAATGGAATCAATCGTGACACCTTTTGATGAGGCATTTGTCTCTAATAAACTACATACAAGTTCTAATTTATCAATTAGAACCTAATTTGCTACAGCTATCAAATCTCAATGTTGGAAGCAATGGAATAACTTATGATACCCTTTGTGGAGGCACCAATCTCTAACAAACAGTACACAAGTTCATGCTCTAATTAATTAGAACCTCCTTAACTAGACCCCCAAAACTCAAGGATAGCAACGATGGAGTAGATATTGATAGCCTCTGAGAGGCAACCTTCTCCACCAAAAATAGTATGCCAGATGCTGCTCCTATCAGGTACAACAATCTGAGCTTGGACTCTCAAATTAAAAGGTAAGCAAAAATGGAAGGACTCATGTCATGCTCCAAAAAATGGTACACAAGTAAGTGTTCTAGTCATTTACCAGCTCTTTAGCTAGAAACCCTTAATCTTAACGTCAGCAACAACTGAATGAAACTTGATGCCCTTTGAAAGGCAACAGTATTCTCAAAAATGGTACATTAGTTGCTGCTCCTATGAGACACACATCTTGAGATTGCTTCTTAATGTCAGAAGCAATGGAACGACTCATGATACCCTTTGTGGAGGCATCAGTCTTTAACATAGGGTACACAAGTTAATGCTCTAATTAAAACCCACTAGCTAGTTGTCTAAATCTCAAGGATAGCAACAATGGAGTGGATTTTGATACCCTTTGAGAGGAAAAAGTATCCACAAAAATGTTACAAAGGTTGCTGCTCCTATCAGATACAATGTCCTAAACTAGGACCCTGAAATCTAAATGTCAGCAGCCATGGAATGACTGATGATACCCTTCATGGAGGCATCAGTTTCCAAAAACTGGTTCAGATGTTGCTGCTCTAATCATTCAAAACCTATTTAGCTAGAATGCCTAAATCTCAAGGCCAGCAGCAATTGAGTTGATCGGCATACCCTTTGCAGAGGCACTCGTCTCTAATAAATGGCACACGATATGCTGCTTTCCTCAGACTAAACCTCCTGAGCTAAAATCCCCAAATTAGAAGATCAGTAATAATAGAAACAATGTTGATAAAGTCTTTTGCCTCTGCCAAGGTTAACAAGTGGTACATGACTTAATGATCTAATCAACTATACCCTCCTTAGCTAGCCCCCGAAATATAAAGGATAGCAACAATGGATTGGATAAATGGTACCTAATTTGCTGATCTACTCATTTAGAACATATTTAGCTAGACTTTCTATCTCTCATGGTCAGAAACAATTGAGTAGATCATGATACCTTTTGGTAAGGCACAAGTCTCTAATAAATGACACAAGAGTTGATTTACTACTCAGTCTGAACCTCCTGAGCTAAAATCCCCAAATTTGCAGATCAGTAACAATAGATACAATATTAATACCTTTGGCAGAGGCACCAGTCTTCAAAAAATGGTACATGAGTCAATCCTCTAATTAATTAGAGCATTGTTAGCTAGACTCCTGAATCTCAAGGTTAGCAAACAATGTTGATACCCTTGTCAGAGGCACCATACTTAAACATATGGTACGTTAGTTAATGCTCTAATTAATTAGACCCTACTTAGCTACACCAATAAATCTCAAGGTCTTTGAGAGGCAATAGTCTTACAAAAAAAAACAATCAAGAGTTGCTTCTCATATCAGATTTATCCTCCTGAAGTAAGACCTTCAAATCGCAAGGTTAGCAGCAATGGAATCAATCGTGACACCTTTTGATGAGGCATTTGTCTCTAATAAACTACATACAAGTTCTAATTTATCAATTAGAACCTAATTTGCTACAGCTATCAAATCTCAATGTTGGAAGCAATGGAATAACTTTTGATACCCTTTGTGGAGGCACCAATCTCTAACAAACAGTACACAAGTTCATGCTCTAATTAATTAGAACCTCCTTAACTAGACCCCAAAACTCAAGGATAGCAACGATGGAGTTGATATTGATAGCCTCTGAGAGGCAACCTTCTCCACCAAAAATAGTATGCCAGATGCTGCTCCTATCAGGTACAACAATCTGAGCTTGGACTCTCAAATTCAAAGGTAAGCATAAATGGAAGGACTCATGTCATGCTCCAAAAAATGGTACACAAGTAAGTGTTCTAGTCATTTACCAGCTCTTTAGCTAGAAACCCTTAATCTTAACGTCAGCAACAACTGAATGAAACTTGATGCCCATTGAAAGGCAACAGTATTCTCAAAAATGGTACATTAGTTGCTGCTCCTATGAGACACACATCTTGAGATTGCTTCTTAATGTCAGAAGCAATGGAACGACTCATGATACCCTTTGTGGAGGCATCAGTCTTTAACATAGGGTACACAAGTTAATGCTCTAATTAAAACCCACTAGCTAGTTGTCTAAATCTCAAGGATAGCAACAATGGAGTGGATTTTGATACCGTTTGAGAGGAAAAAGTATCCACAAAAATGTTACAAAGGTTGCTGCTCCTATCAGATACAATGTCCTAAACTAGGACCCTGAAATCTAAATGTCAGCAGCCATGGAATGACTGATAATACCCTTCATGGAGGCATCAGTTTCCAAAAACTGGTTCAGATGTTGCTGCTCTAATCATTCAAAACCTATTTAGCTAGAATGCCTAAATCTCAAGGCCAGCAGCAATTGAGTTGATCGGCATACCCTTTGCAGAGACACTCGTCTCTAATAAATGGCACACGATATGCTGCTTTCCTCAGACTAAACCTCCTGAGCTAAAATCCCCAAATTGGAAGATCAGTAATAATAGAAACAATGTTGATAAAGACTTTTGCCTCTGCCAAGGTTAACAAGTGGTACATGACTTAATGATCGAATCAACTATACCCTCCTTAGCTAGCCCCCGAAATATAAAGGATAGCAACAATGGATTGGATAAATGGTACCTAATTTGCTGATCTACTCATTTAGAACATATTTAGCTAGACTTTCTATCTCTCATGGTCAGAAACAATTGAGTAGATCATGATACCTTTTGGTAAGGCACAAGTCTCTAATAAATGACACAAGAGTTGATTTACTACTCAGTCTGAACCTCCTGAGCTAAAATCCCCAAATTTGCAGATCAGTAACAATAGATACAATATTAATACCTTTGGCAGAGGCACCAGTCTTCAAAAAATGGTACATGAGTCAATCCTCTAATTAATTAGAACATTGTTAGCTAGACTCCTGAATCTCAAGGTTAGCAAACAATGTTGATACCCTTGTCAGAGGCACCATACTTAAACATATGGTACGTTAGTTAATGCTCTAATTAATTAGACCCTACTTAGCTACACCAATAAATCTCAAGGTCTTTGAGAGGCAATAGTCTTACAAAAAAAAAAACAATCAAGAGTTGCTACTCATATCAGATTTATCCTCCTGAAGTAAGACCTTCAAATCGCAAGGTTAGCAGCAATGGAATCAATCGTGACACCTTTTGATGAGGCATTTGTCTCTAATAAACTACATACAAGTTCTAATTTATCAATTAGAACCTAATTTGCTACAGCTATCAAATCTCAATGTTGGAAGCAATGGAATAACTTATGATACCCTTTGTGGAGGCACCAATCTCTAACAAACAGTACACAAGTTCATGCTCTAATTAATTAGAACCTCCTTAACTAGACCCCCAAAACTCAAGGATAGCAACGATGGAGTTGATATTGATAGCCTCTGAGAGGCAACCTTCTCCACCAAAAATAGTATGCCAGATGCTGCTCCTATCAGGTACAACAATCTGAGCTTGGACTCTCAAATTAAAAGGTAAGCAAAAATGGAAGGACTCATGTCATGCTCCAAAAAATGGTACACAAGTAAGTGTTCTAGTCATTTACCAGCTCTTTAGCTAGAAACCCTTAATCTTAACGTCAGCAACAACTGAATGAAACTTGATGCCCTTTGAAAGGCAACAGTATTCTCAAAAATGGTACATTAGTTGCTGCTCCTATGAGACACACATCTTGAGATTGCTTCTTAATGTCAGAAGCAATGGAACGACTCATGATACCCTTTGTGGAGGCATCAGTCTTTAACATAGGGTACACAAGTTAATGCTCTAATTAAAACCCACTAGCTAGTTGTCTAAATCTCAAGGATAGCAACAATGGAGTGGATTTTGATACCCTTTGAGAGGAAAAAGTATCCACAAAAATGTTACAAAGGTTGCTGCTCCTATCAGATACAATGTCCTAAACTAGGACCCTGAGATCTAAATGTCAGCAGCAATGGAACACAAGTTAATACTCTAATTAATTAAAACCCACTAGCTAGTTGTCTAAATCTCAAGGATAGCAACAATGGAGTGGATTTTGATACCCTTTGAGAGGAAAAAGTATCCACAAAAATGTTACAAAGGTTGCTGCTCCTATCAGATACAATGTCCTAAACTAGGACCCTGAAATCTAAATGTCAGCAGCCATGGAATGACTGATAATACCCTTCATGGAGGCATCAGTCTCCAAAAACTGGTTCAGATGTTGCTGCTCTAATCATTCAAAACCTATTTAGCTAGAATGCCTAAATCTCAAGGCCAGCAGCAATTGAGTTGATCGGCATACCCTTTGCAGAGGCACTCGTCTCTAATAAATGGCACACGATATGCTGCTTTACTCAGACTAAACCTCCTGAGCTAAAATCCCCAAATTGGAAGATCAGTAATAATAGAAACAATGTTGATAAAGACTTTTGCCTCTGCCAAGGTTAACAAGTGGTACATGACTTAATGATCGAATCAACTATACCCTCCTTAGCTAGCCCCCGCAATATAAAGGATAGCAACAATGGATTGGATAAATGGTACCTAATTTGCTGATCTACTCATTTAGAACATATTTAGCTAGACTTTCTATCTCTCCAAGGTCAGAAACAATTGAGTAGATCATGATACCTTTTGGTAAAGCACAAGTCTCTAATAAATGACACAAGAGTTGATTTACTACTCAGTCTGAACCTCCTGAGCTAAAATCTCCAAATTTGCAGATCAGTAACAATAGATACAATATTAATACCTTTGGCAGAGGCACCAGTCTTCAAAAAATGGTACATGAGTCAATCCTCTAATTAATTAGAACATTGTTAGCTAGACTCCTGAATCTCAAGGTTAGCAAACAATGTTGATACCCTTGTCAGAGGCACCATACTTAAACATATGGTACGTTAGTTAATGCTCTAATTAATTAGACCCTACTTAGCTACACCAATAAATCTCAAGGTCTTTGAGAGGCAATAGTCTTACAAAAAAAAAAACAATCAAGAGTTGCTACTCATATCAGATTTATCCTCCTGAAGTAAGACCTTCAAATCGCAAGGTTAGCAGCAATGGAATCAATCGTGACACCTTTTGATGAGGCATTTGTCTCTAATAAACTACATACAAGTTCTAATTTATCAATTAGAACCTAATTTGCTACAGCTATCAAATCTCAATGTTGGAAGCAATGGAATAACTTATGATACCCTTTGTGGAGGCACCAATCTCTAACAAACAGTACACAAGTTCATGCTCTAATTAATTAGAACCTCCTTAACTAGACCCCCAAAACTCAAGGATAGCAACGATGGAGTTGATATTGATAGCCTCTGAGAGGCAACCTTCTCCACCAAAAATAGTATGCCAGATGCTGCTCCTATCAGGTACAACAATCTGAGCTTGGACTCTCAAATGAAAAGGTAAGCAAAAATGGAAGGACTCATGTCATGCTCCAAAAAATGGTACACAAGTAAGTGTTCTAGTCATTTACCAGCTCTTTAGCTAGAAACCCTTAATTTTAACGTCAGCAACAACTGAATGAAAGTTGATGCCCTTTGAAAGGCAACAGTATTCTCAAAAATGGTACATTAGTTGCTGCTCCTATGAGACACACATCTTGAGATTGCTTCTTAATGTCAGAAGCAATGGAACGACTCATGATACCCTTTGTGGAGGCATCAGTCTTTAACATAGGGTACACAAGTTAATGCTCTAATTAAAACCCACTAGCTAGTTGTCTAAATCTCAAGGATAGCAACAATGGAGTGGATTTTGATACCCTTTGAGAGGAAAAAGTATCCACAAAAATGTTACAAAGGTTGCTGCTCCTATCAGATACAATGTCCTAAACTAGGACCCTGAAATCTAAATGTCAGCAGCCATGGAATGACTGATGATACCCTTCATGGAGGCATCAGTTTCCAAAAACTGGTTCAGATGTTGCTGCCCTAATCATTCAAAACCTATTTAGCTAGAATGCCTAAATCTCAAGGCCAGCAGCAATTGAGTTGATCGTCATACCCTTTGCAGAGGCACTCGTCTCTAATAAATGGCACACGATATGCTGCTTTCCTCAGACTAAACCTCCTGAGCTAAAATCCCCAAATTGGAAGATCAGTAATAATAGAAACAATGTTGATAAAGTCTTTTGCCTCTGCCAAGGTTAACAAGTGGTACATGACTTAATGATCTAATCAACTATACCCTCCTTAGCTAGACCCCGAAATATAAAGGATAGCAACAATGGATTGGATAAATGGTACCTAATTTGCTGATCTACTCATTTAGAACATATTTAGCTAGACTTTCTATCTCTCAAGGTCAGAAACAATAGAGTAGATCATGATACCTTTTGGTAAGGCACAAGTCTCTAATAAATGACACAAGAGTTGATTTACTACTCAGTCTGAACCTCCTGAGCTAAAATCCCCAAATTTGCAGATCAGTAACAATAGATACAATATTAATATCTTTGGCAGAGGCACCAGTCTTCAAAAAATGGTACATGAGTCAATCCTCTAATTAATTAAAACATTGTTAGCTAGACTCCTGAATCTCAAGTTTAGCAAACAATGTTGATACCCTTGTCAGAGGCACCATACTTAAACATATGGTACGTTAGTTAATGCTCTAATTAATTAGACCCTACTTAGCTACACCAATAAATCTCAAGGTCTTTGAGAGGCAATAGTCTTACAAAAAAAAAAAAACAATCAAGAGTTGCTACTCATATCAGATTTATCCTCCTGAAGTAAGACCTTCAAATCGCAAGGTTAGCAGCAATGGAATCAATCGTGACACCTTTTGATGAGGCATTTGTCTCTAATAAACTACATACAAGTTCTAATTTATCAATTAGAACCTAATTTGCTACAGCTATCAAATCTCAATGTTGGAAGCAATGGAATAACTTATGATACCCTTTGTGGAGGCACCAATCTCTAACAAACAGTACACAAGTTCATGCTCTAATTAATTAGAACCTCCTTAACTAGACCCTCAAAACTCAAGGATAGCAACAATGGAGTAGATATTGATAGCCTCTGAGAGGCAACCTTCTCCACCAAAAATAGTATGCCAGATGCTGCTCCTATCAGGTACAACAATCTGAGCTTGGACTCTCAAATTCAAAGGTAAGCATAAATGGAAGGAATCATGTCATGCTCCAGAAAATGGTACACAAGTAAGTGTTCTAGTCATTTACCAGCTCTTTAGCTAGAAACCCTTAATCTTAACGTCAGCAACAACTGAATGAAACTTGATGCCCATTGAAAGGCAACAGTATTCTCAAAAATGGTACATTAGTTGCTGCTCCTATGAGACACACATCTTGAGATTGCTTCTTAATGTCAGAAGCAATGGAACGACTCATGATACCCTTTGTGGAGGCATCAGTCTTTAACATAGGGTACACAAGTTAATGCTCTAATTAAAACCCACTAGCTAGTTGTCTAAATCTCAAGGATAGCAACAATGGAGTGGATTTTGATACCCTTTGAGAGGAAAAAGTATCCACAAAAATGTTACAAAGGTTGCTGCTCCTATCAGATACAATGTCCTAAACTAGGACCCTGAAATCTAAATGTCAGCAGCCATGGAATGACTGATGATACCCTTCATGGAGGCATCAGTTTCCAAAAACTGGTTCAGATGTTGCTGCTCTAATCATTCAAAACCTATTTAGCTAGAATGCCTAAATCTCAAGGCCAGCAGCAATTGAGTTGATCGGCATACCCTTTGCAGAGGCACTCGTCTCTAATAAATGGCACACGATATGCTGCTTTCCTCAGACTAAACCTCCTGAGCTAAAATCCCCAAATTAGAAGATCAGTAATAATAGAAACAATGTTGATAAAGTCTTTTGCCTCTGCCAAGGTTAACAAGTGGTACATGACTTAATGATCTAATCAACTATACCCTCCTTAGCTAGCCCCCGAAATATAAAGGATAGCAACAATGGATTGGATAAATGGTACCTAATTTGCTGATCTACTCATTTAGAACATATTTAGCTAGACTTTCTATCTCTCATGGTCAGAAACAATTGAGTCGATCATGATACCTTTTGGTAAGGCACAAGTCTCTAATAAATGACACAAGAGTTGATTTACTACTCAGTCTGAACCTCCTGAGCTAAAATCCCCAAATCTGCAGATCAGTAACAATAGATACAATATTAATACCTTTGGCAGAGGCACCAGTCTTCAAAAAATGGTACATGAGTCAATCCTCTAATTAATTAGAGCATTGTTAGCTAGACTCCTGAATCTCAAGGTTAGCAAACAATGTTGATACCCTTGTCAGAGGCACCATACTTAAACATATGGTACGTTAGTTAATGCTCTAATTAATTAGACCCTACTTAGCTACACCAATAAATCTCAAGGTCTTTGAGAGGCAATAGTCTTACAAAAAAAAACAATCAAGAGTTGCTTCTCATATCAGATTTATCCTCCTGAAGTAAGACCTTCAAATCGCAAGGTTAGCAGCAATGGAATCAATCGTGACACCTTTTGATGAGGCATTTGTCTCTAATAAACTACATACAAGTTCTAATTTATCAATTAGAACCTAATTTGCTACAGCTATCAAATCTCAATGTTGGAAGCAATGGAATAACTTTTGATACCCTTTGTGGAGGCACCAATCTCTAACAAACAGTACACAAGTTCATGCTCTAATTAATTAGAACCTCCTTAACTAGACCCCAAAACTCAAGGATAGCAACGATGGAGTTGATATTGATAGCCTCTGAGAGGCAACCTTCTCCACCAAAAATAGTATGCCAGATGCTGCTCCTATCAGGTACAACAATCTGAGCTTGGACTCTCAAATTCAAAGGTAAGCATAAATGGAAGGACTCATGTCATGCTCCAAAAAATGGTACACAAGTAAGTGTTCTAGTCATTTACCAGCTCTTTAGCTAGAAACCCTTAATCTTAACGTCAGCAACAACTGAATGAAACTTGATGCCCATTGAAAGGCAACAGTATTCTCAAAAATGGTACATTAGTTGCTGCTCCTATGAGACACACATCTTGAGATTGCTTCTTAATGTCAGAAGCAATGGAACGACTCATGATACCCTTTGTGGAGGCATCAGTCTTTAACATAGGGTACACAAGTTAATGCTCTAATTAAAACCCACTAGCTAGTTGTCTAAATCTCAAGGATAGCAACAATGGAGTGGATTTTGATACCGTTTGAGAGGAAAAAGTATCCACAAAAATGTTACAAAGGTTGCTGCTCCTATCAGATACAATGTCCTAAACTAGGACCCTGAAATCTAAATGTCAGCAGCCATGGAATGACTGATAATACCCTTCATGGAGGCATCAGTTTCCAAAAACTGGTTCAGATGTTGCTGCTCTAATCATTCAAAACCTATTTAGCTAGAATGCCTAAATCTCAAGGCCAGCAGCAATTGAGTTGATCGGCATACCCTTTGCAGAGACACTCGTCTCTAATAAATGGCACACGATATGCTGCTTTCCTCAGACTAAACCTCCTGAGCTAAAATCCCCAAATTGGAAGATCAGTAATAATAGAAACAATGTTGATAAAGACTTTTGCCTCTGCCAAGGTTAACAAGTGGTACATGACTTAATGATCGAATCAACTATACCCTCCTTAGCTAGCCCCCGAAATATAAAGGATAGCAACAATGGATTGGATAAATGGTACCTAATTTGCTGATCTACTCATTTAGAACATATTTAGCTAGACTTTCTATCTCTCATGGTCAGAAACAATTGAGTAGATCATGATACCTTTTGGTAAGGCACAAGTCTCTAATAAATGACACAAGAGTTGATTTACTACTCAGTCTGAACCTCCTGAGCTAAAATCCCCAAATTTGCAGATCAGTAACAATAGATACAATATTAATACCTTTGGCAGAGGCACCAGTCTTCAAAAAATGGTACATGAGTCAATCCTCTAATTAATTAGAACATTGTTAGCTAGACTCCTGAATCTCAAGGTTAGCAAACAATGTTGATACCCTTGTCAGAGGCACCATACTTAAACATATGGTACGTTAGTTAATGCTCTAATTAATTAGACCCTACTTAGCTACACCAATAAATCTCAAGGTCTTTGAGAGGCAATAGTCTTACAAAAAAAAAAACAATCAAGAGTTGCTACTCATATCAGATTTATCCTCCTGAAGTAAGACCTTCAAATCGCAAGGTTAGCAGCAATGGAATCAATCGTGACACCTTTTGATGAGGCATTTGTCTCTAATAAACTACATACAAGTTCTAATTTATCAATTAGAACCTAATTTGCTACAGCTATCAAATCTCAATGTTGGAAGCAATGGAATAACTTATGATACCCTTTGTGGAGGCACCAATCTCTAACAAACAGTACACAAGTTCATGCTCTAATTAATTAGAACCTCCTTAACTAGACCCCCAAAACTCAAGGATAGCAACGATGGAGTTGATATTGATAGCCTCTGAGAGGCAACCTTCTCCACCAAAAATAGTATGCCAGATGCTGCTCCTATCAGGTACAACAATCTGAGCTTGGACTCTCAAATTAAAAGGTAAGCAAAAATGGAAGGACTCATGTCATGCTCCAAAAAATGGTACACAAGTAAGTGTTCTAGTCATTTACCAGCTCTTTAGCTAGAAACCCTTAATCTTAACGTCAGCAACAACTGAATGAAACTTGATGCCCATTGAAAGGCAACAGTATTCTCAAAAATGGTACATTAGTTGCTGCTCCTATGAGACACACATCTTGAGATTGCTTCTTAATGTCAGAAGCAATGGAACGACTCATGATACCCTTTGTGGAGGCATCAGTCTTTAACATAGGGTACACAAGTTAATGCTCTAATTAAAACCCACTAGCTAGTTGTCTAAATCTCAAGGATAGCAACAATGGAGTGGATTTTGATACCCTTTGAGAGGAAAAAGTATCCACAAAAATGTTACAAAGGTTGCTGCTCCTATCAGATACAATGTCCTAAACTAGGACCCTGAAATCTAAATGTCAGCAGCCATGGAATGACTGATGATACCCTTCATGGAGGCATCAGTTTCCAAAAACTGGTTCAGATGTTGCTGCTCTAATCATTCAAAACCTATTTAGCTAGAATGCCTAAATCTCAAGGCCAGCAGCAATTGAGTTGATCGGCATACCCTTTGCAGAGGCACTCGTCTCTAATAAATGGCACACGATATGCTGCTTTCCTCAGACTAAACCTCCTGAGCTAAAATCCCCAAATTAGAAGATCAGTAATAATAGAAACAATGTTGATAAAGTCTTTTGCCTCTGCCAAGGTTAACAAGTGGTACATGACTTAATGATCTAATCAACTATACCCTCCTTAGCTAGCCCCCGAAATATAAAGGATAGCAACAATGGATTGGATAAATGGTACCTAATTTGCTGATCTACTCATTTAGAACATATTTAGCTAGACTTTCTATCTCTCATGGTCAGAAACAATTGAGTAGATCATGATACCTTTTGGTAAGGCACAAGTCTCTAATAAATGACACAAGAGTTGATTTACTACTCAGTCTGAACCTCCTGAGCTAAAATCCCCAAATTTGCAGATCAGTAACAATAGATACAATATTAATACCTTTGGCAGAGGCACCAGTCTTCAAAAAATGGTACATGAGTCAATCCTCTAATTAATTAGAACATTGTTAGCTAGACTCCTGAATCTCAAGGTTAGCAAACAATGTTGATACCCTTGTCAGAGGCACCATACTTAAACATATGGTACGTTAGTTAATGCTCTAATTAATTAGACCCTACTTAGCTACACCAATAAATCTCAAGGTCTTTGAGAGGCAATAGTCTTACAAAAAAAAAACAATGAAGAGTTGCTACTCATATCAGATTTATCCTCCTGAAGTAAGACCTTCAAATCGCAAGGTTAGCAGCAATGGAATCAATCGTGACACCTTTTGATGAGGCATTTGTCTCTAATAAACTACATACAAGTTCTAATTTATCAATTAGAACCTAATTTGCTACAGCTATCAAATCTCAATGTTGGAAGCAATGGAATAACTTATGATACCCTTTGTGGAGGCACCAATCTCTAACAAACAGTACACAAGTTCATGCTCTAATTAATTAGAACCTCCTTAACTAGACCCCCAAAACTCAAGGATAGCAACGATGGAGTTGATATTGATAGCCTCTGAGAGGCAACCTTCTCCACCAAAAATAGTATGCCAGATGCTGCTCCTATCAGGTACAACAATCTGAGCTTGGACTCTCAAATTAAAAGGTAAGCAAAAATGGAAGGACTCATGTCATGCTCCAAAAAATGGTACACAAGTAAGTGTTCTAGTCATTTACCAGCTCTTTAGCTAGAAACCCTTAATCTTAACGTCAGCAACAACTGAATGAAACTTGATGCCCTTTGAAAGGCAACAGTATTCTCAAAAATGGTACATTAGTTGCTGCTCCTATGAGACACACATCTTGAGATTGCTTCTTAATGTCAGAAGCAATGGAACGACTCATGATACCCTTTGTGGAGGCATCAGTCTTTAACATAGGGTACACAAGTTAATGCTCTAATTAAAACCCACTAGCTAGTTGTCTAAATCTCAAGGATAGCAACAATGGAGTGGATTTTGATACCCTTTGAGAGGAAAAAGTATCCACAAAAATGTTACAAAGGTTGCTGCTCCTATCAGATACAATGTCCTAAACTAGGACCCTGAAATCTAAATGTCAGCAGCCATGGAATGACTGATGATACCCTTCATGGAGGCATCAGTTTCCAAAAACTGGTTCAGATGTTGCTGCTCTAATCATTCAAAACCTATTTAGCTAGAATGCCTAAATCTCAAGGCCAGCAGCAATTGAGTTGATCGGCATACCCTTTGCAGAGGCACTCATCTCTAATAAATGGCACACGATATGCTGCTTTCCTCAGACTAAACCTCCTGAGCTAAAATCCCCAAATTAGAAGATCAGTAATAATAGAAACAATGTTGATAAAGTCTTTTGCCTCTGCCAAGGTTAACAAGTGGTACATGACTTAATGATCTAATCAACTATACCCTCCTTAGCTAGCCCCCGAAATATAAAGGATAGCAACAATGGATTGGATAAATGGTACCTAATTTGCTGATCTACTCATTTAGAACATATTTAGCTAGACTTTCTATCTCTCATGGTCAGAAACAATTGAGTCGATCATGATACCTTTTGGTAAGGCACAAGTCTCTAATAAATGACACAAGAGTTGATTTACTACTCAGTCTGAACCTCCTGAGCTAAAATCCCCAAATCTGCAGATCAGTAACAATAGATACAATATTAATACCTTTGGCAGAGGCACCAGTCTTCAAAAAATGGTACATGAGTCAATCCTCTAATTAATTAGAGCATTGTTAGCTAGACTCCTGAATCTCAAGGTTAGCAAACAATGTTGATACCCTTGTCAGAGGCACCATACTTAAACATATGGTACGTTAGTTAATGCTCTAATTAATTAGACCCTACTTAGCTACACCAATAAATCTCAAGGTCTTTGAGAGGCAATAGTCTTACAAAAAAAAACAATCAAGAGTTGCTTCTCATATCAGATTTATCCTCCTGAAGTAAGACCTTCAAATCGCAAGGTTAGCAGCAATGGAATCAATCGTGACACCTTTTGATGAGGCATTTGTCTCTAATAAACTACATACAAGTTCTAATTTATCAATTAGAACCTAATTTGCTACAGCTATCAAATCTCAATGTTGGAAGCAATGGAATAACTTTTGATACCCTTTGTGGAGGCACCAATCTCTAACAAACAGTACACAAGTTCATGCTCTAATTAATTAGAACCTCCTTAACTAGACCCCAAAACTCAAGGATAGCAACGATGGAGTTGATATTGATAGCCTCTGAGAGGCAACCTTCTCCACCAAAAATAGTATGCCAGATGCTGCTCCTATCAGGTACAACAATCTGAGCTTGGACTCTCAAATTCAAAGGTAAGCATAAATGGAAGGACTCATGTCATGCTCCAAAAAATGGTACACAAGTAAGTGTTCTAGTCATTTACCAGCTCTTTAGCTAGAAACCCTTAATCTTAACGTCAGCAACAACTGAATGAAACTTGATGCCCATTGAAAGGCAACAGTATTCTCAAAAATGGTACATTAGTTGCTGCTCCTATGAGACACACATCTTGAGATTGCTTCTTAATGTCAGAAGCAATGGAACGACTCATGATACCCTTTGTGGAGGCATCAGTCTTTAACATAGGGTACACAAGTTAATGCTCTAATTAAAACCCACTAGCTAGTTGTCTAAATCTCAAGGATAGCAACAATGGAGTGGATTTTGATACCGTTTGAGAGGAAAAAGTATCCACAAAAATGTTACAAAGGTTGCTGCTCCTATCAGATACAATGTCCTAAACTAGGACCCTGAAATCTAAATGTCAGCAGCCATGGAATGACTGATAATACCCTTCATGGAGGCATCAGTTTCCAAAAACTGGTTCAGATGTTGCTGCTCTAATCATTCAAAACCTATTTAGCTAGAATGCCTAAATCTCAAGGCCAGCAGCAATTGAGTTGATCGGCATACCCTTTGCAGAGACACTCGTCTCTAATAAATGGCACACGATATGCTGCTTTCCTCAGACTAAACCTCCTGAGCTAAAATCCCCAAATTGGAAGATCAGTAATAATAGAAACAATGTTGATAAAGACTTTTGCCTCTGCCAAGGTTAACAAGTGGTACATGACTTAATGATCGAATCAACTATACCCTCCTTAGCTAGCCCCCGAAATATAAAGGATAGCAACAATGGATTGGATAAATGGTACCTAATTTGCTGATCTACTCATTTAGAACATATTTAGCTAGACTTTCTATCTCTCATGGTCAGAAACAATTGAGTAGATCATGATACCTTTTGGTAAGGCACAAGTCTCTAATAAATGACACAAGAGTTGATTTACTACTCAGTCTGAACCTCCTGAGCTAAAATCCCCAAATTTGCAGATCAGTAACAATAGATACAATATTAATACCTTTGGCAGAGGCACCAGTCTTCAAAAAATGGTACATGAGTCAATCCTCTAATTAATTAGAACATTGTTAGCTAGACTCCTGAATCTCAAGGTTAGCAAACAATGTTGATACCCTTGTCAGAGGCACCATACTTAAACATATGGTACGTTAGTTAATGCTCTAATTAATTAGACCCTACTTAGCTACACCAATAAATCTCAAGGTCTTTGAGAGGCAATAGTCTTACAAAAAAAAAAACAATCAAGAGTTGCTACTCATATCAGATTTATCCTCCTGAAGTAAGACCTTCAAATCGCAAGGTTAGCAGCAATGGAATCAATCGTGACACCTTTTGATGAGGCATTTGTCTCTAATAAACTACATACAAGTTCTAATTTATCAATTAGAACCTAATTTGCTACAGCTATCAAATCTCAATGTTGGAAGCAATGGAATAACTTATGATACCCTTTGTGGAGGCACCAATCTCTAACAAACAGTACACAAGTTCATGCTCTAATTAATTAGAACCTCCTTAACTAGACCCCCAAAACTCAAGGATAGCAACGATGGAGTTGATATTGATAGCCTCTGAGAGGCAACCTTCTCCACCAAAAATAGTATGCCAGATGCTGCTCCTATCAGGTACAACAATCTGAGCTTGGACTCTCAAATGAAAAGGTAAGCAAAAATGGAAGGACTCATGTCATGCTCCAAAAAATGGTACACAAGTAAGTGTTCTAGTCATTTACCAGCTCTTTAGCTAGAAACCCTTAATTTTAACGTCAGCAACAACTGAATGAAAGTTGATGCCCTTTGAAAGGCAACAGTATTCTCAAAAATGGTACATTAGTTGCTGCTCCTATGAGACACACATCTTGAGATTGCTTCTTAATGTCAGAAGCAATGGAACGACTCATGATACCCTTTGTGGAGGCATCAGTCTTTAACATAGGGTACACAAGTTAATGCTCTAATTAAAACCCACTAGCTAGTTGTCTAAATCTCAAGGATAGCAACAATGGAGTGGATTTTGATACCCTTTGAGAGGAAAAAGTATCCACAAAAATGTTACAAAGGTTGCTGCTCCTATCAGATACAATGTCCTAAACTAGGACCCTGAAATCTAAATGTCAGCAGCCATGGAATGACTGATGATACCCTTCATGGAGGCATCAGTTTCCAAAAACTGGTTCAGATGTTGCTGCCCTAATCATTCAAAACCTATTTAGCTAGAATGCCTAAATCTCAAGGCCAGCAGCAATTGAGTTGATCGTCATACCCTTTGCAGAGGCACTCGTCTCTAATAAATGGCACACGATATGCTGCTTTCCTCAGACTAAACCTCCTGAGCTAAAATCCCCAAATTGGAAGATCAGTAATAATAGAAACAATGTTGATAAAGTCTTTTGCCTCTGCCAAGGTTAACAAGTGGTACATGACTTAATGATCTAATCAACTATACCCTCCTTAGCTAGACCCCGAAATATAAAGGATAGCAACAATGGATTGGATAAATGGTACCTAATTTGCTGATCTACTCATTTAGAACATATTTAGCTAGACTTTCTATCTCTCAAGGTCAGAAACAATAGAGTAGATCATGATACCTTTTGGTAAGGCACAAGTCTCTAATAAATGACACAAGAGTTGATTTACTACTCAGTCTGAACCTCCTGAGCTAAAATCCCCAAATTTGCAGATCAGTAACAATAGATACAATATTAATATCTTTGGCAGAGGCACCAGTCTTCAAAAAATGGTACATGAGTCAATCCTCTAATTAATTAAAACATTGTTAGCTAGACTCCTGAATCTCAAGTTTAGCAAACAATGTTGATACCCTTGTCAGAGGCACCATACTTAAACATATGGTACGTTAGTTAATGCTCTAATTAATTAGACCCTACTTAGCTACACCAATAAATCTCAAGGTCTTTGAGAGGCAATAGTCTTACAAAAAAAAAAAAACAATCAAGAGTTGCTACTCATATCAGATTTATCCTCCTGAAATAAGACCTTCAAATCGCAAGGTTAGCAGCAATGGAATCAATCGTGACACCTTTTGATGAGGCATTTGTCTCTAATAAACTACATACAAGTTCTAATTTATCAATTAGAACCTAATTTGCTACAGCTATCAAATCTCAATGTTGGAAGCAATGGAATAACTTATGATACCCTTTGTGGAGGCACCAATCTCTAACAAACAGTACACAAGTTCATGCTCTAATTAATTAGAACCTCCTTAACTAGACCCTCAAAACTCAAGGATAGCAACGATGGAGTAGATATTGATAGCCTCTGAGAGGCAACCTTCTCCACCAAAAATAGTATGCCAGATGCTGCTCCTATCAGGTACAACAATCTGAGCTTGGACTCTCAAATTCAAAGGTAAGCATAAATGGAAGGACTCATGTCATGCTCCAGAAAATGGTACACAAGTAAGTGTTCTAGTCATTTACCAGCTCTTTAGCTAGAAACCCTTAATCTTAACGTCAGCAACAACTGAATGAAACTTGATGCCCATTGAAAGGCAACAGTATTCTCAAAAATGGTACATTAGTTGCTGCTCCTATGAGACACACATCTTGAGATTGCTTCTTAATGTCAGAAGCAATGGAACGACTCATGATACCCTTTGTGGAGGCATCAGTCTTTAACATAGGGTACACAAGTTAATGCTCTAATTAAAACCCACTAGCTAGTTGTCTAAATCTCAAGGATAGCAACAATGGAGTGGATTTTGATACCGTTTGAGAGGAAAAAGTATCCACAAAAATGTTACAAAGGTTGCTGCTCCTATCAGATACAATGTCCTAAACTAGGACCCTGAGATCTAAATGTCAGCAGCAAGGGAACACAAGTTAATACTCTAATTAATTAAAACCCACTAGCTAGTTGTCTAAATCTCAAGGATAGCAACAATGGAGTGGATTTTGATACCCTTTGAGAGGAAAAAGTATCCACAAAAATGTTACAAAGGTTGCTGCTCCTATCAGATACAATGTCCTAAACTAGGACCCTGAAATCTAAATGTCAGCAGCCATGGAATGACTGATAATACCCTTCATGGAGGCATCAGTCTCCAAAAACTGGTTCAGATGTTGCTGCTCTAATCATTCAAAACCTATTTAGCTAGAATGCCTAAATCTCAAGGCCAGCAGCAATTGAGTTGATCGGCATACCCTTTGCAGAGGCACTGGTCTCTAATAAATGGCACACGATATGCTGCTTTACTCAGACTAAACCTCCTGAGCTAAAATCCCCAAATTGGAAGATCAGTAATAATAGAAACAATGTTGATAAAGACTTTTGCCTCTGCCAAGGTTAACAAGTGGTACATGACTTAATGATCGAATCAACTATACCCTCCTTAGCTAGCCCCCGAAATATAAAGGATAGCAACAATGGATTGGATAAATGGTACCTAATTTGCTGATCTACTCATTTAGAACATATTTAGCTAGACTTTCTATCTCTCCAAGGTCAGAAACAATTGAGTAGATCATGATACCTTTTGGTAAGGCACAAGTCTCTAATAAATGACACAAGAGTTGATTTACTACTCAGTCTGAACCTCCTGAGCTAAAATCTCCAAATTTGCAGATCAGTAACAATAGATACAATATTAATACCTTTGGCAGAGGCACCAGTCTTCAAAAAATGGTACATGAGTCAATCCTCTAATTAATTAGAACATTGTTAGCTAGACTCCTGAATCTCAAGGTTAGCAAACAATGTTGATACCCTTGTCAGAGGCACCATACTTAAACATATGGTACGTTAGTTAATGCTCTAATTAATTAGACCCTACTTAGCTACACCAATAAATCTCAAGGTCTTTGAGAGGCAATAGTCTTACAAAAAAAAAAACAATCAAGAGTTGCTACTCATATCAGATTTATCCTCCTGAAGTAAGACCTTCAAATCGCAAGGTTAGCAGCAATGGAATCAATCGTGACACCTTTTGATGAGGCATTTGTCTCTAATAAACTACATACAAGTTCTAATTTATCAATTAGAACCTAATTTGCTACAGCTATCAAATCTCAATGTTGGAAGCAATGGAATAACTTATGATACCCTTTGTGGAGGCACCAATCTCTAACAAACAGTACACAAGTTCATGCTCTAATTAATTAGAACCTCCTTAACTAGACCCTCAAAACTCAAGGATAGCAACGATGGAGTAGATATTGATAGCCTCTGAGAGGCAACCTTCTCCACCAAAAATAGTATGCCAGATGCTGCTCCTATCAGGTACAACAATCTGAGCTTGGACTCTCAAATTCAAAGGTAAGCATAAATGGAAGGACTCATGTCATGCTCCAGAAAATGGTACACAAGTAAGTGTTCTAGTCATTTACCAGCTCTTTAGCTAGAAACCCTTAATCTTAACGTCAGCAACAACTGAATGAAACTTGATGCCCATTGAAAGGCAACAGTATTCTCAAAAATGGTACATTAGTTGCTGCTCCTATGAGACACACATCTTGAGATTGCTTCTTAATGTCAGAAGCAATGGAACGACTCATGATACCCTTTGTGGAGGCATCAGTCTTTAACATAGGGTACACAAGTTAATGCTCTAATTAAAACCCACTAGCTAGTTGTCTAAATCTCAAGGATAGCAACAATGGAGTGGATTTTGATACCCTTTGAGAGGAAAAACTATCCACAAAAATGTTACAAAGGTTGCTGCTCCTATCAGATACAATGTCCTAAACTAGGACCCTGAAATCTAAATGTCAGCAGCCATGGAATGACTGATGATACCCTTCATGGAGGCATCAGTTTCCAAAAACTGGTTCAGATGTTGCTGCTCTAATCATTCAAAACCTATTTAGCTAGAATGCCTAAATCTCAAGGCCAGCAGCAATTGAGTTGATCGGCATACCCTTTGCAGAGGCACTCGTCTCTAATAAATGGCACACGATATGCTGCTTTCCTCAGACTAAACCTCCTGAGCTAAAATCCCCAAATTAGAAGATCAGTAATAATAGAAACAATGTTGATAAAGTCTTTTGCCTCTGCCAAGGTTAACAAGTGGTACATGACTTAATGATCTAATCAACTATACCCTCCTTAGCTAGCCCCCGAAATATAAAGGATAGCAACAATGGATTGGATAAATGGTACCTAATTTGCTGATCTACTCATTTAGAACATATTTAACTAGACTTTCTATCTCTCATGGTCAGAAACAATTGAGTCGATCATGATACCTTTTGGTAAGGCACAAGTCTCTAATAAATGACACAAGAGTTGATTTACTACTCAGTCTGAACCTCCTGAGCTAAAATCTCCAAATTTGCAGATCAGTAACAATAGATACAATATTAATACCTTTGGCAGAGGCACCAGTCTTCAAAAAATGGTACATGAGTCAATCCTCTAATTAATTAGAGCATTGTTAGCTAGACTCCTGAATCTCAAGGTTAGCAAACAATGTTGATACCCTTGTCAGAGGCACCATACTTAAACATATGGTACGTTAGTTAATGCTCTAATTAATTAGACCCTACTTAGCTACACCAATAAATCTCAAGGTCTTTGAGAGGCAATAGTCTTACAAAAAAAAACAATCAAGAGTTGCTACTCATATCAGATTTATCCTCCTGAAGTAAGACCATCAAATCGCAAGGTTAGCAGCAATGGAAACAATCGTGACACCTTTTGATGAGGCATTTGTCTCTAATAAACTACATACAAGTTCTAATTTATCAATTAGAACCTAATTTGCTACAGCTATCAAATCTCAATGTTGGAAGCAATGGAATAACTTATGATACCCTTTGTGGAGGCACCAATCTCTAACAAACAGTACACAAGTTCATGCTCTAATTAATTAGAACCTCCTTAACTAGACCCCCAAAACTCAAGGATAGCAACGATGGAGTAGATATTGATAGCCTCTGAGAGGCAACCTTCTCCACCAAAAATAGTATGCCAGATGCTGCTCCTATCAGGTACAACAATCTGAGCTTGGACTCTCAAATTCAAAGGTAAGCATAAATGGAAGGACTCACGTCATGCTCCAAAAAATGGTACACAAGTAAGTGTTCTAGTCATTTACCAGCTCTTTAGCTAGAAACCCTTAATCTTAACGTCAGCAACAACTGAATGAAACTTGATGCCCATTGAAAGGCAACAGTATTCTCAAAAATGGTACATTAGTTGCTGCTCCTATGAGACACACATCTTGAGATTGCTTCTTAATGTCAGAAGCAATGGAACGACTCATGATACCCTTTGTGGAGGCATCAGTCTTTAACATAGGGTACACAAGTTAATGCTCTAATTAAAACCCACTAGCTAGTTGTCTAAATCTCAAGGATAGCAACAATGGAGTGGATTTTGATACCCTTTGAGAGGAAAAAGTATCCACAAAAATGTTACAAAGGTTGCTGCTCCTATCAGATACAATGTCCTAAACTAGGACCCTGAAATCTAAATGTCAGCAGCAATGGAATGACTGATGATACCCTTCATGGAGGCATCAGTTTCCAAAAACTGGTTCAGATGTTGCTGCTCTAATCATTCAAAACCTATTTAGCTAGAATGCCTAAATCTCAAGGCCAGCAGCAATTGAGTTGATCGGCATACCCTTTGCAGAGGCACTCGTCTCTAATAAATGGCACACGATATGCTGCTTTCCTCAGACTAAACCTCCTGAGCTAAAATCCCCAAATTGGAAGATCAGTAATAATAGAAACAATGTTGATAAAGTCTTTTGCCTCTGCCAAGGTTAACAAGTGGTACATGACTTAATGATCTAATCAACTATACCCTCCTTAGCTAGACCCCGAAATATAAAGGATAGCAACAATGGATTGGATAAATGGTACCTAATTTGCTGATCTACTCATTTAGAACATATTTAGCTAGACTTTCTATCTCTCAAGGTCAGAAACAATAGAGTAGATCATGATACCTTTTGGTAAGGCACAAGTCTCTAATAAATGACACAAGAGTTGATTTACTACTCAGTCTGAACCTCCTGAGCTAAAATCCCCAAATTTGCAGATCAGTAACAATAGATACAATATTAATACCTTTGGCAGAGGCACCAGTCTTCAAAAAATGGTACATGAGTCAATCCTCTAATTAATTAGAACATTGTTAGCTAGACTCCTGAATCTCAAGGTTAGCAAACAATGTTGAAACCCTTGTCAGAGGCACCATACTTAAACATATGGTACGTTAGTTAATGCTCTAATTAATTAGACCCTACTTAGCTACACCAATAAATCTCAAGGTCTTTGAGAGGCAATAGTCTTACAAAAAAAAACAATCAAGAGTTGCTACTCATATCAGATTTATCCTCCTGAAGTAAGACCTTCAAATCGCAAGGTTAGCAGCAATGGAATCAATAGTGACACCTTTTGATGAGGCATTTGTCTCTAATAAACTACATACAAGTTCTAATTTATCAATTAGAACCTAATTTGCTACAGCTATCAAATCTCAATGTTGGAAGCAATGGAATAACTTTTGATACCCTTTGTGGAGGCACCAATCTCTAACAAACAGTACACAAGTTCATGCTCTAATTAATTAGAACCTCCTTAACTAGACCCCAAAACTCAAGGATAGCAACGATGGAGTTGATATTGATAGCCTCTGAGAGGCAACCTTCTCCACCAAAAATAGTATGCCAGATGCTGCTCCTATCAGGTACAACAATCTGAGCTTGGACTCTCAAATTCAAAGGTAAGCATAAATGGAAGGACTCATGTCATGCTCCAAAAAATGGTACACAAGTAAGTGTTCTAGTCATTTACCAGCTCTTTAGCTAGAAACCCTTAATCTTAACGTCAGCAACAACTGAATGAAACTTGATGCCCATTGAAAGGCAACAGTATTCTCAAAAATGGTACATTAGTTGCTGCTCCTATGAGACACACATCTTGAGATTGCTTCTTAATGTCAGAAGCAATGGAACGACTCATGATACCCTTTGTGGAGGCATCAGTCTTTAACATAGGGTACACAAGTTAATGCTCTAATTAAAACCCACTAGCTAGTTGTCTAAATCTCAAGGATAGCAACAATGGAGTGGATTTTGATACCCTTTGAGAGGAAAAAGTATCCACAAAAATGTTACAAAGGTTGCTGCTCCTATCAGATACAATGTCCTAAACTAGGACCCTGAAATCTAAATGTCAGCAGCCATGGAATGACTGATGATACCCTTCATGGAGGCATCAGTTTCCAAAAACTGGTTCAGATGTTGCTGCTCTAATCATTCAAAACCTATTTAGCTAGAATGCCTAAATCTCAAGGCCAGCAGCAATTGAGTTGATCGGCATACCCTTTGCAGAGGCACTCGTCTCTAATAAATGGCACACGATATGCTGCTTTCCTCAGACTAAACCTCCTGAGCTAAAATCCCCAAATTAGAAGATCAGTAATAATAGAAACAATGTTGATAAAGTCTTTTGCCTCTGCCAAGGTTAACAAGTGGTACATGACTTAATGATCTAATCAACTATACCCTCCTTAGCTAGCCCCCGAAATATAAAGGATAGCAACAATGGATTGGATAAATGGTACCTAATTTGCTGATCTACTCATTTAGAACATATTTAACTAGACTTTCTATCTCTCATGGTCAGAAACAATTGAGTCGATCATGATACCTTTTGGTAAGGCACAAGTCTCTAATAAATGACACAAGAGTTGATTTACTACTCAGTCTGAACCTCCTGAGCTAAAATCTCCAAATTTGCAGATCAGTAACAATAGATACAATATTAATACCTTTGGCAGAGGCACCAGTCTTCAAAAAATGGTACATGAGTCAATCCTCTAATTAATTAGAGCATTGTTAGCTAGACTCCTGAATCTCAAGGTTAGCAAACAATGTTGATACCCTTGTCAGAGGCACCATACTTAAACATATGGTACGTTAGTTAATGCTCTAATTAATTAGACCCTACTTAGCTACACCAATAAATCTCAAGGTCTTTGAGAGGCAATAGTCTTACAAAAAAAAACAATCAAGAGTTGCTACTCATATCAGATTTATCCTCCTGAAGTAAGACCATCAAATCGCAAGGTTAGCAGCAATGGAAACAATCGTGACACCTTTTGATGAGGCATTTGTCTCTAA
This sequence comes from Spea bombifrons, assembly GCF_027358695.1. NCBI lineage: Eukaryota > Metazoa > Chordata > Amphibia > Anura > Pelobatidae > Spea > Spea bombifrons. The sequence continues at coordinate 12,879,020 of NC_071090.1, forward strand.
TAAACTACATACAAGTTCTAATTTATCAATTAGAACCTAATTTGCTACAGCTATCAAATCTCAATGTTGGAAGCAATGGAATAACTTATGATACCCTTTGTGGAGGCACCAATCTCTAACAAACAGTACACAAGTTCATGCTCTAATTAATTAGAACCTCCTTAACTAGACCCCCAAAACTCAAGGATAGCAACGATGGAGTAGATATTGATAGCCTCTGAGAGGCAACCTTCTCCACCAAAAATAGTATGCCAGATGCTGCTCCTATCAGGTACAACAATCTGAGCTTGGACTCTCAAATTCAAAGGTAAGCATAAATGGAAGGACTCACGTCATGCTCCAAAAAATGGTACACAAGTAAGTGTTCTAGTCATTTACCAGCTCTTTAGCTAGAAACCCTTAATCTTAACGTCAGCAACAACTGAATGAAACTTGATGCCCATTGAAAGGCAACAGTATTCTCAAAAATGGTACATTAGTTGCTGCTCCTATGAGACACACATCTTGAGATTGCTTCTTAATGTCAGAAGCAATGGAACGACTCATGATACCCTTTGTGGAGGCATCAGTCTTTAACATAGGGTACACAAGTTAATGCTCTAATTAAAACCCACTAGCTAGTTGTCTAAATCTCAAGGATAGCAACAATGGAGTGGATTTTGATACCCTTTGAGAGGAAAAAGTATCCACAAAAATGTTACAAAGGTTGCTGCTCCTATCAGATACAATGTCCTAAACTAGGACCCTGAAATCTAAATGTCAGCAGCAATGGAATGACTGATGATACCCTTCATGGAGGCATCAGTTTCCAAAAACTGGTTCAGATGTTGCTGCTCTAATCATTCAAAACCTATTTAGCTAGAATGCCTAAATCTCAAGGCCAGCAGCAATTGAGTTGCTCGGCATACCCTTTGCAGAGGCACTCGTCTCTAATAAATGGCACACGATATGCTGCTTTCCTCAGACTAAACCTCCTGAGCTAAAATCCCCAAATTGGAAGATCAGTAATAATAGAAACAATGTTGATAAAGTCTTTTGCCTCTGCCAAGGTTAACAAGTGGTACATGACTTAATGATCTAATCAACTATACCCTCCTTAGCTAGACCCCGAAATATAAAGGATAGCAACAATGGATTGGATAAATGGTACCTAATTTGCTGATCTACTCATTTAGAACATATTTAGCTAGACTTTCTATCTCTCAAGGTCAGAAACAATAGAGTAGATCATGATACCTTTTGGTAAGGCACAAGTCTCTAATAAATGACACAAGAGTTGATTTACTACTCAGTCTGAACCTCCTGAGCTAAAATCCCCAAATTTGCAGATCAGTAACAATAGATACAATATTAATACCTTTGGCAGAGGCACCAGTCTTCAAAAAATGGTACATGAGTCAATCCTCTAATTAATTAGAACATTGTTAGCTAGACTCCTGAATCTCAAGGTTAGCAAACAATGTTGAAACCCTTGTCAGAGGCACCATACTTAAACATATGGTACGTTAGTTAATGCTCTAATTAATTAGACCCTACTTAGCTACACCAATAAATCTCAAGGTCTTTGAGAGGCAATAGTCTTACAAAAAAAAACAATCAAGAGTTGCTACTCATATCAGATTTATCCTCCTGAAGTAAGACCTTCAAATCGCAAGGTTAGCAGCAATGGAATCAATCGTGACACCTTTTGATGAGGCATTTGTCTCTAATAAACTACATACAAGTTCTAATTTATCAATTAGAACCTAATTTGCTACAGCTATCAAATCTCAATGTTGGAAGCAATGGAATAACTTTTGATACCCTTTGTGGAGGCACCAATCTCTAACAAACAGTACACAAGTTCATGCTCTAATTAATTAGAACCTCCTTAACTAGACCCCAAAACTCAAGGATAGCAACGATGGAGTTGATATTGATAGCCTCTGAGAGGCAACCTTCTCCACCAAAAATAGTATGCCAGATGCTGCTCCTATCAGGTACAACAATCTGAGCTTGGACTCTCAAATTCAAAGGTAAGCATAAATGGAAGGACTCATGTCATGCTCCAAAAAATGGTACACAAGTAAGTGTTCTAGTCATTTACCAGCTCTTTAGCTAGAAACCCTTAATCTTAACGTCAGCAACAACTGAATGAAACTTGATGCCCATTGAAAGGCAACAGTATTCTCAAAAATGGTACATTAGTTGCTGCTCCTATGAGACACACATCTTGAGATTGCTTCTTAATGTCAGAAGCAATGGAACGACTCATGATACCCTTTGTGGAGGCATCAGTCTTTAACATAGGGTACACAAGTTAATGCTCTAATTAAAACCCACTAGCTAGTTGTCTAAATCTCAAGGATAGCAACAATGGAGTGGATTTTGATACCCTTTGAGAGGAAAAAGTATCCACAAAAATGTTACAAAGGTTGCTGCTCCTATCAGATACAATGTCCTAAACTAGGACCCTGAGATCTAAATGTCAGCAGCAATGGAACACAAGTTAATACTCTAATTAATTAAAACCCACTAGCTAGTTGTCTAAATCTCAAGGATAGCAACAATGGAGTGGATTTTGATACCCTTTGAGAGGAAAAAGTATCCACAAAAATGTTACAAAGGTTGCTGCTCCTATCAGATACAATGTCCTAAATTAGGACCCTGAAATCTAAATGTCAGCAGCCATGGAATGACTGATAATACCCTTCATGGAGGCATCAGTTTCCAAAAACTGGTTCAGATGTTGCTGCTCTAATCATTCAAAACCTATTTAGCTAGAATGCCTAAATCTCAAGGCCAGCAGCAATTGAGTTGATCGGCATACCCTTTGCAGAGACACTCGTCTCTAATAAATGGCACACGATATGCTGCTTTCCTCAGACTAAACCTCCTGAGCTAAAATCCCCAAATTGGAAGATCAGTAATAATAGAAACAATGTTGATAAAGACTTTTGCCTCTGCCAAGGTTAACAAGTGGTACATGACTTAATGATCGAATCAACTATACCCTCCTTAGCTAGCCCCCGAAATATAAAGGATAGCAACAATGGATTGGATAAATGGTACCTAATTTGCTGATCTACTCATTTAGAACATATTTAGCTAGACTTTCTATCTCTCCAAGGTCAGAAACAATTGAGTAGATCATGATACCTTTTGGTAAGGCACAAGTCTCTAATAAATGACACAAGAGTTGATTTACTACTCAGTCTGAACCTCCTGAGCTAAAATCTCCAAATTTGCAGATCAGTAACAATAGATACAATATTAATACCTTTGGCAGAGGCACCAGTCTTCAAAAAATGGTACATGAGTCAATCCTCTAATTAATTAGAACATTGTTAGCTAGACTCCTGAATCTCAAGGTTAGCAAACAATGTTGATACCCTTGTCAGAGGCACCATACTTAAACATATGGTACGTTAGTTAATGCTCTAATTAATTAGACCCTACTTAGCTACACCAATAAATCTCAAGGTCTTTGAGAGGCAATAGTCTTACAAAAAAAAAAACAATCAAGAGTTGCTACTCTTATCAGATTTATCCTCCTGAAGTAAGACCTTCAAATCGCAAGGTTAGCAGCAATGGAATCAATCGTGACACCTTTTGATGAGGCATTTGTCTCTAATAAACTACATACAAGTTCTAATTTATCAATTAGAACCTAATTTGCTACAGCTATCAAATCTCAATGTTGGAAGCAATGGAATAACTTATGATACCCTTTGTGGAGGCACCAATCTCTAACAAACAGTACACAAGTTCATGCTCTAATTAATTAGAACCTCCTTAACTAGACCCCCAAAACTCAAGGATAGCAACGATGGAGTTGATATTGATAGCCTCTGAGAGGCAACCTTCTCCACCAAAAATAGTATGCCAGATGCTGGTCCTATCAGGTACAACAATCTGAGCTTGGACTCTCAAATGAAAAGGTAAGCAAAAATGGAAGGACTCATGTCATGCTCCAAAAAATGGTACACAAGTAAGTGTTCTAGTCATTTACCAGCTCTTTAGCTAGAAACCCTTAATCTTAACGTCAGCAACAACTGAATGAAACTTGATGCCCTTTGAAAGGCAACAGTATTCTCAAAAATGGTACATTAGTTGCTGCTCCTATGAGACACACATCTTGAGATTGCTTCTTAATGTCAGAAGCAATGGAACGACTCATGATACCCTTTGTGGAGGCATCAGTCTTTAACATAGGGTACACAAGTTAATGCTCTAATTAAAACCCACTAGCTAGTTGTCTAAATCTCAAGGATAGCAACAATGGAGTGGATTTTGATACCCTTTGAGAGGAAAAAGTATCCACAAAAATGTTACAAAGGTTGCTGCTCCTATCAGATACAATGTCCTAAACTAGGACCCTGAAATCTAAATGTCAGCAGCCATGGAATGACTGATGATACCCTTCATGGAGGCATCAGTTTCCAAAAACTGGTTCAGATGTTGCTGCTCTAATCATTCAAAACCTATTTAGCTAGAATGCCTAAATCTCAAGGCCAGCAGCAATTGAGTTGATCGTCATACCCTTTGCAGAGGCACTCGTCTCTAATAAATGGCACACGATATGCTGCTTTCCTCAGACTAAACCTCCTGAGCTAAAATCCCCAAATTGGAAGATCAGTAATAATAGAAACAATGTTGATAAAGTCTTTTGCCTCTGCCAAGGTTAACAAGTGGTACATGACTTAATGATCTAATCAACTATACCCTCCTTAGCTAGACCCCGAAATATAAAGGATAGCAACAATGGATTGGATAAATGGTACCTAATTTGCTGATCTACTCATTTAGAACATATTTAGCTAGACTTTCTATCTCTCAAGGTCAGAAACAATAGAGTAGATCATGATACCTTTTGGTAAGGCACAAGTCTCTAATAAATGACACAAGAGTTGATTTACTACTCAGTCTGAACCTCCTGAGCTAAAATCCCCAAATTTGCAGATCAGTAACAATAGATACAATATTAATACCTTTGGCAGAGGCACCAGTCTTCAAAAAATGGTACATGAGTCAATCCTCTAATTAATTAGAACATTGTTAGCTAGACTCCTGAATCTCAAGGTTAGCAAACAATGTTGAAACCCTTGTCAGAGGCACCATACTTAAACATATGGTACGTTAGTTAATGCTCTAATTAATTAGACCCTACTTAGCTACACCAATAAATCTCAAGGTCTTTGAGAGGCAATAGTCTTACAAAAAAAAACAATCAAGAGTTGCTACTCATATCAGATTTATCCTCCTGAAGTAAGACCTTCAAATCGCAAGGTTAGCAGCAATGGAATCAATCGTGACACCTTTTGATGAGGCATTTGTCTCTAATAAACTACATACAAGTTCTAATTTATCAATTAGAACCTAATTTGCTACAGCTATCAAATCTCAATGTTGGAAGCAATGGAATAACTTTTGATACCCTTTGTGGAGGCACCAATCTCTAACAAACAGTACACAAGTTCATGCTCTAATTAATTAGAACCTCCTTAACTAGACCCCAAAACTCAAGGATAGCAACGATGGAGTTGATATTGATAGCCTCTGAGAGGCAACCTTCTCCACCAAAAATAGTATGCCAGATGCTGCTCCTATCAGGTACAACAATCTGAGCTTGGACTCTCAAATTCAAAGGTAAGCATAAATGGAAGGACTCATGTCATGCTCCAAAAAATGGTACACAAGTAAGTGTTCTAGTCATTTACCAGCTCTATAGCTAGAAACCCTTAATCTTAACGTCAGCAACAACTGAATGAAACTTGATGCCCATTGAAAGGCAACAGTATTCTCAAAAATGGTACATTAGTTGCTGCTCCTATGAGACACACATCTTGAGATTGCTTCTTAATGTCAGAAGCAATGGAACGACTCATGATACCCTTTGTGGAGGCATCAGTCTTTAACATAGGGTACACAAGTTAATGCTCTAATTAAAACCCACTAGCTAGTTGTCTAAATCTCAAGGATAGCAACAATGGAGTGGATTTTGATACCGTTTGAGAGGAAAAAGTATCCACAAAAATGTTACAAAGGTTGCTGCTCCTATCAGATACAATGTCCTAAACTAGGACCCTGAAATCTAAATGTCAGCAGCCATGGAATGACTGATAATACCCTTCATGGAGGCATCAGTTTCCAAAAACTGGTTCAGATGTTGCTGCTCTAATCATTCAAAACCTATTTAGCTAGAATGCCTAAATCTCAAGGCCAGCAGCAATTGAGTTGATCGGCATACCCTTTGCAGAGGCACTCGTCTCTAATAAATGGCACACGATATGCTGCTTTACTCAGACTAAACCTCCTGAGCTAAAATCCCCAAATTGGAAGATCAGTAATAATAGAAACAATGTTGATAAAGACTTTTGCCTCTGCCAAGGTTAACAAGTGGTACATGACTTAATGATCGAATCAACTATACCCTCCTTAGCTAGCCCCCGCAATATAAAGGATAGCAACAATGGATTGGATAAATGGTACCTAATTTGCTGATCTACTCATTTAGAACATATTTAGCTAGACTTTCTATCTCTCCAAGGTCAGAAACAATTGAGTAGATCATGATACCTTTTGGTAAGGCACAAGTCTCTAATAAATGACACAAGAGTTGATTTACTACTCAGTCTGAACCTCCTGAGCTAAAATCTCCAAATTTGCAGATCAGTAACAATAGATATAATATTAATACCTTTGGCAGAGGCACCAGTCTTCAAAAAATGGTACATGAGTCAATCCTCTAATTAATTAGAACATTGTTAGCTAGACTCCTGAATCTCAAGGTTAGCAAACAATGTTGATACCCTTGTCAGAGGCACCATACTTAAACATATGGTACGTTAGTTAATGCTCTAATTAATTAGACCCTACTTAGCTACACCAATAAATCTCAAGGTCTTTGAGAGGCAATAGTCTTACAAAAAAAAAAACAATCAAGAGTTGCTACTCATATCAGATTTATCCTCCTGAAGTAAGACCTTCAAATCGCAAGGTTAGCAGCAATGGAATCAATCGTGACACCTTTTGATGAGGCATTTGTCTCTAATAAACTACATACAAGTTCTAATTTATCAATTAGAACCTAATTTGCTACAGCTATCAAATCTCAATGTTGGAAGCAATGGAATAACTTATGATACCCTTTGTGGAGGCACCAATCTCTAACAAACAGTACACAAGTTCATGCTCTAATTAATTAGAACCTCCTTAACTAGACCCCCAAAACTCAAGGATAGCAACGATGGAGTTGATATTGATAGCCTCTGAGAGGCAACCTTCTCCACCAAAAATAGTATGCCAGATGCTGCTCCTATCAGGTACGACAATCTGAGCTTGGACTCTCAAATGAAAAGGTAAGCAAAAATGGAAGGACTCATGTCATGCTCCAAAAAATGGTACACAAGTAAGTGTTCTAGTCATTTACCAGCTCTTTAGCTAGAAACCCTTAATCTTAACGTCAGCAACAACTGAATGAAACTTGATGCCCTTTGAAAGGCAACAGTATTCTCAAAAATGGTACATTAGTTGCTGCTCCTATGAGACACACATCTTGAGATTGCTTCTTAATGTCAGAAGCAATGGAACGACTCATGATACCCTTTGTGGAGGCATCAGTCTTTAACATAGGGTACACAAGTTAATGCTCTAATTAAAACCCACTAGCTAGTTGTCTAAATCTCAAGGATAGCAACAATGGAGTGGATTTTGATACCCTTTGAGAGGAAAAAGTATCCACAAAAATGTTACAAAGGTTGCTGCTCCTATCAGATACAATGTCCTAAACTAGGACCCTGAAATCTAAATGTCAGCAGCCATGGAATGACTGATGATACCCTTCATGGAGGCATCAGTTTCCAAAAACTGGTTCAGATGTTGCTGCTCTAATCATTCAAAACCTATTTAGCTAGAATGCCTAAATCTCAAGGCCAGCAGCAATTGAGTTGATCGTCATACCCTTTGCAGAGGCACTCGTCTCTAATAAATGGCACACGATATGCTGCTTTCCTCAGACTAAACCTCCTGAGCTAAAATCCCCAAATTGGAAGATCAGTAATAATAGAAACAATGTTGATAAAGTCTTTTGCCTCTGCCAAGGTTAACAAGTGGTACATGACTTAATGATCTAATCAACTATACCCTCCTTAGCTAGACCCCGAAATATAAAGGATAGCAACAATGGATTGGATAAATGGTACCTAATTTGCTGATCTACTCATTTAGAACATATTTAGCTAGACTTTCTATCTCTCAAGGTCAGAAACAATAGAGTAGATCATGATACCTTTTGGTAAGGCACAAGTCTCTAATAAATGACACAAGAGTTGATTTACTACTCAGTCTGAACCTCCTGAGCTAAAATCCCCAAATTTGCAGATCAGTAACAATAGATACAATATTAATATCTTTGGCAGAGGCACCAGTCTTCAAAAAATGGTACATGAGTCAATCCTCTAATTAATTAGAACATTGTTAGCTAGACTCCTGAATCTCAAGTTTAGCAAACAATGTTGATACCCTTGTCAGAGGCACCATACTTAAACATATGGTACGTTAGTTAATGCTCTAATTAATTAGACCCTACTTAGCTACACCAATAAATCTCAAGGTCTTTGAGAGGCAATAGTCTTACAAAAAAAAAAAAACAATCAAGAGTTGCTACTCATATCAGATTTATCCTCCTGAAGTAAGACCTTCAAATCGCAAGGTTAGCAGCAATGGAATCAATCGTGACACCTTTTGATGAGGCATTTGTCTCTAATAAACTACATACAAGTTCTAATTTATCAATTAGAACCTAATTTGCTACAGCTATCAAATCTCAATGTTGGAAGCAATGGAATAACTTATGATACCCTTTGTGGAGGCACCAATCTCTAACAAACAGTACACAAGTTCATGCTCTAATTAATTAGAACCTCCTTAACTAGACCCTCAAAACTCAAGGATAGCAACGATGGAGTAGATATTGATAGCCTCTGAGAGGCAACCTTCTCCACCAAAAATAGTATGCCAGATGCTGCTCCTATCAGGTACAACAATCTGAGCTTGGACTCTCAAATTCAAAGGTAAGCATAAATGGAAGGACTCATGTCATGCTCCAGAAAATGGTACACAAGTAAGTGTTCTAGTCATTTACCAGCTCTTTAGCTAGAAACCCTTAATCTTAACGTCAGCAACAACTGAATGAAACTTGATGCCCATTGAAAGGCAACAGTATTCTCAAAAATGGTACATTAGTTGCTGCTCCTATGAGACACACATCTTGAGATTGCTTCTTAATGTCAGAAGCAATGGAACGACTCATGATACCCTTTGTGGAGGCATCAGTCTTTAACATAGGGTACACAAGTTAATGCTCTAATTAAAACCCACTAGCTAGTTGTCTAAATCTCAAGGATAGCAACAATGGAGTGGATTTTGATACCCTTTGAGAGGAAAAAGTATCCACAAAAATGTTACAAAGGTTGCTGCTCCTATCAGATACAATGTCCTAAACTAGGACCCTGAAATCTAAATGTCAGCAGCCATGGAATGACTGATGATACCCTTCATGGAGGCATCAGTTTCCAAAAACTGGTTCAGATGTTGCTGCTCTAATCATTCAAAACCTATTTAGCTAGAATGCCTAAATCTCAAGGCCAGCAGCAATTGAGTTGATCGGCATACCCTTTGCAGAGGCACTCGTCTCTAATAAATGGCACACGATATGCTGCTTTCCTCAGACTAAACCTCCTGAGCTAAAATCCCCAAATTAGAAGATCAGTAATAATAGAAACAATGTTGATAAAGTCTTTTGCCTCTGCCAAGGTTAACAAGTGGTACATGACTTAATGATCTAATCAACTATACCCTCCTTAGCTAGCCCCCGAAATATAAAGGATAGCAACAATGGATTGGATAAATGGTACCTAATTTGCTGATCTACTCATTTAGAACATATTTAACTAGACTTTCTATCTCTCATGGTCAGAAACAATTGAGTCGATCATGATACCTTTTGGTAAGGCACAAGTCTCTAATAAATGACACAAGAGTTGATTTACTACTCAGTCTGAACCTCCTGAGCTAAAATCTCCAAATTTGCAGATCAGTAACAATAGATACAATATTAATACCTTTGGCAGAGGCACCAGTCTTCAAAAAATGGTACATGAGTCAATCCTCTAATTAATTAGAGCATTGTTAGCTAGACTCCTGAATCTCAAGGTTAGCAAACAATGTTGATACCCTTGTCAGAGGCACCATACTTAAACATATGGTACGTTAGTTAATGCTCTAATTAATTAGACCCTACTTAGCTACACCAATAAATCTCAAGGTCTTTGAGAGGCAATAGTCTTACAAAAAAAAACAATCAAGAGTTGCTACTCATATCAGATTTATCCTCCTGAAGTAAGACCATCAAATCGCAAGGTTAGCAGCAATGGAAACAATCGTGACACCTTTTGATGAGGCATTTGTCTCTAATAAACTACATACAAGTTCTAATTTATCAATTAGAACCTAATTTGCTACAGCTATCAAATCTCAATGTTGGAAGCAATGGAATAACTTATGATACCCTTTGTGGAGGCACCAATCTCTAACAAACAGTACACAAGTTCATGCTCTAATTAATTAGAACCTCCTTAACTAGACCCCCAAAACTCAAGGATAGCAACGATGGAGTAGATATTGATAGCCTCTGAGAGGCAACCTTCTCCACCAAAAATAGTATGCCAGATGCTGCTCCTATCAGGTACAACAATCTGAGCTTGGACTCTCAAATTCAAAGGTAAGCATAAATGGAAGGACTCACGTCATGCTCCAAAAAATGGTACACAAGTAAGTGTTCTAGTCATTTACCAGCTCTTTAGCTAGAAACCCTTAATCTTAACGTCAGCAACAACTGAATGAAACTTGATGCCCATTGAAAGGCAACAGTATTCTCAAAAATGGTACATTAGTTGCTGCTCCTATGAGACACACATCTTGAGATTGCTTCTTAATGTCAGAAGCAATGGAACGACTCATGATACCCTTTGTGGAGGCATCAGTCTTTAACATAGGGTACACAAGTTAATGCTCTAATTAAAACCCACTAGCTAGTTGTCTAAATCTCAAGGATAGCAACAATGGAGTGGATTTTGATACCCTTTGAGAGGAAAAAGTATCCACAAAAATGTTACAAAGGTTGCTGCTCCTATCAGATACAATGTCCTAAACTAGGACCCTGAAATCTAAATGTCAGCAGCAATGGAATGACTGATGATACCCTTCATGGAGGCATCAGTTTCCAAAAACTGGTTCAGATGTTGCTGCTCTAATCATTCAAAACCTATTTAGCTAGAATGCCTAAATCTCAAGGCCAGCAGCAATTGAGTTGATCGGCATACCCTTTGCAGAGGCACTCGTCTCTAATAAATGGCACACGATATGCTGCTTTCCTCAGACTAAACCTCCTGAGCTAAAATCCCCAAATTGGAAGATCAGTAATAATAGAAACAATGTTGATAAAGTCTTTTGCCTCTGCCAAGGTTAACAAGTGGTACATGACTTAATGATCTAATCAACTATACCCTCCTTAGCTAGACCCCGAAATATAAAGGATAGCAACAATGGATTGGATAAATGGTACCTAATTTGCTGATCTACTCATTTAGAACATATTTAGCTAGACTTTCTATCTCTCAAGGTCAGAAACAATAGAGTAGATCATGATACCTTTTGGTAAGGCACAAGTCTCTAATAAATGACACAAGAGTTGATTTACTACTCAGTCTGAACCTCCTGAGCTAAAATCCCCAAATTTGCAGATCAGTAACAATAGATACAATATTAATACCTTTGGCAGAGGCACCAGTCTTCAAAAAATGGTACATGAGTCAATCCTCTAATTAATTAGAACATTGTTAGCTAGACTCCTGAATCTCAAGGTTAGCAAACAATGTTGATACCCTTGTCAGAGGCACCATACTTAAACATATGGTACGTTAGTTAATGCTCTAATTAATTAGACCCTACTTAGCTACACCAATAAATCTCAAGGTCTTTGAGAGGCAATAGTCTTACAAAAAAAAACAATCAAGAGTTGCTACTCATATCAGATTTATCCTCCTGAAGTAAGACCTTCAAATCGCAAGGTTAGCAGCAATGGAATCAATCGTGACACCTTTTGATGAGGCATTTGTCTCTAATAAACTACATACAAGTTCTAATTTATCAATTAGAACCTAATTTGCTACAGCTATCAAATCTCAATGTTGGAAGCAATGGAATAACTTTTGATACCCTTTGTGGAGGCACCAATCTCTAACAAACAGTACACAAGTTCATGCTCTAATTAATTAGAACCTCCTTAACTAGACCCCAAAACTCAAGGATAGCAACGATGGAGTTGATATTGATAGCCTCTGAGAGGCAACCTTCTCCACCAAAAATAGTATGCCAGATGCTGCTCCTATCAGGTACAACAATCTGAGCTTGGACTCTCAAATTCAAAGGTAAGCATAAATGGAAGGACTCATGTCATGCTCCAAAAAATGGTACACAAGTAAGTGTTCTAGTCATTTACCAGCTCTTTAGCTAGAAACCCTTAATCTTAACGTCAGCAACAACTGAATGAAACTTGATGCCCATTGAAAGGCAACAGTATTCTCAAAAATGGTACATTAGTTGCTGCTCCTATGAGACACACATCTTGAGATTGCTTCTTAATGTCAGAAGCAATGGAACGACTCATGATACCCTTTGTGGAGGCATCAGTCTTTAACATAGGGTACACAAGTTAATGCTCTAATTAAAACCCACTAGCTAGTTGTCTAAATCTCAAGGATAGCAACAATGGAGTGGATTTTGATACCCTTTGAGAGGAAAAAGTATCCACAAAAATGTTACAAAGGTTGCTGCTCCTATCAGATACAATGTCCTAAACTAGGACCCTGAGATCTAAATGTCAGCAGCAATGGAACACAAGTTAATACTCTAATTAATTAAAACCCACTAGCTAGTTGTCTAAATCTCAAGGATAGCAACAATGGAGTGGATTTTGATACCCTTTGAGAGGAAAAAGTATCCACAAAAATGTTACAAAGGTTGCTGCTCCTATCAGATACAATGTCCTAAACTAGGACCCTGAAATCTAAATGTCAGCAGCCATGGAATGACTGATAATACCCTTCATGGAGGCATCAGTTTCCAAAAACTGGTTCAGATGTTGCTGCTCTAATCATTCAAAACCTATTTAGCTAGAATGCCTAAATCTCAAGGCCAGCAGCAATTGAGTTGATCGGCATACCCTTTGCAGAGACACTCGTCTCTAATAAATGGCACACGATATGCTGCTTTCCTCAGACTAAACCTCCTGAGCTAAAATCCCCAAATTGGAAGATCAGTAATAATAGAAACAATGTTGATAAAGACTTTTGCCTCTGCCAAGGTTAACAAGTGGTACATGACTTAATGATCGAATCAACTATACCCTCCTTAGCTAGCCCCCGAAATATAAAGGATAGCAACAATGGATTGGATAAATGGTACCTAATTTGCTGATCTACTCATTTAGAACATATTTAGCTAGACTTTCTATCTCTCCAAGGTCAGAAACAATTGAGTAGATCATGATACCTTTTGGTAAGGCACAAGTCTCTAATAAATGACACAAGAGTTGATTTACTACTCAGTCTGAACCTCCTGAGCTAAAATCTCCAAATTTGCAGATCAGTAACAATAGATACAATATTAATACCTTTGGCAGAGGCACCAGTCTTCAAAAAATGGTACATGAGTCAATCCTCTAATTAATTAGAACATTGTTAGCTAGACTCCTGAATCTCAAGGTTAGCAAACAATGTTGATACCCTTGTCAGAGGCACCATACTTAAACATATGGTACGTTAGTTAATGCTCTAATTAATTAGACCCTACTTAGCTACACCAATAAATCTCAAGGTCTTTGAGAGGCAATAGTCTTACAAAAAAAAAAACAATCAAGAGTTGCTACTCATATCAGATTTATCCTCCTGAAGTAAGACCTTCAAATCGCAAGGTTAGCAGCAATGGAATCAATCGTGACACCTTTTGATGAGGCATTTGTCTCTAATAAACTACATACAAGTTCTAATTTATCAATTAGAACCTAATTTGCTACAGCTATCAAATCTCAATGTTGGAAGCAATGGAATAACTTATGATACCCTTTGTGGAGGCACCAATCTCTAACAAACAGTACACAAGTTCATGCTCTAATTACCGTATTTGCTCGATTATAAGACGACCCTGATTATAAGACGACCCCCCAAAATCTGAATATTAACTTAGGAAAAAAAGAAAAAGCCTGAATATAAGACGACCCTAAAGGAAAAAAGTTTTACCAGTAAATGTTAATTCATGTAAACTATTTTTTTTAATAAAAGCTATGATTGAGAAAAATATTTTTTTTTTGTTTTTATTTCTTGTATTTTCCAACCTGTCCCCCAGTTACGCACATCTGCCCCCAGGCTTGCCACACCAATATGGCACTGTGGCCCATGATATGCCTTTTAACCCTCTATATGCCACTGTGCCCCATGGTATGCCTTTTGACCCCCTATGTGCCACTCTGCCTCCAGAAATGCCTTATACCCCTATATCCCATTCTGGCATTTAGGGGGTTAAAATGCATATTATGGGGCAGAGTGGCATATAGGGAGGTATAAGGCATTCCAGGAGGCAGAGTGGCATTAAGGGAGTTAAAAGGCATTATATAGAGCACTCTGCCTCCAGAAATGCCTTATACCCCTATATGCCACTCTGGCATTTAGGGGGTTAAAAGGCATATTATGGGGCAGAGTGGCATATAGGGAGGTATAAGGCATTTCAGGAGGCAGAGTGCTCTATTAAATGCCCCCTTAACGCCACTCTGCCTCCTGAAATGCCTTATACCTCCCTATATGCCACTCTGCCCCATAATATGCCTTTTAACCCCCTAAGTGCCAGAGTGGCATATAGGGGTGTAAGGCATTACACACACACACACACACACACACTTACCGGTGCTTCCAATTTCCTGCTGCATTGCCGGGGCAGCGGGTTGACGTCTCATTCCGCGGCAGCCGGAAGGAGGTGGAGTTGGCAGCGGGGGTTTGTATGCGTCCGTCGCAAATACCTTCCCCGGCTGTCAGAGATCAGGAACTCTGGAACTCTAATCTATGACAGTCGGGGAAGGTATTTGCGACGGACGCATACAAACCCCCGCTGCCAACTTCACCTCCGGAAGCACCGGTAAGTGTGTGGGGAGGGGGGGGGGGGCGACGACAGGAGGATCCAGGTCCCCTGCAGCGGTGCGGGGGATCTGGATCTTAGTCTACTAATCAGACCTCTATTTGAGGTCTGATTAGAAGACGACCCCGATTATAAGACGAGGGGTATTTTTCAGAGCATTTGCTCTGAAAAAAACCTCGTCTTATAATCGAGCAAATACGGTAATTAGAACCTCCTTAACTAGACCCCCAAAACTCAAGGATAGCAACGATGGAGTTGATATTGATAGCCTCTGAGAGGCAACCTTCTCCACCAAAAATAGTATGCCAGATGCTGCTCCTATCAGGTACAACAATCTGAGCTTGGACTCTCAAATGAAAAGGTAAGCAAAAATGGAAGGACTCATGTCATGCTCCAAAAAATGGTACACAAGTAAGTGTTCTAGTCATTTACCAGCTCTTTAGCTAGAAACCCTTAATCTTAACGTCAGCAACAACTGAATGAAACTTGATGCCCTTTGAAAGGCAACAGTATTCTCAAAAATGGTACATTAGTTGCTGCTCCTATGAGACACACATCTTGAGATTGCTTCTTAATGTCAGAAGCAATGGAACGACTCATGATACCCTTTGTGGAGGCATCAGTCTTTAACATAGGGTACACAAGTTAATGCTCTAATTAAAACCCACTAGCTAGTTGTCTAAATCTCAAGGATAGCAACAATGGAGTGGATTTTGATACCCTTTGAGAGGAAAAAGTATCCACAAAAATGTTACAAAGGTTGCTGCTCCTATCAGATACAATGTCCTAAACTAGGACCCTGAAATCTAAATGTCAGCAGCCATGGAATGACTGATGATACCCTTCATGGAGGCATCAGTTTCCAAAAACTGGTTCAGATGTTGCTGCTCTAATCATTCAAAACCTATTTAGCTAGAATGCCTAAATCTCAAGGCCAGCAGCAATTGAGTTGATCGTCATACCCTTTGCAGAGGCACTCGTCTCTAATAAATGGCACACGATATGCTGCTTTCCTCAGACTAAACCTCCTGAGCTAAAATCCCCAAATTGGAAGATCAGTAATAATAGAAACAATGTTGATAAAGTCTTTTGCCTCTGCCAAGGTTAACAAGTGGTACATGACTTAATGATCTAATCAACTATACCCTCCTTAGCTAGACCCCGAAATATAAAGGATAGCAACAATGGATTGGATAAATGGTACCTAATTTGCTGATCTACTCATTTAGAACATATTTAGCTAGACTTTCTATCTCTCAAGGTCAGAAACAATAGAGTAGATCATGATACCTTTTGGTAAGGCACAAGTCTCTAATAAATGACACAAGAGTTGATTTACTACTCAGTCTGAACCTCCTGAGCTAAAATCCCCAAATTTGCAGATCAGTAACAATAGATACAATATTAATATCTTTGGCAGAGGCACCAGTCTTCAAAAAATGGTACATGAGTCAATCCTCTAATTAATTAGAACATTGTTAGCTAGACTCCTGAATCTCAAGTTTAGCAAACAATGTTGATACCCTTGTCAGAGGCACCATACTTAAACATATGGTACGTTAGTTAATGCTCTAATTAATTAGACCCTACTTAGCTACACCAATAAATCTCAAGGTCTTTGAGAGGCAATAGTCTTACAAAAAAAAAAAAACAATCAAGAGTTGCTACTCATATCAGATTTATCCTCCTGAAGTAAGACCTTCAAATCGCAAGGTTAGCAGCAATGGAATCAATCGTGACACCTTTTGATGAGGCATTTGTCTCTAATAAACTACATACAAGTTCTAATTTATCAATTAGAACCTAATTTGCTACAGCTATCAAATCTCAATGTTGGAAGCAATGGAATAACTTATGATACCCTTTGTGGAGGCACCAATCTCTAACAAACAGTACACAAGTTCATGCTCTAATTAATTAGAACCTCCTTAACTAGACCCTCAAAACTCAAGGATAGCAACGATGGAGTAGATATTGATAGCCTCTGAGAGGCAACCTTCTCCACCAAAAATAGTATGCCAGATGCTGCTCCTATCAGGTACAACAATCTGAGCTTGGACTCTCAAATTCAAAGGTAAGCATAAATGGAAGGACTCATGTCATGCTCCAGAAAATGGTACACAAGTAAGTGTTCTAGTCATTTACCAGCTCTTTAGCTAGAAACCCTTAATCTTAACGTCAGCAACAACTGAATGAAACTTGATGCCCATTGAAAGGCAACAGTATTCTCAAAAATGGTACATTAGTTGCTGCTCCTATGAGACACACATCTTGAGATTGCTTCTTAATGTCAGAAGCAATGGAACGACTCATGATACCCTTTGTGGAGGCATCAGTCTTTAACATAGGGTACACAAGTTAATGCTCTAATTAAAACCCACTAGCTAGTTGTCTAAATCTCAAGGATAGCAACAATGGAGTGGATTTTGATACCCTTTGAGAGGAAAAAGTATCCACAAAAATGTTACAAAGGTTGCTGCTCCTATCAGATACAATGTCCTAAACTAGGACCCTGAAATCTAAATGTCAGCAGCCATGGAATGACTGATGATACCCTTCATGGAGGCATCAGTTTCCAAAAACTGGTTCAGATGTTGCTGCTCTAATCATTCAAAACCTATTTAGCTAGAATGCCTAAATCTCAAGGCCAGCAGCAATTGAGTTGATCGGCATACCCTTTGCAGAGGCACTCGTCTCTAATAAATGGCACACGATATGCTGCTTTCCTCAGACTAAACCTCCTGAGCTAAAATCCCCAAATTGGAAGATCAGTAATAATAGAAACAATGTTGATAAAGTCTTTTGCCTCTGCCAAGGTTAACAAGTGGTACATGACTTAATGATCTAATCAACTATACCCTCCTTAGCTAGCCCCCGAAATATAAAGGATAGCAACAATGGATTGGATAAATGGTACCTAATTTGCTGATCTACTCATTTAGAACATATTTAGCTAGACTTTCTATCTCTCATGGTCAGAAACAATTGAGTCGATCATGATACCTTTTGGTAAGGCACAAGTCTCTAATAAATGACACAAGAGTTGATTTACTACTCAGTCTGAACCTCCTGAGCTAAAATCCCCAAATTTGCAGATCAGTAACAATAGATACAATATTAATACCTTTGGCAGAGGCACCAGTCTTCAAAAAATGGTACATGAGTCAATCCTCTAATTAATTAGAGCATTGTTAGCTAGACTCCTGAATCTCAAGGTTAGCAAACAATGTTGATACCCTTGTCAGAGGCACCATACTTAAACATATGGTACGTTAGTTAATGCTCTAATTAATTAGACCCTACTTAGCTACACCAATAAATCTCAAGGTCTTTGAGAGGCAATAGTCTTACAAAAAAAAACAATCAAGAGTTGCTACTCATATCAGATTTATCCTCCTGAAGTAAGACCATCAAATCGCAAGGTTAGCAGCAATGGAAACAATCGTGACACCTTTTGATGAGGCATTTGTCTCTAATAAACTACATACAAGTTCTAATTTATCAATTAGAACCTAATTTGCTACAGCTATCAAATCTCAATGTTGGAAGCAATGGAATAACTTATGATACCCTTTGTGGAGGCACCAATCTCTAACAAACAGTACACAAGTTCATGCTCTAATTAATTAGAACCTCCTTAACTAGACCCCCAAAACTCAAGGATAGCAACGATGGAGTAGATATTGATAGCCTCTGAGAGGCAACCTTCTCCACCAAAAATAGTATGCCAGATGCTGCTCCTATCAGGTACAACAATCTGAGCTTGGACTCTCAAATTCAAAGGTAAGCATAAATGGAAGGACTCACGTCATGCTCCAAAAAATGGTACACAAGTAAGTGTTCTAGTCATTTACCAGCTCTTTAGCTAGAAACCCTTAATCTTAACGTCAGCAACAACTGAATGAAACTTGATGCCCATTGAAAGGCAACAGTATTCTCAAAAATGGTACATTAGTTGCTGCTCCTATGAGACACACATCTTGAGATTGCTTCTTAATGTCAGAAGCAATGGAACGACTCATGATACCCTTTGTGGAGGCATCAGTCTTTAACATAGGGTACACAAGTTAATGCTCTAATTAAAACCCACTAGCTAGTTGTCTAAATCTCAAGGATAGCAACAATGGAGTGGATTTTGATACCCTTTGAGAGGAAAAAGTATCCACAAAAATGTTACAAAGGTTGCTGCTCCTATCAGATACAATGTCCTAAACTAGGACCCTGAAATCTAAATGTCAGCAGCAATGGAATGACTGATGATACCCTTCATGGAGGCATCAGTTTCCAAAAACTGGTTCAGATGTTGCTGCTCTAATCATTCAAAACCTATTTAGCTAGAATGCCTAAATCTCAAGGCCAGCAGCAATTGAGTTGATCGGCATACCCTTTGCAGAGGCACTCGTCTCTAATAAATGGCACACGATATGCTGCTTTCCTCAGACTAAACCTCCTGAGCTAAAATCCCCAAATTGGAAGATCAGTAATAATAGAAACAATGTTGATAAAGTCTTTTGCCTCTGCCAAGGTTAACAAGTGGTACATGACTTAATGATCTAATCAACTATACCCTCCTTAGCTAGACCCCGAAATATAAAGGATAGCAACAATGGATTGGATAAATGGTACCTAATTTGCTGATCTACTCATTTAGAACATATTTAGCTAGACTTTCTATCTCTCAAGGTCAGAAACAATAGAGTAGATCATGATACCTTTTGGTAAGGCACAAGTCTCTAATAAATGACACAAGAGTTGATTTACTACTCAGTCTGAACCTCCTGAGCTAAAATCCCCAAATTTGCAGATCAGTAACAATAGATACAATATTAATACCTTTGGCAGAGGCACCAGTCTTCAAAAAATGGTACATGAGTCAATCCTCTAATTAATTAGAACATTGTTAGCTAGACTCCTGAATCTCAAGGTTAGCAAACAATGTTGAAACCCTTGTCAGAGGCACCATACTTAAACATATGGTACGTTAGTTAATGCTCTAATTAATTAGACCCTACTTAGCTACACCAATAAATCTCAAGGTCTTTGAGAGGCAATAGTCTTACAAAAAAAAACAATCAAGAGTTGCTACTCATATCAGATTTATCCTCCTGAAGTAAGACCTTCAAATCGCAAGGTTAGCAGCAATGGAATCAATCGTGACACCTTTTGATGAGGCATTTGTCTCTAATAAACTACATACAAGTTCTAATTTATCAATTAGAACCTAATTTGCTACAGCTATCAAATCTCAATGTTGGAAGCAATGGAATAACTTTTGATACCCTTTGTGGAGGCACCAATCTCTAACAAACAGTACAAAAGTTCATGCTCTAATTAATTAGAACCTCCTTAACTAGACCCCAAAACTCAAGGATAGCAACGATGGAGTTGATATTGATAGCCTCTGAGAGGCAACCTTCTCCACCAAAAATAGTATGCCAGATGCTGCTCCTATCAGGTACAACAATCTGAGCTTGGACTCTCAAATTCAAAGGTAAGCATAAATGGAAGGACTCATGTCATGCTCCAAAAAATGGTACACAAGTAAGTGTTCTAGTCATTTACCAGCTCTTTAGCTAGAAACCCTTAATCTTAACGTCAGCAACAACTGAATGAAACTTGATGCCCATTGAAAGGCAACAGTATTCTCAAAAATGGTACATTAGTTGCTGCTCCTATGAGACACACATCTTGAGATTGCTTCTTAATGTCAGAAGCAATGGAACGACTCATGATACCCTTTGTGGAGGCATCAGTCTTTAACATAGGGTACACAAGTTAATGCTCTAATTAAAACCCACTAGCTAGTTGTCTAAATCTCAAGGATAGCAACAATGGAGTGGATTTTGATACCCTTTGAGAGGAAAAAGTATCCACAAAAATGTTACAAAGGTTGCTGCTCCTATCAGATACAATGTCCTAAACTAGGACCCTGAGATCTAAATGTCAGCAGCAATGGAACACAAGTTAATACTCTAATTAATTAAAACCCACTAGCTAGTTGTCTAAATCTCAAGGATAGCAACAATGGAGTGGATTTTGATACCGTTTGAGAGGAAAAAGTATCCACAAAAATGTTACAAAGGTTGCTGCTCCTATCAGATACAATGTCCTAAACTAGGACCCTGAAATCTAAATGTCAGCAGCCATGGAATGACTGATAATACCCTTCATGGAGGCATCAGTTTCCAAAAACTGGTTCAGATGTTGCTGCTCTAATCATTCAAAACCTATTTAGCTAGAATGCCTAAATCTCAAGGCCAGCAGCAATTGAGTTGATCGGCATACCCTTTGCAGAGACACTCGTCTCTAATAAATGGCACACGATATGCTGCTTTCCTCAGACTAAACCTCCTGAGCTAAAATCCCCAAATTGGAAGATCAGTAATAATAGAAACAATGTTGATAAAGACTTTTGCCTCTGCCAAGGTTAACAAGTGGTACATGACTTAATGATCGAATCAACTATACCCTCCTTAGCTAGCCCCCGAAATATAAAGGATAGCAACAATGGATTGGATAAATGGTACCTAATTTGCTGATCTACTCATTTAGAACATATTTAGCAAGACTTTCTATCTCTCCAAGGTCAGAAACAATTGAGTAGATCATGATACCTTTTGGTAAGGCACAAGTCTCTAATAAATGACACAAGAGTTGATTTACTACTCAGTCTGAACCTCCTGAGCTAAGATCCCCAAATTTGCAGATCAGTAACAATAGATACAATATTAATACCTTTGGCAGAGGCACCAGTCTTCAAAAAATGGTACATGAGTCAATCCTCTAATTAATTAGAACATTGTTAGCTAGACTCCTGAATCTCAAGGTTAGCAAACAATGTTGAAACCCTTGTCAGAGGCACCATACTTAAACATATGGTACGTTAGTTAATGCTCTAATTAATTAGACCCTACTTAGCTACACCAATAAATCTCAAGGTCTTTGAGAGGCAATAGTCTTACAAAAAAAAACAATCAAGAGTTGCTACTCATATCAGATTTATCCTCCTGAAGTAAGACCTTCAAATCGCAAGGTTAGCAGCAATGGAATCAATCGTGACACCTTTTGATGAGGCATTTGTCTCTAATAAACTACATACAAGTTCTAATTTATCAATTAGAACCTAATTTGCTACAGCTATCAAATCTCAATGTTGGAAGCAATGGAATAACTTTTGATACCCTTTGTGGAGGCACCAATCTCTAACAAACAGTACAAAAGTTCATGCTCTAATTAATTAGAACCTCCTTAACTAGACCCCAAAACTCAAGGATAGCAACGATGGAGTTGATATTGATAGCCTCTGAGAGGCAACCTTCTCCACCAAAAATAGTATGCCAGATGCTGCTCCTATCAGGTACAACAATCTGAGCTTGGACTCTCAAATTCAAAGGTAAGCATAAATGGAAGGACTCATGTCATGCTCCAAAAAATGGTACACAAGTAAGTGTTCTAGTCATTTACCAGCTCTTTAGCTAGAAACCCTTAATCTTAACGTCAGCAACAACTGAATGAAACTTGATGCCCATTGAAAGGCAACAGTATTCTCAAAAATGGTACATTAGTTGCTGCTCCTATGAGACACACATCTTGAGATTGCTTCTTAATGTCAGAAGCAATGGAACGACTCATGATACCCTTTGTGGAGGCATCAGTCTTTAACATAGGGTACACAAGTTAATGCTCTAATTAAAACCCACTAGCTAGTTGTCTAAATCTCAAGGATAGCAACAATGGAGTGGATTTTGATACCCTTTGAGAGGAAAAAGTATCCACAAAAATGTTACAAAGGTTGCTGCTCCTATCAGATACAATGTCCTAAACTAGGACCCTGAGATCTAAATGTCAGCAGCAATGGAACACAAGTTAATACTCTAATTAATTAAAACCCACTAGCTAGTTGTCTAAATCTCAAGGATAGCAACAATGGAGTGGATTTTGATACCGTTTGAGAGGAAAAAGTATCCACAAAAATGTTACAAAGGTTGCTGCTCCTATCAGATACAATGTCCTAAACTAGGACCCTGAAATCTAAATGTCAGCAGCCATGGAATGACTGATAATACCCTTCATGGAGGCATCAGTTTCCAAAAACTGGTTCAGATGTTGCTGCTCTAATCATTCAAAACCTATTTAGCTAGAATGCCTAAATCTCAAGGCCAGCAGCAATTGAGTTGATCGGCATACCCTTTGCAGAGACACTCGTCTCTAATAAATGGCACACGATATGCTGCTTTCCTCAGACTAAACCTCCTGAGCTAAAATCCCCAAATTGGAAGATCAGTAATAATAGAAACAATGTTGATAAAGACTTTTGCCTCTGCCAAGGTTAACAAGTGGTACATGACTTAATGATCGAATCAACTATACCCTCCTTAGCTAGCCCCCGAAATATAAAGGATAGCAACAATGGATTGGATAAATGGTACCTAATTTGCTGATCTACTCATTTAGAACATATTTAGCAAGACTTTCTATCTCTCCAAGGTCAGAAACAATTGAGTAGATCATGATACCTTTTGGTAAGGCACAAGTCTCTAATAAATGACACAAGAGTTGATTTACTACTCAGTCTGAACCTCCTGAGCTAAGATCCCCAAATTTGCAGATCAGTAACAATAGATACAATATTAATACCTTTGGCAGAGGCACCAGTCTTCAAAAAATGGTACATGAGTCAATCCTCTAATTAATTAGAACATTGTTAGCTAGACTCCTGAATCTCAAGGTTAGCAAACAATGTTGATACCCTTGTCAGAGGCACCATACTTAAACATATGGTACGTTAGTTAATGCTCTAATTAATTAGACCCTACTTAGCTACACCAATAAATCTCAAGGTCTTTGAGAGGCAATAGTCTTACAAAAAAAAAAACAATCAAGAGTTGCTACTCATATCAGATTTATCCTCCTGAAGTAAGACCTTCAAATCGCAAGGTTAGCAGCAATGGAATCAATCGTGACACCTTTTGATGAGGCATTTGTCTCTAATAAACTACATACAAGTTCTAATTTATCAATTAGAACCTAATTTGCTACAGCTATCAAATCTCAATGTTGGAAGCAATGGAATAACTTATGATACCCTTTGTGGAGGCACCAATCTCTAACAAACAGTACACAAGTTCATGCTCTAATTAATTAGAACCTCCTTAACTAGACCCCCAAAACTCAAGGATAGCAACGATGGAGTTGATATTGATAGCCTCTGAGAGGCAACCTTCTCCACCAAAAATAGTATGCCAGATGCTGCTCCTATCAGGTACAACAATCTGAGCTTGGACTCTCAAATTAAAAGGTAAGCAAAAATGGAAGGACTCATGTCATGCTCCAAAAAATGGTACACAAGTAAGTGTTCTAGTCATTTACCAGCTCTTTAGCTAGAAACCCTTAATCTTAACGTCAGCAACAACTGAATGAAACTTGATGCCCTTTGAAAGGCAACAGTATTCTCAAAAATGGTACATTAGTTGCTGCTCCTATGAGACACACATCTTGAGATTGCTTCTTAATGTCAGAAGCAATGGAACGACTCATGATACCCTTTGTGGAGGCATCAGTCTTTAACATAGGGTACACAAGTTAATGCTCTAATTAAAACCCACTAGCTAGTTGTCTAAATCTCAAGGATAGCAACAATGGAGTGGATTTTGATACCCTTTGAGAGGAAAAAGTATCCACAAAAATGTTACAAAGGTTGCTGCTCCTATCAGATACAATGTCCTAAACTAGGACCCTGAAATCTAAATGTCAGCAGCCATGGAATGACTGATGATACCCTTCATGGAGGCATCAGTTTCCAAAAACTGGTTCAGATGTTGCTGCTCTAATCATTCAAAACCTATTTAGCTAGAATGCCTAAATCTCAAGGCCAGCAGCAATTGAGTTGATCGTCATACCCTTTGCAGAGGCACTCGTCTCTAATAAATGGCACACGATATGCTGCTTTCCTCAGACTAAACCTCCTGAGCTAAAATCCCCAAATTGGAAGATCAGTAATAATAGAAACAATGTTGATAAAGTCTTTTGCCTCTGCCAAGGTTAACAAGTGGTACATGACTTAATGATCTAATCAACTATACCCTCCTTAGCTAGACCCCGAAATATAAAGGATAGCAACAATGGATTGGATAAATGGTACCTAATTTGCTGATCTACTCATTTAGAACATATTTAGCTAGACTTTCTATCTCTCAAGGTCAGAAACAATTGAGTAGATCATGATACCTTTTGGTAAGGCACAAGTCTCTAATAAATGACACAAGAGTTGATTTACTACTCAGTCTGAACCTCCTGAGCTAAAATCCCCAAATTTGCAGATCAGTAACAATAGATACAATATTAATATCTTTGGCAGAGGCACCAGTCTTCAAAAAATGGTACATGAGTCAATCCTCTAATTAATTAGAACATTGTTAGCTAGACTCCTGAATCTCAAGTTTAGCAAACAATGTTGATACCCTTGTCAGAGGCACCATACTTAAACATATGGTACGTTAGTTAATGCTCTAATTAATTAGACCCTACTTAGCTACACCAATAAATCTCAAGGTCTTTGAGAGGCAATAGTCTTACAAAAAAAAAAAACAATCAAGAGTTGCTACTCATATCAGATTTATCCTCCTGAAGTAAGACCTTCAAATCGCAAGGTTAGCAGCAATGGAATCAATCGTGACACCTTTTGATGAGGCATTTGTCTCTAATAAACTACATACAAGTTCTAATTTATCAATTAGAACCTAATTTGCTACAGCTATCAAATCTCAATGTTGGAAGCAATGGAATAACTTATGATACCCTTTGTGGAGGCACCAATCTCTAACAAACAGTACACAAGTTCATGCTCTAATTAATTAGAACCTCCTTAACTAGACCCTCAAAACTCAAGGATAGCAACGATGGAGTAGATATTGATAGCCTCTGAGAGGCAACCTTCTCCACCAAAAATAGTATGCCAGATGCTGCTCCTATCAGGTACAACAATCTGAGCTTGGACTCTCAAATTCAAAGGTAAGCATAAATGGAAGGACTCATGTCATGCTCCAGAAAATGGTACACAAGTAAGTGTTCTAGTCATTTACCAGCTCTTTAGCTAGAAACCCTTAATCTTAACGTCAGCAACAACTGAATGAAACTTGATGCCCATTGAAAGGCAACAGTATTCTCAAAAATGGTACATTAGTTGCTGCTCCTATGAGACACACATCTTGAGATTGCTTCTTAATGTCAGAAGCAATGGAGTGACTCATGATACCCTTTGTGGAGGCATCAGTCTTTAACATAGGGTACACAAGTTAATGCTCTAATTAAAACCCACTAGCTAGTTGTCTAAATCTCAAGGATAGCAACAATGGAGTGGATTTTGATACCCTTTGAGAGGAAAAAGTATCCACAAAAATGTTACAAAGGTTGCTGCTCCTATCAGATACAATGTCCTAAACTAGGACCCTGAAATCTAAATGTCAGCAGCCATGGAATGACTGATGATACCCTTCATGGAGGCATCAGTTTCCAAAAACTGGTTCAGATGTTGCTGCTCTAATCATTCAAAACCTATTTAGCTAGAATGCCTAAATCTCAAGGCCAGCAGCAATTGAGTTGATCGGCATACCCTTTGCAGAGGCACTCGTCTCTAATAAATGGCACACGATATGCTGCTTTCCTCAGACTAAACCTCCTGAGCTAAAATCCCCAAATTAGAAGATCAGTAATAATAGAAACAATGTTGATAAAGTCTTTTGCCTCTGCCAAGGTTAACAAGTGGTACATGACTTAATGATCTAATCAACTATACCCTCCTTAGCTAGCCCCCGAAATATAAAGGATAGCAACAATGGATTGGATAAATGGTACCTAATTTGCTGATCTACTCATTTAGAACATATTTAGCTAGACTTTCTATCTCTCATGGTCAGAAACAATTGAGTCGATCATGATACCTTTTGGTAAGGCACAAGTCTCTAATAAATGACACAAGAGTTGATTTACTACTCAGTCTGAACCTCCTGAGCTAAAATCCCCAAATTTAGAGATCAGTAACAATAGATACAATATTAATACCTTTGGCAGAGGCACCAGTCTTCAAAAAATGGTACATGAGTCAATCCTCTAATTAATTAGAGAATTGTTAGCTAGACTCCTGAATCTCAAGGTTAGCAAACAATGTTGATACCCTTGTCAGAGGCACCATACTTAAACATATGGTACGTTAGTTAATGCTCTAATTAATTAGACCCTACTTAGCTACACCAATAAATCTCAAGGTCTTTGAGAGGCAATAGTCTTACAAAAAAAAACAATCAAGAGTTGCTACTCATATCAGATTTATCCTCCTGAAGTAAGACCATCAAATCGCAAGGTTAGCAGCAATGGAAACAATCGTGACACCTTTTGATGAGGCATTTGTCTCTAATAAACTACATACAAGTTCTAATTTATCAATTAGAACCTAATTTGCTACAGCTATCAAATCTCAATGTTGGAAGCAATGGAATAACTTATGATACCCTTTGTGGAGGCACCAATCTCTAACAAACAGTACACAAGTTCATGCTCTAATTAATTAGAACCTCCTTAACTAGACCCCCAAAACTCAAGGATAGCAACGATGGAGTAGATATTGATAGCCTCTGAGAGGCAACCTTCTCCACCAAAAATAGTATGCCAGATGCTGCTCCTATCAGGTACAACAATCTGAGCTTGGACTCTCAAATTCAAAGGTAAGCATAAATGGAAGGACTCACGTCATGCTCCAAAAAATGGTACACAAGTAAGTGTTCTAGTCATTTACCAGCTCTTTAGCTAGAAACCCTTAATCTTAACGTCAGCAACAACTGAATGAAACTTGATGCCCATTGAAAGGCAACAGTATTCTCAAAAATGGTACATTAGTTGCTGCTCCTATGAGACACACATCTTGAGATTGCTTCTTAATGTCAGAAGCAATGGAACGACTCATGATACCCTTTGTGGAGGCATCAGTCTTTAACATAGGGTACACAAGTTAATGCTCTAATTAAAACCCACTAGCTAGTTGTCTAAATCTCAAGGATAGCAACAATGGAGTGGATTTTGATACCCTTTGAGAGGAAAAAGTATCCACAAAAATGTTACAAAGGTTGCTGCTCCTATCAGATACAATGTCCTAAACTAGGACCCTGAAATCTAAATGTCAGCAGCCATGGAATGACTGATGATACCCTTCATGGAGGCATCAGTTTCCAAAAACTGGTTCAGATGTTGCTGCTCTAATCATTCAAAACCTATTTAGCTAGAATGCCTAAATCTCAAGGCCAGCAGCAATTGAGTTGATCGGCATACCCTTTGCAGAGGCACTCGTCTCTAATAAATGGCACACGATATGCTGCTTTCCTCAGACTAAACCTCCTGAGCTAAAATCCCCAAATTGGAAGATCAGTAATAATAGAAACAATGTTGATAAAGACTTTTGCCTCTGCCAAGGTTAACAAGTGGTACATGACTTAATGATCGAATCAACTATACCCTCCTTAGCTAGCCCCCGCAATATAAAGGATAGCAACAATGGATTGGATAAATGGTACCTAATTTGCTGATCTACTCATTTAGAACATATTTAGCTAGACTTTCTATCTCTCCAAGGTCAGAAACAATTGAGTAGATCATGATACCTTTTGGTAAGGCACAAGTCTCTAATAAATGACACAAGAGTTGATTTACTACTCAGTCTGAACCTCCTGAGCTAAAATCTCCAAATTTGCAGATCAGTAACAATAGATACAATATTAATACCTTTGGCAGAGGCACCAGTCTTCAAAAAATGGTACATGAGTCAATCCTCTAATTAATTAGAACATTGTTAGCTAGACTCCTGAATCTCAAGGTTAGCAAACAATGTTGATACCCTTGTCAGAGGCACCATACTTAAACATATGGTACGTTAGTTAATGCTCTAATTAATTAGACCCTACTTAGCTACACCAATAAATCTCAAGGTCTTTGAGAGGCAATAGTCTTACAAAAAAAAAAACAATCAAGAGTTGCTACTCATATCAGATTTATCCTCCTGAAGTAAGACCTTCAAATCGCAAGGTTAGCAGCAATGGAATCAATCGTGACACCTTTTGATGAGGCATTTGTCTCTAATAAACTACATACAAGTTCTAATTTATCAATTAGAACCTAATTTGCTACAGCTATCAAATCTCAATGTTGGAAGCAATGGAATAACTTATGATACCCTTTGTGGAGGCACCAATCTCTAACAAACAGTACACAAGTTCATGCTCTAATTAATTAGAACCTCCTTAACTAGACCCCAAAACTCAAGGATAGCAACGATGGAGTTGATATTGATAGCCTCTGAGAGGCAACCTTCTCCACCAAAAATAGTATGCCAGATGCTGCTCCTATCAGGTACAACAATCTGAGCTTGGACTCTCAAATTAAAAGGTAAGCAAAAATGGAAGGACTCATGTCATGCTCCAAAAAATGGTACACAAGTAAGTGTTCTAGTCATTTACCAGCTCTTTAGCTAGAAACCCTTAATCTTAACGTCAGCAACAACTGAATGAAACTTGATGCCCTTTGAAAGGCAACAGTATTCTCAAAAATGGTACATTAGTTGCTGCTCCTATGAGACACACATCTTGAGATTGCTTCTTAATGTCAGAAGCAATGGAACGACTCATGATACCCTTTGTGGAGGCATCAGTCTTTAACATAGGGTACACAAGTTAATGCTCTAATTAAAACCCACTAGCTAGTTGTCTAAATCTCAAGGATAGCAACAATGGAGTGGATTTTGATACCCTTTGAGAGGAAAAAGTATCCACAAAAATGTTACAAAGGTTGCTGCTCCTATCAGATACAATGTCCTAAACTAGGACCCTGAAATCTAAATGTCAGCAGCCATGGAATGACTGATAATACCCTTCATGGAGGCATCAGTTTCCAAAAACTGGTTCAGATGTTGCTGCTCTAATCATTCAAAACCTATTTAGCTAGAATGCCTAAATCTCAAGGCCAGCAGCAATTGAGTTGATCGTCATACCCTTTGCAGAGGCACTCGTCTCTAATAAATGGCACACGATATGCTGCTTTCCTCAGACTAAACCTCCTGAGCTAAAATCCCCAAATTGGAAGATCAGTAATAATAGAAACAATGTTGATAAAGTCTTTTGCCTCTGCCAAGGTTAACAAGTGGTACATGACTTAATGATCTAATCAACTATACCCTCCTTAGCTAGACCCCGAAATATAAAGGATAGCAACAATGGATTGGATAAATGGTACCTAATTTGCTGATCTACTCATTTAGAACATATTTAACTAGACTTTCTATCTCTCAAGGTCAGAAACAATTGAGTAGATCATGATACCTTTTGGTAAGGCACAAGTCTCTAATAAATGACACAAGAGTTGATTTACTACTCAGTCTGAACCTCCTGAGCTAAAATCCCCAAATTTGCAGATCAGTAACAATAGATACAATATTAATATCTTTGGCAGAGGCACCAGTCTTCAAAAAATGGTACATGAGTCAATCCTCTAATTAATTAGAACATTGTTAGCTAGACTCCTGAATCTCAAGGTTAGCAAACAATGTTGATACCCTTGTCAGAGGCACCATACTTAAACATATGGTACGTTAGTTAATGCTCTAATTAATTAGACCCTACTTAGCTACACCAATAAATCTCAAGGTCTTTGAGAGGCAATAGTCTTACAAAAAAAAAAAACAATCAAGAGTTGCTACTCATATCAGATTTATCCTCCTGAAGTAAGACCTTCAAATCGCAAGGTTAGCAGCAATGGAATCAATCGTGACACCTTTTGATGAGGCATTTGTCTCTAATAAACTACATACAAGTTCTAATTTATCAATTAGAACCTAATTTGCTACAGCTATCAAATCTCAATGTTGGAAGCAATGGAATAACTTATGATACCCTTTGTGGAGGCACCAATCTCTAACAAACAGTACACAAGTTCATGCTCTAATTAATTAGAACCTCCTTAACTAGACCCTCAAAACTCAAGGATAGCAACGATGGAGTAGATATTGATAGCCTCTGAGAGGCAACCTTCTCCACCAAAAATAGTATGCCAGATGCTGCTCCTATCAGGTACAACAATCTGAGCTTGGACTCTCAAATTCAAAGGTAAGCATAAATGGAAGGACTCATGTCATGCTCCAGAAAATGGTACACAAGTAAGTGTTCTAGTCATTTACCAGCTCTTTAGCTAGAAACCCTTAATCTTAACGTCAGCAACAACTGAATGAAACTTGATGCCCATTGAAAGGCAACAGTATTCTCAAAAATGGTACATTAGTTGCTGCTCCTATGAGACACACATCTTGAGATTGCTTCTTAATGTCAGAAGCAATGGAGTGACTCATGATACCCTTTGTGGAGGCATCAGTCTTTAACATAGGGTACACAAGTTAATGCTCTAATTAAAACCCACTAGCTAGTTGTCTAAATCTCAAGGATAGCAACAATGGAGTGGATTTTGATACCCTTTGAGAGGAAAAAGTATCCACAAAAATGTTACAAAGGTTGCTGCTCCTATCAGATACAATGTCCTAAACTAGGACCCTGAAATCTAAATGTCAGCAGCCATGGAATGACTGATGATACCCTTCATGGAGGCATCAGTTTCCAAAAACTGGTTCAGATGTTGCTGCTCTAATCATTCAAAACCTATTTAGCTAGAATGCCTAAATCTCAAGGCCAGCAGCAATTGAGTTGATCGGCATACCCTTTGCAGAGGCACTCGTCTCTAATAAATGGCACACGATATGCTGCTTTCCTCAGACTAAACCTCCTGAGCTAAAATCCCCAAATTGGAAGATCAGTAATAATAGAAACAATGTTGATAAAGACTTTTGCCTCTGCCAAGGTTAACAAGTGGTACATGACTTAATGATCTAATCAACTATACCCTCCTTAGCTAGCCCCCGAAATATAAAGGATAGCAACAATGGATTGGATAAATGGTACCTAATTTGCTGATCTACTCATTTAGAACATATTTAGCTAGACTTTCTATCTCTCCAAGGTCAGAAACAATAGAGTAGATCATGATACCTTTTGGTAAGGCACAAGTCTCTAATAAATGACACAAGAGTTGATTTACTACTCAGTCTGAACCTCCTGAGCTAAAATCCCCAAATTTGCAGATCAGTAACAATAGATACAATATTAATACCTTTGGCAGAGGCACCAGTCTTCAAAAAATGGTACATGAGTCAATCCTCTAATTAATTAGAACATTGTTAGCTAGACTCCTGAATCTCAAGGTTAGCAAACAATGTTGATACCCTTGTCAGAGGCACCATACTTAAACATATGGTACATTAGTTAATGCTCTAATTAATTAGACCCTACTTAGCTACACCAATAAATCTCAAGGTCTTTGAGAGGCAATAGTCTTACAAAAAAAAAACAATCAAGAGTTGCTACTCATATCAGATTTATCCTCCTGAAGTAAGACCTTCAAATCGCAAGGTTAGCAGCAATGGAATCAACCGTGACACCTTTTGATGAGGCATTTGTCTCTAATAAACTACATACAAGTTCTAATTTATCAATTAGAACCTAATTTGCTACAGCTATCAAATCTCAATGTTGGAAGCAATGGAATAACTTATGATACCCTTTGTGGAGGCACCAATCTCTAACAAACAGTACACAAGTTCATGCTCTAATTAATTAGAACCTCCTTAACTAGACCCCCAAAACTCAAGGATAGCAACGATGGAGTTGATATTGATAGCCTCTGAGAGGCAACCTTCTCCACCAAAAATAGTATGCCAGATGCTGCTCCTATCAGGTACAACAATCTGAGCTTGGACTCTCAAATTCAAAGGTAAGCATAAATGGAAGGACTCATGTCATGCTCCAAAAAATGGTACACAAGTAAGTGTTCTAGTCATTTACCAGCTCTTTAGCTAGAAACAATTAATCTTAACGTCAGCAACAACTGAATGAAACTTGATGCCCATTGAAAGGCAACAGTATTCTCAAAAATGGTACATTAGTTGCTGCTCCTATGAGACACACATCTTGAGATTGCTTCTTGATGTCAGAAGCAATGGAACGACTCATGATACCCTTTGTGGAGGCATCAGTCTTTAACATAGGGTACACAAGTTAATGCTCTAATTAAAACCCACTAGCTAGTTGTCTAAATCTCAAGGATAGCAACAATGGAGTGGATTCTGATACCCTTTGAGAGGAAAAAGTATCCACAAAAATGTTACAAAGGTTGCTGCTCCTATCAGATACAATGTCCTAAACTAGGACCCTGAAATCTAAATGTCAGCAGCCATGTAATGACTGATGATACCCTTCATGGAGGCATCAGTTTCCAAAAACTGGTTCAGATGTTGCTGCTCTAATCATTCAAAACCTATTTAGCTAGAATGCCTAAATCTCAAGGCCAGCAGCAATTGAGTTGATCGGCATACCCTTTGCAGAGGCACTCGTCTCTAATAAATGGCACACGATATGCTGCTTTCCTCAGACTAAACCTCCTGAGCTAAAAACCCCAAATTGGAAGATCAGTAATAAAAGAAACAATGTTGATAAAGTATTTTGCCTCTGCCAAGGTTAACAAGTGGTACATGACTTAATGATCTAATCAACTATACCCTCCTTAGCTAGACCCCGAAATATAAAGGATAGCAACAATGGATTGGATGAATGGTACCTAATTTGCTGATCTACTCATTTAGAACATATTTAGCTAGACTTTCTATCTCTCATGGTCAGAAACAATTGAGTAGATCATGATACCTTTTGGTAAGGCACAAGTCTCTAATAAATGACACAAGAGTTGATTTACTACTCAGTCTGAACCTCCTGAGCTAAAATCCCCAAATTTGCAGATCAGTAACAATAGATACAATATTAATACCTTTGGCAGAGGCACCAGTCTTCAAAAAATGGTACATGAGTCAATCCTCTAATTAATTAGAACATTGTTAGCTAGACTCCTGAATCTCAAGGTTAGCAAACAATGTTGATACCCTTGTCAGAGGCACCATACTTAAACATATGGTACATTAGTTAATGCTCTAATTAATTAGACCCTACTTAGCTACACCAATAAATCTCAAGGTCTTTGAGAGGCAATAGTCTTACAAAAAAAAAAAACAATCAAGAGTTGCTACTCATATCAGATTTATCCTCCTGAAGTAAGACCTTCAAATCGCAAGGTTAGCAGCAATGGAATCAATCGTGACACCTTTTGATGAGGCATTTGTCTCTAATAAACTACATACAAGTTCTAATTTATCAATTAGAACCTAATTTGCTACAGCTATCAAATCTCAATGTTGGAAGCAATGGAATAACTTATGATACCCTTTGTGGAGGCACCAATCTCTAACAAACAGTACACAAGTTCATGCTCTAATTAATTAGAACCTCCTTAACTAGACCCCCAAAACTCAAGGATAGCAACGATGGAGTTGATATTGATAGCCTCTGAGAGGCAACCTTCTCCACCAAAAATAGTATGCCAGATGCTGCTTCTATCAGGTACAACAATCTGAGCTTGGACTCTCAAATGAAAAGTTAAGCAAAAATGGAAGGACTCATGTCATGCTCCAAAAAATGGTACACAAGTAAGTGTTCTAGTCATTTACCAGCTCTTTAGCTAGAAACCCTTAATCTTAACGTCAGCAACAACTGAATGAAACTTGATGCCCTTTGAAAGGCAACAGTATTCTCAAAAATGGTACATTAGTTGCTGCTCCTATGAGACACACATCTTGAGATTGCTTCTTAATGTCAGAAGCAATGGAACGACTCATGATACCCTTTGTGGAGGCATCAGTCTTTAACATAGGGTACACAAGTTAATGCTCTAATTAAAACCCACTAGCTAGTTGTCTAAATCTCAAGGATAGCAACAATGGAGTGGATTTTGATACCCTTTGAGAGGAAAAAGTATCCACAAAAATGTTACAAAGGTTGCTGCTCCTATCAGATACAATGTCCTAAACTAGGACCCTGAAATCTAAATGTCAGCAGCCATGGAATGACTGATGATACCCTTCATGGAGGCATCAGTTTCCAAAAACTGGTTCAGATGTTGCTGCTCTAATCATTCAAAACCTATTTAGCTAGAATGCCTAAATCTCAAGGCCAGCAGCAATTGAGTTGATCGTCATACCCTTTGCAGAGGCACTCGTCTCTAATAAATGGCACACGATATGCTGCTTTCCTCAGACTAAACCTCCTGAGCTAAAATCCCCAAATTGGAAGATCAGTAATAATAGAAACAATGTTGATAAAGTCTTTTGCCTCTGCCAAGGTTAACAAGTGGTACATGACTTAATGATCTAATCAACTATACCCTCCTTAGCTAGACCCCGAAATATAAAGGATAGCAACAATGGATTGGATAAATGGTACCTAATTTGCTGATCTACTCATTTAGAACATATTTAGCTAGACTTTCTATCTCTCAAGGTCAGAAACAATAGAGTAGATCATGATACCTTTTGGTAAGGCACAAGTCTCTAATAAATGACACAAGAGTTGATTTACTACTCAGTCTGAACCTCCTGAGCTAAAATCCCCAAATTTGCAGATCAGTAACAATAGATACAATATTAATACCTTTGGCAGAGGCACCAGTCTTCAAAAAATGGTACATGAGTCAATCCTCTAATTAATTAGAACATTGTTAGCTAGACTCCTGAATCTCAAGTTTAGCAAACAATGTTGATACCCTTGTCAGAGGCACCATACTTAAACATATGGTACGTTAGTTAATGCTCTAATTAATTAGACCCTACTTAGCTACACCAATAAATCTCAAGGTCTTTGAGAGGCAATAGTCTTACAAAAAAAAAAAACAATCACGAGTTGCTACTCATATCAGATTTATCCTCCTGAAGTAAGACCTTCAAATCGCAAGGTTAGCAGCAATGGAATCAATCGTGACACCTTTTGATGAGGCATTTGTCTCTAATAAACTACATACAAGTTCTAATTTATCAATTAGAACCTAATTTGCTACAGCTATCAAATCTCAATGTTGGAAGCAATGGAATAACTTATGATACCCTTTGTGGAGGCACCAATCTCTAACAAACAGTACACAAGTTCATGCTCTAATTAATTAGAACCTCCTTAACTAGACCCCCAAAACTCAAGGATAGCAACGATGGAGTTGATATTGATAGCCTCTGAGAGGCAACCTTCTCCACCAAAAATAGTATGCCAGATGCTGCTTCTATCAGGTACAACAATCTGAGCTTGGACTCTCAAATGAAAAGGTAAGCAAAAATGGAAGGACTCATGTCATGCTCCAAAAAATGGTACACAAGTAAGTGTTCTAGTCATTTACCAGCTCTTTAGCTAGAAACCCTTAATCTTAACGTCAGCAACAACTGAATGAAACTTGATTCCCTTTGAAAGGCAACAGTATTCTCAAAAATGGTACATCAGTTGCTGCTCCTATGAGACACACATCTTGAGATTGCTTCTTAATGTCAGAAGCAATGGAACGACTCATGATACCCTTTGTGGAGGCATCAGTCTTTAACATAGGGTACACAAGTTAATGCTCTAATTAAAACCCACTAGCTAGTTGTCTAAATCTCAAGGATAGCAACAATGGAGTGGATTTTGATACCCTTTGAGAGGAAAAAGTATCCACAAAAATGTTACAAAGGTTGCTGCTCCTATCAGATACAATGTCCTAAACTAGGACCCTGAAATCTAAATGTCAGCAGCCATGGAATGACTGATGATACCCTTCATGGAGGCATCAGTTTCCAAAAACTGGTTCAGATGTTGCTGCTCTAATCATTCAAAACCTATTTAGCTAGAATGCCTAAATCTCAAGGCCAGCAGCAATTGAGTTGATCGTCATACCCTTTGCAGAGGCACTCGTCTCTAATAAATGGCACACGATATGCTGCTTTCCTCAGACTAAACCTCCTGAGCTAAAATCCCCAAATTGGAAGATCAGTAATAATAGAAACAATGTTGATAAAGTCTTTTGCCTCTGCCAAGGTTAACAAGTGGTACATGACTTAATGATCTAATCAACTATACCCTCCTTAGCTAGACCCCGAAATATAAAGGATAGCAACAATGGATTGGATAAATGGTACCTAATTTGCTGATCTACTCATTTAGAACATATTTAGCTAGACTTTCTATCTCTCAAGGTCAGAAACAATACAGTAGATCATGATACCTTTTGGTAAGGCACAAGTCTCTAATAAATGACACAAGAGTTGATTTACTACTCAGTCTGAACCTCCTGAGCTAAAATCCCCAAATTTGCAGATCAGTAACAATAGATACAATATTAATACCTTTGGCAGAGGCACCAGTCTTCAAAAAATGGTACATGAGTCAATCCTCTAATTAATTAGAACATTGTTAGCTAGACTCCTGAATCTCAAGTTTAGCAAACAATGTTGATACCCTTGTCAGAGGCACCATACTTAAACATATGGTACGTTAGTTAATGCTCTAATTAATTAGACCCTACTTAGCTACACCAATAAATCTCAAGGTCTTTGAGAGGCAATAGTCTTACAAAAAAAAAAAAACAATCAAGAGTTGCTACTCATATCAGATTTATCCTCCTGAAGTAAGACCTTCAAATCGCAAGGTTAGCAGCAATGGAATCAATCGTGACACCTTTTGATGAGGCATTTGTCTCTAATAAACTACATACAAGTTCTAATTTATCAATTAGAACCTAATTTGCTACAGCTATCAAATCTCAATGTTGGAAGCAATGGAATAACTTATGATACCCTTTGTGGAGGCACCAATCTCTAACAAACAGTACACAAGTTCATGCTCTAATTAATTAGAACCTCCTTAACTAGACCCCCAAAACTCAAGGATAGCAACGATGGAGTAGATATTGATAGCCTCTGAGAGGCAACCTTCTCCACCAAAAATAGTATGCCAGATGCTGCTCCTATCAGGTACAACAATCTGAGCTTGGACTCTCAAATTCAAAGGTAAGCATAAATGGAAGGACTCATGTCATGCTCCAGAAAATGGTACACAAGTAAGTGTTCTAGTCATTTACCAGCTCTTTAGCTAGAAACCCTTAATCTTAACGTCAGCAACAACTGAATGAAACTTGATGCCCATTGAAAGGCAACAGTATTCTCAAAAATGGTACATTAGTTGCTGCTCCTATGAGACACACATCTTGAGATTGCTTCTTAATGTCAGAAGCAATGGAACGACTCATGATACCCTTTGTGGAGGCATCAGTCTTTAACATAGGGTACACAAGTTAATGCTCTAATTAAAACCCACTAGCTAGTTGTCTAAATCTCAAGGATAGCAACAATGGAGTGGATTTTGATACCCTTTGAGAGGAAAAAGTATCCACAAAAATGTTACAAAGGTTGCTGCTCCTATCAGATACAATGTCCTAAACTAGGACCCTGAAATCTAAATGTCAGCAGCCATGGAATGACTGATGATACCCTTCATGGAGGCATCAGTTTCCAAAAACTGGTTCAGATGTTGCTGCTCTAATCATTCAAAACCTATTTAGCTAGAATGCCTAAATCTCAAGGCCAGCAGCAATTGAGTTGATCGTCATACCCTTTGCAGAGGCACTCGTCTCTAATAAATGGCACACGATATGCTGCTTTCCTCAGACTAAACCTCCTGAGCTAAAATCCCCAAATTGGAAGATCAGTAATAATAGAAACAATGTTGATAAAGTCTTTTGCCTCTGCCAAGGTTAACAAGTGGTACATGACTTAATGATCTAATCAACTATACCCTCCTTAGCTAGACCCCGAAATATAAAGGATAGCAACAATGGATTGGATAAATGGTACCTAATTTGCTGATCTACTCATTTAGAACATATTTAGCTAGACTTTCTATCTCTCAAGGTCAGAAACAATAGAGTAGATCATGATACCTTTTGGTAAGGCACAAGTCTCTAATAAATGACACAAGAGTTGATTTACTACTCAGTCTGAACCTCCTGAGCTAAAATCCCCAAATTTGCAGATCAGTAACAATAGATACAATATTAATACCTTTGGCAGAGGCACCAGTCTTCAAAAAATGGTACATGAGTCAATCCTCTAATTAATTAGAACATTGTTAGCTAGACTCCTGAATCTCAAGTTTAGCAAACAATGTTGATACCCTTGTCAGAGGCACCATACTTAAACATATGGTACGTTAGTTAATGCTCTAATTAATTAGACCCTACTTAGCTACACCAATAAATCTCAAGGTCTTTGAGAGGCAATAGTCTTACAAAAAAAAAAAACAATCACGAGTTGCTACTCATATCAGATTTATCCTCCTGAAGTAAGACCTTCAAATCGCAAGGTTAGCAGCAATGGAATCAATCGTGACACCTTTTGATGAGGCATTTGTCTCTAATAAACTACATACAAGTTCTAATTTATCAATTAGAACCTAATTTGCTACAGCTATCAAATCTCAATGTTGGAAGCAATGGAATAACTTATGATACCCTTTGTGGAGGCACCAATCTCTAACAAACAGTACACAAGTTCATGCTCTAATTAATTAGAACCTCCTTAACTAGACCCCCAAAACTCAAGGATAGCAACGATGGAGTTGATATTGATAGCCTCTGAGAGGCAACCTTCTCCACCAAAAATAGTATGCCAGATGCTGCTTCTATCAGGTACAACAATCTGAGCTTGGACTCTCAAATGAAAAGGTAAGCAAAAATGGAAGGACTCATGTCATGCTCCAAAAAATGGTACACAAGTAAGTGTTCTAGTCATTTACCAGCTCTTTAGCTAGAAACCCTTAATCTTAACGTCAGCAACAACTGAATGAAACTTGATTCCCTTTGAAAGGCAACAGTATTCTCAAAAATGGTACATCAGTTGCTGCTCCTATGAGACACACATCTTGAGATTGCTTCTTAATGTCAGAAGCAATGGAACGACTCATGATACCCTTTGTGGAGGCATCAGTCTTTAACATAGGGTACACAAGTTAATGCTCTAATTAAAACCCACTAGCTAGTTGTCTAAATCTCAAGGATAGCAACAATGGAGTGGATTTTGATACCCTTTGAGAGGAAAAAGTATCCACAAAAATGTTACAAAGGTTGCTGCTCCTATCAGATACAATGTCCTAAACTAGGACCCTGAAATCTAAATGTCAGCAGCCATGGAATGACTGATGATACCCTTCATGGAGGCATCAGTTTCCAAAAACTGGTTCAGATGTTGCTGCTCTAATCATTCAAAACCTATTTAGCTAGAATGCCTAAATCTCAAGGCCAGCAGCAATTGAGTTGATCGTCATACCCTTTGCAGAGGCACTCGTCTCTAATAAATGGCACACGATATGCTGCTTTCCTCAGACTAAACCTCCTGAGCTAAAATCCCCAAATTGGAAGATCAGTAATAATAGAAACAATGTTGATAAAGTCTTTTGCCTCTGCCAAGGTTAACAAGTGGTACATGACTTAATGATCTAATCAACTATACCCTCCTTAGCTAGACCCCGAAATATAAAGGATAGCAACAATGGATTGGATAAATGGTACCTAATTTGCTGATCTACTCATTTAGAACATATTTAGCTAGACTTTCTATCTCTCAAGGTCAGAAACAATACAGTAGATCATGATACCTTTTGGTAAGGCACAAGTCTCTAATAAATGACACAAGAGTTGATTTACTACTCAGTCTGAACCTCCTGAGCTAAAATCCCCAAATTTGCAGATCAGTAACAATAGATACAATATTAATACCTTTGGCAGAGGCACCAGTCTTCAAAAAATGGTACATGAGTCAATCCTCTAATTAATTAGAACATTGTTAGCTAGACTCCTGAATCTCAAGTTTAGCAAACAATGTTGATACCCTTGTCAGAGGCACCATACTTAAACATATGGTACGTTAGTTAATGCTCTAATTAATTAGACCCTACTTAGCTACACCAATAAATCTCAAGGTCTTTGAGAGGCAATAGTCTTACAAAAAAAAAAAAACAATCAAGAGTTGCTACTCATATCAGATTTATCCTCCTGAAGTAAGACCTTCAAATCGCAAGGTTAGCAGCAATGGAATCAATCGTGACACCTTTTGATGAGGCATTTGTCTCTAATAAACTACATACAAGTTCTAATTTATCAATTAGAACCTAATTTGCTACAGCTATCAAATCTCAATGTTGGAAGCAATGGAATAACTTATGATACCCTTTGTGGAGGCACCAATCTCTAACAAACAGTACACAAGTTCATGCTCTAATTAATTAGGACCTCCTTAACTAGACCCCCAAAACTCAAGGATAGCAACGATGGAGTAGATATTGATAGCCTCTGAGAGGCAACCTTCTCCACCAAAAATAGTATGCCAGATGCTGCTCCTATCAGGTACAACAATCTGAGCTTGCACTCTCAAATTCAAAGGTAAGCATAAATGGAAGGACTCATGTCATGCTCCAAAAAATGGTACACAAGTAAGTGTTCTAGTCATTTACCAGCTCTTTAGCTAGAAACCCTTAATCTTAACGTCAGCAACAACTGAATGAAACTTGATGCCCATTGAAAGGCAACAGTATTCTCAAAAATGGTACATTAGTTGCTGCTCCTATGAGACACACATCTTGAGATTGCTTCTTAATGTCAGAAGCAATGGAACGACTCATGATACCCTTTGTGGAGGCATCAGTCTTTAACATAGGGTACACAAGTTAATGCTCTAATTAAAACCCACTAGCTAGTTGTCTAAATCTCAAGGATAGCAACAATGGAGTGGATTTTGATACCCTTTGAGAGGAAAAAGTATCCACAAAAATGTTACAAAGGTTGCTGCTCCTATCAGATACAATGTCCTAAACTAGGACCCTGAAATCTAAATGTCAGCAGCCATGGAATGACTGATGATACCCTTCATGGAGGCATCAGTTTCCAAAAACTGGTTCAGATGTTGCTGCTCTAATCATTCAAAACCTATTTAGCTAGAATGCCTAAATCTCAAGGCCAGCAGCAATTGAGTTGATCGGCATACCCTTTGCAGAGGCACTCGTCTCTAATAAATGGCACACGATATGCTGCTTTCCTCAGACTAAACCTCCTGAGCTAAAATCCCCAAATTGGAAGATCAGTAATAATAGAAACAATGTTGATAAAGACTTTTGCCTCTGCCAAGGTTAACAAGTGGTACATGACTTAATGATCTAATCAACTATACCCTCCTTAGCTAGCCCCCGAAATATAAAGGATAGCAACAATGGATTGGATAAATGGTACCTAATTTGCTGATCTACTCATTTAGAACATATTTAGCTAGACTTTCTATCTCTCATGGTCAGAAACAATTGAGTAGATCATGATACCTTTTGGTAAGGCACAAGTCTCTAATAAATGACACAAGAGTTGATTTACTACTCAGTCTGAACCTCCTGAGCTAAAATCCCCAAATTTGCAGATCAGTAACAATAGATACAATATTAATACCTTTGGCAGAGGCACCAGTCTTCAAAAAATGGTACATGAGTCAATCCTCTAATTAATTAGAACATTGTTAGCTAGACTCCTGAATCTCAAGGTTAGCAAACAATGTTGATACCCTTGTCAGAGGGACCATACTTAAACATATGGTACGTTAGTTAATGCTCTAATTAATTAGACCCTACTTAGCTACACCAATAAATCTCAAGGTCTTTGAGAGGCAATAGTCTTACAAAAAAAAAAAACAATCACGAGTTGCTACTCATATCAGATTTATCCTCCTGAAGTAAGACCTTCAAATCGCAAGGTTAGCAGCAATGGAATCAATCGTGACACCTTTTGATGAGGCATTTGTCTCTAATAAACTACATACAAGTTCTAATTTATCAATTAGAACCTAATTTGCTACAGGTATCAAATCTCAATGTTGGAAGCAATGGAATAACTTATGATACCCTTTGTGGAGGCACCAATCTCTAACAAACAGTACACAAGTTCATGCTCTAATTAATTAGGACCTCCTTAACTAGACCCCCAAAACTCAAGGATAGCAACGATGGAGTAGATATTGATAGCCTCTGAGAGGCAACCTTCTCCACCAAAAATAGTATGCCAGATGCTGCTCCTATCAGGTACAACAATCTGAGCTTGGACTCTCAAATTCAAAGGTAAGCATAAATGGAAGGACTCATGTCATGCTCCAAAAAATGGTACACAAGTAAGTGTTCTAGTCATTTACCAGCTCTTTAGCTAGAAACCCTTAATCTTAACGTCAGCAACAACTGAATGAAACTTGATGCCCATTGAAAGGCAACAGTATTCTCAAAAATGGTACATTAGTTGCTGCTCCTATGAGACACACATCTTGAGATTGCTTCTTAATGTCAGAAGCAATGGAACGACTCATGATACCCTTTGTGGAGGCATCAGTCTT
Source organism: Spea bombifrons (assembly GCF_027358695.1). Taxonomy (NCBI): domain Eukaryota; kingdom Metazoa; phylum Chordata; class Amphibia; order Anura; family Pelobatidae; genus Spea; species Spea bombifrons. The sequence goes on from NC_071090.1 coordinate 12,922,641, forward strand.
TAACATAGGGTACACAAGTTAATGCTCTAATTAAAACCCACTAGCTAGTTGTCTAAATCTCAAGGATAGCAACAATGGAGTGGATTTTGATACCCTTTGAGAGGAAAAAGTATCCACAAAAATGTTACAAAGGTTGCTGCTCCTATCAGATACAATGTCCTAAACTAGGACCCTGAGATCTAAATGTCAGCAGCAATGGAACACAAGTTAATACTCTAATTAATTAAAACCCACTAGCTAGTTGTCTAAATCTCAAGGATAGCAACAATGGAGTGGATTTTGATACCGTTTGAGAGGAAAAAGTATCCACAAAAATGTTACAAAGGTTGCTGCTCCTATCAGATACAATGTCCTAAACTAGGACCCTGAAATCTAAATGTCAGCAGCCATGGAATGACTGATAATACCCTTCATGGAGGCATCAGTTTCCAAAAACTGGTTCAGATGTTGCTGCTCTAATCATTCAAAACCTATTTAGCTAGAATGCCTAAATCTCAAGGCCAGCAGCAATTGAGTTGATCGGCATACCCTTTGCAGAGGCACTCGTCTCTAATAAATGGCACACGATATGCTGCTTTCCTCAGACTAAACCTCCTGAGCTAAAATCCCCAAATTGGAAGATCAGTAATAATAGAAACAATGTTGATAAAGTCTTTTGCCTCTGCCAAGGTTAACAAGTGGTACATGACTTAATGATCTAATCAACTATACCCTCCTTAGCTAGACCCCGAAATATAAAGGATAGCAACAATGGATTGGATAAATGGTACCTAATTTGCTGATCTACTCATTTAGAACATATTTAGCTAGACTTTCTATCTCTCAAGGTCAGAAACAATAGAGTAGATCATGATACCTTTTGGTAAGGCACAAGTCTCTAATAAATGACACAAGAGTTGATTTACTACTCAGTCTGAACCTCCTGAGCTAAAATCCCCAAATTTGCAGATCAGTAACAATAGATACAATATTAATACCTTTGGCAGAGGCACCAGTCTTCAAAAAATGGTACATGAGTCAATCCTCTAATTAATTAGAACATTGTTAGCTAGACTCCTGAATCTCAAGGTTAGCAAACAATGTTGATACCCTTGTCAGAGGCACCATACTTAAACATATGGTACGTTAGTTAATGCTCTAATTAATTAGACCCTACTTAGCTACACCAATAAATCTCAAGGTCTTTGAGAGGCAATAGTCTTACAAAAAAAAAAACAATCAAGAGTTGCTACTCATATCAGATTTATCCTCCTGAAGTAAGACCTTCAAATCGCAAGGTTAGCAGCAATGGAATCAATCGTGACACCTTTTGATGAGGCATTTGTCTCTAATAAACTACATACAAGTTCTAATTTATCAATTAGAACCTAATTTGCTACAGCTATCAAATCTCAATGTTGGAAGCAATGGAATAACTTATGATACCCTATGTGGAGGCACCAATCTCTAACAAACAGTACACAAGTTCATGCTCTAATTAATTAGAACCTCCTTAACTAGACCCCCAAAACTCAAGGATAGCAACGATGGAGTAGATATTGATAGCCTCTGAGAGGCAACCTTCTCCACCAAAAATTGTATGCCAGTTGCTGCTCCTATCAGGTACAACAATCTGAGCTTGGACTCTCAAATTAAAAGGTAAGCATAAATGGAAGGACTCATGTCATGCTCCAAAAAATGGTACACAAGTAAGTGTTCTAGTCATTTACCAGCTCTTTAGCTAGAAACCCTTAATCTTAACGTCAGCAACAACTGAATTGAACTTGATGCCCTTTGAAAGGCAACAGTATTCTCAAAAATGGTCCATTGGTTGCTGCTCCTACGAGACACACATCTTGAGATTGCTTCTTAATGTCAGAAGCTCTTTAGAAACCCAAAATTATGAAGAACAGAATGGATGTTTATACCCAGCATATGGCACAGGAGTAGTAGTACTATACAACTAAAACTCTCTAACTCTCTAACTACAACCCCCAAATCTAAAAGTCAGATTTTAAGTAGTAAACCTCCAAGCTCTCACCCATATCCAAGGATTTCTGTGCTGTGAAAATGAGTATCAGCTCCAAGGGTGTAGGTGTGAAGATCTGCCAGAGACTGTTGCAACAGCTACTTTTGGTGACTTCTGTGACGTGATCTCTCTTTGACATTCTTGCTCCAGTCGCAAAGTATAGCATGTTGAACATATTATTAATCTGATAATTACAAAAACAAATAGTTATTTAGATATTTTTTAACAAGCACATTATTTCTATTGTCTATTAGGGTGGAGAAGGTTTTTGATCAATTTTTTAGTTGCATTAGTCTCCAAGAAATGGTACACTAATTGCTGCTCTAATCAATTAGGACCTCCTTAGCTAAAACACCCAAAGCCCAAGGCCAGCAGAAATGAAAATGATCTTGAAACCCTTTGCAGAGTCACCAGTCTCCAGCAAATGTTACACGAGATGTGGTTCTAACCATGAGGACCCTCCTTAGCTAGAACCCCCAAATTTCAAGGCCAGCAACAATCAAATAGATCTATATACAATTCCCAGTCTATAACAAATGTTACAGGAGTTGCTTGGCTAATCCATGAGAAGCTCTTTAGAAGCCCAAAATTATGAAGAATAGAATGGATGTTCATAACCTTTGTTGAGACATGAGGCTTCAGCAAATGGCACAGGAGTAGTAGTACTATACAACTAAAACCTCTCTAACTACAACCCCCAAATCTAAAAGTCAGATTTCAAGTAGTAAACCTCCAAGCTCTCACCCATATCCAATGATTTCTGTGCTGTGAAGACGAGTATCAGCTCCAAGGGTGTAGGTGTGAAGATCTGTCAGGGACTGAGATGTCACTAATCACAAAAAGAATGTTGCAGCAGTTACTAGTGGTGACTAGTGTGATATCACAATGTGTCTCTCTATGACATTCCTGTTCCATGCTGGCACCCAAGTCTAGTTATAACCTCCTTAGTTAGAACCAACAAACCTAATGGTTTTTGATCCATTTTGTAGCTGCATTAGTCTCCATGAAATGGTACACTAATTGCTGCTCTAATCAATTAGGACCTCCTTAGCTAGAACACCCAAAGCTCGTGGGCAGCAGAAATGAAAATGATCTTGAAACCCTTTGCAGAGTCACCAGTCTCCAGCAAATGGTACACGACATGTGGTTCTAATCATGTGGACCCTCCTTAGCTAGAGCCCCCAAATTTCAAGGTCAGCAACAATGGAATAGATTTAGATACAATTCCCATTCTATAACAAATGTTACATGAGTCGCTTGGCTAATCCATCAAAAGCTTTAGAAGTCCAAAATTATGAAGAACAGAATGGATCTTCATACCCTTTGTTGAGACACGAGGCTTCAGCAAATGGCATAGGAGTACTAGTACTATACAACTAAAACCTCTCTAACTACAACCCCCAAATCTAAAAGTCAGATTTTAAGTAGTAAACCTCCAAGCTCTCACCCATATCCAAGGATTTCTGTGCTGGGAAGACGAGTATCAGCTCCAAGGGTGTAGGTTTGAAGATCTGTCAGAGACTCAGATGTGACTGATCACAAATAGAATATTGCAGCAGTTACTAGTGGTGACTACTGTGACATCACAACGTGTTCTCTCTTTGACATTCTTGCTCCAGTCGCAAAGTATAGCATTTTGAACATATTATTAATCTGATAATTACAAAAACAAATAGTTACTTAGATATTACTTTAACAATCACATTATTCCTATTGTCTATTAGGGTGGAGAAGGTTTTTGATCAATTTTGTAGTTGCATTAGCCTCCAAGAAATGGTACACTAATTGCTGCTCTAATAAATTAGGACCTCCTTAGCTTGAAACCCTTTGCAGAGTCCCCAGTCTCCAGCAAATGGTACACAAGATGTGGTTCTAACCATGAGGACCCTCCTTAGCTAGAACCCCCAAATTTCAAGGTCAGCAACAATGAAATAGATCTAGATACAATTCCCATTCTATAAGAAATGTTACATGAGTCACTTGGCTAATCCATCAGAAGCTCTTTAGAAGCCCAAAATTATGAAGAATAGAATCGATGTCCATCCCCTTTGTTGAGACACGAGGCCTCAGCAAATGGCACAGGAGTAGTAGTACTATACAACGAAAACCTCTCTGACTAGAACCCCCAAATCTAAAAGTCAGATTTTAAGTAGTAAACCTCCAAGCTCTCACCCATATCCAAGGATTTCTGTGCTGTGAAGCAGGGCCGGACTGGGACTGAAAAGCAGCCCTGGAAAAATTTGGAGACCAGCCCCATATAGTTTATCTCCCGTTCAAGCTCTTATACCCACACACACACCTTATACATACCCGAGTCACACTATTTGCCATTCTTTTTATCACATTTTTTGTATTAAAATGCCAGAAAGCAAAAGTGTTAAAAGGCCCTAATAAATTAAATACATTAGACATAATGGGATCAAAACATTTGCTACTGCGAACATTTTTAGATGAAAAAGTTCCATTTTATTCAGTGGAACAAAACACTGATCACATTATTCTTCACGATATTCTGGTAAGAAACTTTTATTTCTTTATTAATTCATGTAGACTATATTTTTTTCATATTTAATAAAAGCTATGAGACATGTTTGGTTTTTATTTCCTTTTATTTGCCAACCTACCCCCGAGTTATGCACATCTGCCCCCAGGCTTGCCACTCTGTCCCCCCCTTCTACTTCTCTTGACTTCCATCCTCTCGTAGCTGCACACTGTTCTCTTCTCTATCCTGACAGGATGTCACTGACTCGACATCCGGTGCTGCAGCAGTCTGAGTGCGAGGGGGCGGAGCTTTCACCCTTCACGCAGCTCCCATCACTATGCAGCCATCAGGTGGCTGGGAATGTAATCGAAACGGCCGATGCGTGCTGATGCCGCCGGCCGGAGCAACTTTAACACTTTTTTTAAAATGTAATATGGCAAGCTGGATCGGCTTGCCATATAAAGTAAAAAAAAAATGTATTATAGTAGCACCGGCCGGCCGCATCAGCACCCAGCGGCCGCTTAGATTAGATTCGGGGCAGCCTGGGGGGACAATTGCCCCCCTGCCAGCCCGCCCCAGGCGCCGGGGGAGGTCTCCAATGCCGTCTTCAGTGTTAGTCTGCTGGCCGCCCAGCCCACGGACCTGCCGTCCCACAGGGAAATTTCCCGTCAGAGACTCAGATGTGACTGATCACAAAAATAATGTTGCAGCAGTTACTAGGGGTGACTACTGTGACATCACAACGTGATCTCTCTATGACATTCCTGTTCCATGCTGGCACCCAAGTCTAGTTATAACCTCCTTAGTTAGAACCACCAAACCTAATGGTTTTTGATCCATTTTGTAGCTGCATTAGTCTCCAAGAAATGGTACACTAATTGCTGCTCTAATCAATTAGGACCTCCTTAGCTAGAACACCCAAAGCTCGTGGGCAGCAGAAATGAAAATGATCTTGAAAGCCTTTGCAGAGTCACCAGTCTCCAGCAAATGGTACACGAGATGTGGTTCTAATCATGTGGACCCTCCTTAGCTAGAACCCCCACATTTCAAGGTCAGCAACAATGAAATAGATACAATTCCTATTCTATAACAAATGTTACACGAGTCACTTGGCTAATCCATCAGAAGATCTTTAGAAGCCCAAAATTATGAAGAATAGAATGGATTTTCATACCCTTTGTTGAGACACGAGGCTTCAGCAAATGGCACATGTGTAGTAGTACTATACAACTAAACCCTCTCTAACTACAACCCCCAAATCTAAAAGTCAGATTTTAAGTAGTAAACCTCCAAGCTCTCACCCATATCCAAGGATTTCTGTGCTGTGAAGACGAGTATCAGCTCCAAGGGTGTAGGTGTGAAGATCTGTCAGAGACTGAGATGTGACTGAGCACAAACAGAATGTTGCAGCAGTTACTAGGGGTGACTAGTGTGACATCACAACGTGATCTCCCTTTGACTTTCTTGCTCCAGTCGCAAAGTATAGCATGTTGAACATTTTATTGATCTTATAATTACGAAAACAAACAGTTATTTAGATATTTTTTAACAATCACATTATTTCTATTGTCTATTAGGGTGCAGTCCCCAAATACTGTATTTTTTCTTTCTAGCTTACATATTTTTGATATCCATCAAACTAAATCCTTTTATACACTCAATAAAAATGTAAATTGTGTGAACTGTATCCACTATTCCCTCTTGTGGATTTAGAGCGCAACAAAATAAAGCTCATCAAAACTTCTTAGAATTTGGTACTGTTCCTTTACCACCCCTACATAAGAGGTGGAGGGCTGTTTGGGGGTCTCTGGTGGTCAAGGATGATCAATCATTCAGGAGGGGTAACAAAAGCTCATGGTTCATCCTAACCCAGGGCAAGCGGACCTAGTCACGTCTCGAAGTCACTAAAACAACTGTATGCTTTTTACTTACAGCAAATAAAATAATTGTATATAATGTTTTACTTGAGAGAACTCACAGACGTTTTCCTTCAAGCAGCCAATCAGTTGCTCAAAACAAATCCCATTGAAATCAATAGGAGCTCTTTCTGCGCATGCGCATAGGGGGGTTTATGAAAGCCACGCCGGTGCTGAAGCTGGATAGGGAGACGCATTTGGCCGAGCACACCTCTTGCACTGAAAATAACTGCTGGGCAGGGAAAGGGCAGATACATATGGGGTGATTCTGCTAATGCATCTAAAAGGGGACACTATGACAAATTATGTGCACCCCGCAGGTTTCATACACATTAACCCCTTCAATCCCCTATAGACGTACCGGGACGTCCAAAAAACGCCTATTAAGAAACCCCTATGGACGTCCCGGTACGTCCAGCCCTTCTTGCAGCGCCAGGGACACATCCCTGCCGCTGCACGGGAGATCAGGCTGTCGTTTGACAGCCTGGACTCCCCACTGACAGCAGAAGCCGGCTTTCTGCTGTCCGATCTCCTGT